>NW_020951391.1:3877472-3903883 GCF_900497805.2 Vombatus ursinus | reverse complement strand
TTTTTTTTTTTTTTTTTTTTTTGGTTAGGCAATTGGGATTAAGTGACTTGCCCAGAGTCACATGGCTAGTAAGTGTTATGTGTCTGAGGCTGGATTTGAACTCAGGTCCTCCTGAATCCAGGGCTGGTGCTCTATCCACTGTGCCACCTAGCTGCCCCCCTATAGCTCTCTTGCCAAAGGGAAAGTAACAATAAGAAATAGAGACAAAATAAATATTCCTGGGTTGGTTTTTCAAAAATCTCCCAGTCTTTTAGTGGCACAGAAAGACCCCTGGACTTTGTTATCTTCAGAGTTTAGATACTGTCTCTGACTGTCAACTGTATTACCCCGAAAAAAAAAAAAATCACTTCAACTGTATGAGCATAAGTTTCCTCCTATGCCATTTGGGTATGATAACACACATGCTATCTATCTCATGGGGCTGTTGTAAGAAAAGTCATTTGTAAGGTTTAATTAAATTAAAGCTATAAAGTTGAAATGTGAATACCGTTGTAAATGGAAAGGACACTATTAGCCTTCAGGGAAAACAAAAACTTTAGATGACCCAATGTCTCCCTTACAGTTCTTAGAGTATAGTAGGAGAATGAGATGTATACCCTTTTTTTACAAAATATTTTAACAAAAATATATGATAAATGTATTGCAGTTACCAAATAAAAGGTTGTGGCAGGCCTGAGGAGAATGGTCAGAATATGGAAATGAAGGAAAATATTAATATTCATCTCATTCTTCTAATTTTTTATTGGAGTCCAGATAGAAACAGTCCCAGGACAAGTCTCTATCTTGCTAGTATCCTTAATTATTTTTGTTTTCATTAAAAACAATAACATATTTATACAGTACTTCAAAATTTGCAAAGCACTTTCTTAACAACCCCCAAAAGTAGGTTAGTAACAACAACAACAGCAATAATAATAGCTAGCATTTAAATAACGCTTTAAGTTTTGTAAAGTGCTTTACAAATGTTATTAACCTGCCTGAACAAGTTGCAGTATATGACTGTAATGAAATTCTATTGTCCTATAAAGAAGCGATAAGCAGACAGATTTCAGAAAAACCTAAAAAGACTTACATGTACTGATGCAAAGTGAAGTGAGCAGAACCAGGAGAACATTGCATACAGTAACAGCCACATTGTGCAGTGATCAACTGAGACTTAGCTCTTCTCAGCAATACAATGATCCAAGACAATTCCAAAAGACTTACAATGGAAAATGCTATCCACATCCAGAAAAAGAACTATGGAGTCTGAATGTAGATCAAAGCATACCATTTTCACTTTTTTTGTTTTTTTGTGTTTTTTTTTCCCTTTTGTTCTGTTTCTTCTTTTACAACATGACTAATGTAGAAATATATTTAACATGATTGTACATGTGTGACCTATATCAAATCGCTTGCCATGTTGGGGAAGAAGGAGGAAAGGGAGAGAGGGAGAAAAATGTGGAACTCAAAATCCTATAAAAAAAAAGAATGTTAAAAATGAATTTTTAAAAAATTAACATGTAATTGGAAAAAATAAAATACTATTTACAAAAAAACCAATTATTATTCCTCTTTTAAAGAGGGTCTGAGATGTTAAATGATTTGGCCATAGTCATACGGCTATAGATTATGGATTATACAGATTATGAGGTGGACACAGGTCTCCTGACTCCAAACCCAGCACTCCATTCACAATAGCAGACTTCCATAAAGGAAGAAGAAGGAATGAAAGAAGCTAAGTGAAAAGAATAGATGAAAGTGATTTAGCCACAAAGCTTGTAGACCTAAAGGAGATGTATGGAATCCTGAAGAAGAGTCAGAATGAGTAGGAGGACAATAAAGGGCATTGGGCAAGAAATGGTATTTGAATGGTGTGAGAAAGTACAAGTAGGCAAAGGAAGAGAAGGCATTCCAGGCAGAGGAAACAGTGTGAGCAAAGGAAGTAAAGGGCAGGGTCTGTTCAGACAGCAGACATGACAGTAGTCCAGTGTGACTTGTATGTCAGCATTCACAGAAGACAGTAACTGGAAAAATAAGGTGATGACAGACAGCTGGGGACCTTGAATGCCAGGAAGAGAGCTCTTTGTTCTTTCCATTTGCAGTATTGCCGCTGACATAAATTTTTTAGTTTCAAATTGTACAAAGCTGCTTGCTAGGCAACATTCAGTGAATAAGCATTAAGTGCCTACTATGTGCTACTACTAACTGTGCTAAGCACCAGGGGTATTATTGTTGTTGTTGAGTCATTTATTGTGTCCAATTCGTTGTGACCTCATTTGGGGTTTTCTTAGCAAAGATGCTGCAGTGGTTTATTTCCTTCTCCCATTCATTTGACAGAAGAGGCAAATGAAGCAAACGGGATTAAGTGATCTGCCCAGGGTCACACAGCTAGCAAAAGCGAGGCCAGATTTGAACTCAGGCCTTCCTGAATCCAGACCCAGCACTCTGTACAAAAAAAGCAAAAGACAACTCCTGCCCTCAAGGAACTCACAACCTAGTGGGGAATCCTCGAATACTTTTACATGGATATAACCAATGCTATGGGGCAGCTAGGTGGCACAGTAGATAGAGAGCCAAACCTAGAGTCAGGAAGATTCATCTTCTTGAGTTCAAATTTGGTCTCAGACATTTATCAGCTCTGCAAGCCTGGGCAAGTCACTTAATCCTGTTTGCCTCAGTTTCCTTGTCTGTATAATGAGCAAACCACACCAATATCTTGGCCAAGAAAACTTCAAATGGGGTCATGAAGAGTAGGACATGACCAAAAAATGACTAAACAACAACAACCAATGCCATGCATAAGAGGATTACTCTGGCAGAGACACAAAGGATGGATTGGAGATGGGAAAATGGAGGAAAAGAGACGATATAAAACTATGATAACAATTTAGGAGGATGATTACGAAGCTTGTAATAATAATAAAAATGGAGAGGACAAGAAAGTATTTTGTATATATAAGAATATTTTTCATTTGAAATAATTTTTGGTTTGTGGGTTCTTTGTGTGTATGTTTGTGTGGGTGGGGGTGTGTATGTATGTGTGTGTGGATTTTAATAGTAGAGGTTATATTCTTTGCTCTCTAGGAAATATACAGAAGGAAAGAAGCTAGAACATGGCCAGGGTGCAAAATGGTGAGAATACTGGATGTCACACCATATAAGCATATATTCAAAGAGCTGGGGATGTTTAATCTGGAGAAAAGGAGACTGAAGGTAGGGCAGGAGCATTATATTTGCACTGATTAGCCCCAGATGATAGATCTAAAAGCAATGAGTAATTACAGAGTGTATGCTTCAATCCAGTATAAGGTAAAACTTCCTAATAATTAAAGTTATCCAATCAAATAAGAGATAGTAGATTCTCCCTTCTCCCAGGGTCTTTAAGAAAAGGCTGGATAACTGCTTTTCAGGCATATTGTAGAGGGAAATCACTTTTTCAGGTTAGATCAAATATCCCTGATATTCCATCTGTAAATCTCTGAAAATTTTCTTATCTAGAACAGCTGATCCCCCTGGAATTCCGGGTAACAAGCATTTGGCACATCAGCAAAAAACAAAGGAACTAGGCAGGTAACTACCCACACATAATAATGAAGGAGGACCAGACACATCAAAAAATATATAACAGGAGAGAGAGATATGAACAAACAATGGAAATTAGCCCCAGGACCCATTTTCCTCCTGTAATTTCCTGGATCACGTTTGCTGTGTTCTAAACCAAGAGACAAGGATTAATTTTCCTTCATATATACCTTATCACTTGTTTTGTAATCATCACCATAGTGAAGAGGAAATGGTATTTAGTGGAAAAAGCATCTGAATCACTATCTGAACCCTAGTTTCTCCTGACTATACTTAGGACAACTAGGGTTCAAATCATGATTCTGAGTGAGCAGAACCAAGAGAATTTTGTACACAGTTAACAGCCACGTTGCACAATGACTAACATTGATAGACTCAGCCCTTCTCAGCAATGCAAGGATCTAAGACATCTCCAAAGGTCTCGTGATGGAAAATGCTATCCACATCCAAAGAAAGAACTATGGAGTTGGACTGCAAATTGAAGCATACTATTTGCTATGTTTTTTCTTCTGTTTTGTTTTATTTCCTCTTTCTGGTGGTTCCTCCTATTGGTTCTAATTCTTCCTCACAACATCACTAATGTGAAAACATGTTTAACAGGAATGTACATGTATAGCCTACATCAGATTATGTGCCGTCTTGGGGAGGGAGGGGGAGAAAAATTTAAAACTCAAAAGTTTATGGAAGTGATTGTTGATAAATCAAAATAAATTAATAAAAAAATCATGATTCTGATTCTTAGGTACTTCTCTGAGTTAGTTTCTTCATCTAAAAATGGAATGAAACTCAATCATAAGATGATAGATTGAAAGCTGGGACGAATCTTAAGAGCTATTGAGTTCATCCAACTCATTTTATAGATGAGGAAACTGAGGCACAGAGAGGTGAAGTGACTTGCCTAAGGTCACACAGTGAGTGTTTGAGGTAGATTTTATGATCTCTTGGGTTTCTTCCAGTTCAAATTCCTATAAATCCTACTGTGACTTACCCAGAGGAAACTTCCCAGTGGTGGCCCTCAACAAGGGATGTTTGACATATTCCCTACTTTTCCTGAAATCACCTTGATGCAACAAGCATTATATTAAGAAAGACAGACTGGTGTAGGAGTCAGGAAAACTGGATTCAAGATCTTTCTCTGACATATCCTGGCTCTACCACTGTGGGCAAATCCCTTAATCTCTCAGAGCTCTATGCAACTAAGAATATGAGCGACAAAGCATTGATAGAGAGAGGTCCCTCTATACCAGAGGTTCCCAAACTTATCTGACCTACCACCCCCTTTTCAAAAAAAAATTTACTCAGCACCCCCCTGGAAATCTACTTTCTTTAACCCCTTAAGGTTTTTTTTTTAATTTACTTCATTTAAAAAATATATAAAAAATTTCTTTAAAAAATGACATATCTTAAATTTAATAATTTGTTATAAATTTGTGGGGGTTTTCCTGCATTGAAATTTTAACAATGCAATATTGCATCATGTAACCATATAGTTTCATATTGTAAACAAGTCATTACACACACATATTCCTGCCAATTCATACTGGACTTCCTGACAATGTGCGACAAGCTCACCTGCCAACACTTGCTTATTAAGACCTGTTGGCAGACTTGACCACTGATCAGTTATGACTTGCATTTTGTGTGTTTATCTGGAAAATAAATCACTATGACTTTGACTCTGTTACACAATGGATGAAACATGTACAAATGGTTTTTCGAAATTTTATCTTCTCTTCTTTCCTTAGGCTTCCACTGCTCCCTTATTTTATTCAACACCCCCCCCAAATTGCACCTGTGGCTACTACCACCCCCTTGAATAGTTCCAGAGCCCCCCAGGGGGAGGTGTCACCCATTTTAGAAACCGATGAATGAATCAAAGGTCTAATTTCTATGTACCAAGACCTGCGCTCAAGTGCTGGGAATACAAAGACAAATATCAAACAGTCTCTGCCCTCAAGAAGCCTTTATTCTACAGTATGTAAAATGTATACAAACAAGCAGGGGTGTGCTGGTAAATATTTAACAACTAGCTCTCCTCTGGAAGGTGGGGAGGGGAGAAGAAGAATGTATGCAGGACTCACTATTAAAGTCTTCTCCATCACTTTCTTAAGTGTAACCAATCAACAAAACAATAAATCAAGCCCTGATTCACATCATTTGCTGATTTCCAAGATGTCAGTTCTCACATTCAACACTTAACAATCAGCTCTCAGCCTATATAAGCTCACTCCTGCTGCTCACCTCTGCCAAGAAAACAAAATAATTTGAAGAGGAAAAGAGCATTAATAGGCAGGAGGTAGGGGACAGGACAGGAGGGGAAGGGGGAATCATGAAAGGCTTCCTGTAAGAGGTGAATCTAAAGGGCAGCTATGAGGTGAAAGAGAGAGCATTCTTCTAGGAAGTGAGGACTTGAAGGGAATGGATCAAATTCTGGTTATACCTAGTAGGTCAGTATTATTGCTTTAATTTGTTTCAATGCTTTCATGTGCTTTTATTGTACTCTGTAGCTGCCGTGTTCCAACACTATCGTGTTTCTATAGTTACAGAGCTTATAGTGAAGATACAAACACACAGTGAGTACATTTTAAAATGCTCAGTAGGGCACTGTTCATTTTTTTTAAGGACGTGACTTTTTCAGTCTTCCAATGACTGATCCCAGCCCCAGCAGTACTCACATCAGCTTTGCAAACTGAGGAGAAACAGATGCATGTAGGGCAGGTGCCAGGTGTCTTTCTGGAAGGTTTTTTGTGAGACATAATAGTGTACCAGGCCTCGGATCAAAGACCTATTATAGTCTTTCCTCCATTAGGGCATAGAATTGCTATAAAGAGTTGTTAGATCCTCTTCATTTATTTTTTTAAATACTTATTGATGCTCTTTTTTAAATAGCACTTACACTTCCCAGTGACTCACCACCCAGCCCCATATTACTCTCTCCTTTGTAACAAAGTACTCTTAAGCAAAACAAATAAAAACATTGGCCTTGTCTGACAACTTTATGCCTCATTCCACATTCATAGTCCCCCACCTCCTGATAGGAGATCTTCTCCTCTTTCCTTCAAAGGACTTCCCTGTACCTATCACTTTCTCCCAGGCCTCTATACAGCCAAAGAGAAAATCCAGCCCTGTGAAGGGAGGGCAAGGTGAGAGTGGGACAGAGCAATCATCCAAAGATGGTTGGTAGTTGTTCGTTCCTGAAGAGGACCAAAATGACATCACTATGTTGGGGTCAGGGTACAGTGTGTCCAGCTGTGGCTGATCAGACCAGTATGAGCTCAAGGCTCTACCACAATCCCAACCTCACAACATGAGTGTTATATGACTTGATTCCAGCATCTGGACACTGGGAATTTGTTCTTTAAAAGTGATCTGTTAAGCAATGAAGTCTTTCAGAGGCACCAATCAGAGAGCTGGGACTGTTTTTTGGGGGGTTTTTTTTGTATCTCTAGTGCATAGCACAATTCCTGGCACATAATAGGTGCTTAATAAATGTTTGTTGTCTAACTGAATGATTGCTAATACATCTTGTTTTCCTTCTCTACTATGGCTTTTTTGCTGAAAGAATAGAAACCTAGAGTTACAAGAAAAACTAAAAATACATTACTGACAGGTCACATTGTGTACTTTGAATTGTTTTCCAAATAATAGTGATGTATTTATGTTGATTCTTCCACACTCTCCCACACCCCATCCTCCTTCCCACCTCCAGACCACCTAGTGATTAATTAAAAGCATTTTCTAGGCCGCTGGCCAAGAGTTATTGGCCAGGAGACAGAGTAAAGCTACTAAGCCTCCACTCTGTGGACCCAAGCTGTAACCTCAGTTTTACCAGCCTCCTCCTCTCACCAGTTGGGTCAACTAGCCACAGAAAGTAAGCAGACAGGCAGGAAAACAAAAACAAGCCCATGAACTAACGTTGCTCGCAAGTTCAGGAAACTTCTACGCTCCAGAAATCTTTTAACTATTTGCATAAGTTTGCCCCAGTCTTACCCACAATTACTCCTGGCTCCAGTTGTCTCTGACTCTTCCTAATAATAACCAGTTGTGCAGTTGGTCAATAAAATTTTATTAAGTGTCTACCCTGTTCCAGGCACCACACTAAGCACAAAGATAATCATGTATACAGTGTCTCCCAAAAGTACAGTTTTCTGCTATTAAAAACTTAAAACTAAACTTAGACTTTTGGGACACCCTTTCTTTTTTTTTAATTTTTTTTTATTTTTAGACAATTGGGATTAAGTGACTTGCCCAGGGTCACACAGCTAGTAAGTGTCAAGTGTTTGGTCTGAGGCTGGATTTGAACTCAGGTCTTCCTGACTTCAGGGCCGGTGCTCTATCCACTGCACCACCTGGCTGCTCCTTGGGACACTCTTTCTATAGTACTTGAAGCTTTAAAAACACTTTGTTTACAACTCCCCTAGGTGATAGGTAGTATAAATATTAGTATTCTCAGTTTATAGATGAAGAAACTGAGAATCAAACAAGCTGAAGGATGGTCACACAAGGTGTTGACAAGGTCACACAAAGAGTGTTGAAGATAAAGCTGATAACAGCTCCAATCCTATGGTGCTACAGTCCTTGTCCCCCACCCCCAGCAACCACAGCTATTAAAAACACAGAAAAAAAATTTATTACCAGCAAAGTTCCTGGCACCACCAAAAAGCTAGTTTTAGGAAATGGATATGGTTTTAAGAGTGGAAATGATATTAAGGAAGATATATTACTCTCAGTCTTGCTGTTGCACAAGGCACATTTTTACCTGCTTAGAATACTGTCTGACCCATAGTAGGTACTTAATAACTACTTGTTGATTGACTGAATTCCCCCTCTAAGGAGCCCAGGATGAAATCTCTTTTAACTTCTGTCTCTTTAACTTTTGCCAACTCCTGGAAAGCAGGGACTGTCTTGATTCTTTTATTTGGACTCCCAACATTTTGTACCTTGCAAGTACTTAAGAAATCCTCTGGGCCCCAAGTCCCACATTTATAAAATAAGAGAGTTAAGGTCCCTTCCAGTTCTAGAAGATGAAGCATCTAAACAACTAGACATAGATTCTTGAAGACCCAGGAGAAAGACCCCTCCCCCCATCCCTCATCTCTGCCATTTGCCACCCATGTGATATTGAGCAAAGTTACTGAACCTCTGGGACTTTCTTTTTCTATACAGCGGTAATAATAGTACCTTTCTTCACACGTCTGTTGTGAGGTCCAGTAACATACTATACATGAAATATGCTTTGAAAATCTAAAAGCAATATATAAATATCAGTGTTCCATATACTGCTAGAGAGAGGATGGAGTTAAAATTCAAAATGGGACATACATTCTTTAGACATGGCCATTATGGGAATTTGTTCCACTCAACTATTCTTATTTGTTATGCCAGTTTTATTTTTTATTTTTATTGTTCAGTTGGGGGAAGATATTGGAAGGGAGAGATAATAAATAGTTGTAAAAATAAAGTTTTTAAAATTGATTTAAAAGCAAAAAGAAAACCCTAGCTTCTTTCAAAACTCTCTGGAAGGTGGGGAGGGGAGAAGAAGGTAATTATTATATAATTATATAATTATAAATATAATTATAATATAATTATAATTCCTATAAATATTACCAGAAAAACATGGCTCAAATATTAACTCTTTTTTAGAAAAAATAATTTCCCCAATTGCATGTAAAAACAATATTTAACATTCATTCTAAGTTTTGAGTTCCAAAGCCTATCCCTCCCTTTCCCCCTTTTTCCCCTCCCTGAGACAGTAAGCAATCTGACATATGTTATACATGTGTAATCAGGTAAAACATTTCCATATCCATATTAGTCATTTGGTGGAGGGAAAAAAAAACTAGAAAAGAAAGAAGGAAGGAAGGAGAAAGAGAGAGAGAGAGAAAGAAAGGAAGAGAAAGAAAGAAAGAAAGAAAGAAAGAAAGAAAGAAAGAAAGAAAGAAAGAAAGAAAGAAAGAAAGAAAGAAAGAAAGAAAGAAAGAAAGGAAGGAAGGAAGAAAGAAAGGAAGGAAGGAAGGAAGAAAGAAAGAAAGGAAGAAAGAAAGAAAGAAAGGAAGGAAGAAAGAAAGAAAGAAAGAAAGAGAAAGGAAGGAAGGAAGAGAAAGAAAGAAAGAAAGAAAGAAAGAGAGAGAGAAAGAAAGAAAAAGTATGCTTCAATCTGTATTCAAATGACATCAGTTCTTTCTCTGGAGGCAGATAGCATTTTTCATCATGAGTCCTTTGGGATTGTCTTGGATTATTGTATTGCTGAGAATAGCTAAGTCATTCACAGTTGTTCATTGTACAATATTGCTGTTACTATGTATAATGTTCTCCTGATTCTGCTCACTTCACTTTGTACCAGTTCATATAAGTGTTTCCAGGTTTTTCTGAAATCATTTCTGCTCATCATTTCTTAGAGCACAATAATATTCCATTACAATCATATACCACAACTTGTTCAGCCATTCCTTAATTGATGGGTGTCCCCTCAATTTCCAATTCTTAGCCTCAAGCATCAGCTCTTATATGAGACTTTTGCTGATATCCCAAGATACCTTAAATCACTATCCCTTGAATTTGTTATTCTTGGAATATAATTTGTATTTACTTATATGTATGTATGTTTCATCACTCAGAAGACTGGAAACTCCTTTAGAGCAGATATTTTTCAGTTTAGGTATCTCCAAGACTAAGCACAGTGCCTTATACACAGCAGGAATCTAATACATATTTGTTGAATTCATGGCAAAGTCATGCATGGTATAGATGAAGATTTATCCTCAGATGAAGAAATTGGGTGAAGTGACTTGCCCAGGGTCACATAGCTACTAAGTGTCTGAGGCCAGATTTGAACTCAGGACGATGAGTCTTCCTGACTCCAGGCCCAGCACTCTATCCACTGTGCCATCTAGCTACATCTTCTACAGACTATCATCATCATTATTACTATTATTACTCCCACTATCACAGTTACATAATAGGTACTCAATACGTAGTATTTATACTTTCAAAGTACTTTCCAAAACATATAGAGCCAGAGACTTGAATCAGGTTACAGATTGCTGAATCAGTGTATTCTCTACAATATTGTGGTAAATACCTTTTGGAAAGTTGTATTTGTAAATCACATTGATTTTCTGCTAAGATTCATTGTCATTGATTTAATGATATAAACTTAATTGTCTATGTCTTTCCATTCCAATGATGAAGCCATGCTTATCTTAATACTCGTTTCAAAAAATAAAACAAAGCCTTTGATCTAGTTGATTTAAGTAACTGTCCAAAAAAAAAAAAAAAAAGTCCAGAAATGTTCAAGGGCCTATAATAATCAAAAAGAGGATACTTTTAGAAAATATTGATTAAGTAAAATGAAGTCAAAGGTCCCTGAGTCCAAGTCCTAGATTTTAGAAATAGGTAAGTTAGAATTGCTATAAATAGAATGAGAAAATTAAGAGTCTGAAACTACTCCAGAAGGCAAGAGAAAGGCTAAGGTTGTCTATGGAAAACCAAATCTGGGTTCCAATGTCACTTTTATGAAGGCTTTCTTGATCCCTCACTAAATGACTCACCTTCCCCACCCTGAATTCCCAAGACAGTTTGCCTATAACATAATTCTCTTGAGTAGCCAACCACATCTTGCTTTGTACTTTAGCAATTTGTATATTTAACTTTATCTGGCATATTAGATTGTAAGCTGCTTGAGGGCACATACTATATCTTATATATGTTTGTATAACTTGTGCTGCCTAGCACAGTCCCTTGTTCAAAAAAATATGTGATGCCTAAATGAATGGAACAAAACAAATGTGAAGGAATAGTAAAGCAAATATAGAATTAAGGCAAACAAGGATTCAGGAAGACTTTGAATGCCAGTGTGGCAAGTAGAAAGAATGGTGTATTTAGAGTCAGAAAATAAGAGTTTAAAACTTGCTTCTACACCCTACTACCTGTATGATTTTAGAAATGACATAACTTGTCTGGGCCTCAATCTCTTCATCGATAAAAGGAAAGATTTTGATTGGATGATCTCTAGAGTACCATCCAGCTCTTGATCTATGATTCTGTGATTCTATGATTCCTACGCTACACATGTATCGAAGGACTTCCTAGTAAAGGTCATTCATCTTTTTTTATTATTATTATTTATCTGAAGCTTTGTATCGAAGGACTTCCTAGTAGAGGTCATTCATCTTTTTTTATTATTATTATTTATCTGAAGCTTTGACATCAGTGACACAGTTTGTGAAGGGTAGGAAATACTCTGACCAGAAGACTAACAGACTCAAAGTCACCATCATATTGCCTCTTCCTCATTGCCCATTTCCAGTAGAAAAGGAGGTATAACTAGAACCCAGATATAGAGACATGGCAATGGCTACTAGTCAAATCCCACTCCATGAGTTGCCATGAGGGGCAACAAGAGCACCAGGCTTGGAGTCAGGATGACATAGATTTAAATCCCATCTCCGAAACTTATTATCTCTGTGACTCTGAGCAAGTCACTTGAATTCCTTGAGCCTCAGTTTCCTCATGCATAAGATTAGTTGGGTTGGATTATATGTCCTTTAAAGTCCTTTTTAGTTCTAAATCTGTAATCAGTGCTGGAAATAAGAAGAGGAAGGGGTGGATTTTGACTTGTTGGGGACCCTTGTTCTAAAGGTTAGAGAATATGTGTCTGCAATTCTCTTTGTGTTTTCTCAGACACTTACTAGCTGTGTAACCCTGGACAAGTCATTTAACCTTGTTTGCCTCAGTTTCCTCATCTGCAAAATGAGCTGGAGAAAGAAATGGCAAACCATCTACTATCTTTGCCAAGCAAACCCCAAATGGGGTCACAAAGAGTTGGACATGACTGAACAGCTACAAATTCTCTTTGTACAATACTACATTACATCATGTAACAGCTGGATGTTTCACGGAGGCCTTCTGAAAGGATGAAAAGAATGACTTGAAGGCAAGATCCCAAATATTGAGCATGATTTATTGCCCATAGGAGCTCCTTCTTGTGGTTGCCCTTACTGCATTCCTGAGGAGGACTTAAGTGATTAAGTAATTATAATGGCCCACATAATTATTATTATGGTGAGAAACACTGTTAGCATCTGGGACCTTCCTTTAAGTTTACATCTGATTATAGTATAAAATCCAAACTCCTTGGAGTCAAAGTGTATTTTCTATCTCACAAGTAACATATAACCTAAATAATGCCATTTTTGATAACTTGTAACTTGTCTTCCCATTTGAAGAAATGCAAGTTATGGGGAAGCATATCTAAGCCCACTTTATGGTAAAATTGGAAATATTAAGGAATAGTATTTTTTTCCCCAAAACCTTTTTGAGACTTCTAGGAAAGGCCCCTGAAAAAGACTGGTCCTGGGTCAGTACAATAGGAAAAAAGACCTTACATTAAGTCAATGGATTAAGGGTGGCACTTAAAAAGACTAACTTTTGTTCAATCATTGCTTTCCCCACCCCTGAAGTGATTTGCTAATACTGACCAACAGAAGTGATTGGCAGGTTAGTACTTACCCTTCTCCACAGAGAAAGGATTAAAAGATCAGTGGAGAACAGGAGGTCCCTTTGTTTAAGTACCAAAGTGAGGGATGTGGTCCAAGACAAATGGAATATTAAGTTGGTTGCTTAATTCTGGAATGTTAATTTTGAACATATTTTAAGAAAGCTTTTCCTTATTCAAGATTCCTATAAATATTACCAGAAATCTTTTGGGGCAGTGCGTCAGGCACAGGGGACTATGCCAGTTAGGACACCTCTCTCTCTCTCCAAGCTAGAAATGACTTGGATACAGTTTGATGGCATATCATACAAAACTGTCAGTCTGGTACCTAAACAGCGTACTATATTAGTGGGGTTTTTTTTCAATAAGTATCTGATCTTAAAGGTCAGATCCCACTCTTCCCTGATTTGAGAGTGAATTCCAATGCTGTCTGTCCCTGGGTAGGCCTGATTTAAACATTCGAGAATGGATGAGCGTCCATTTTATTTAAAAAATGGCAAAACATCAGGATATCCCAATCTACCCTTGGTTATTTGTCACAGAATGTGACAAACATCATCATCATAAATTTTTTCCCCTAATGAACAATGTAAGTAATAGTCATAGATCACTAGAACTGAAAGAGGCCTTGGAGATCATCTGGTCCAATGCCCTCATCTTATAGAAGAGAAAATTGAGTTCAGAATGGCAAAGTGACTTGCTAAAGATCATACAGTTAATTAATGGCAGCATCAGGACTATATCCTGACCAGAAATCATATTTTCTCTCCTTTATACAGTTAAAATTTAGTTTCTCTTGTTCTATCATCAAAGACCAAGAACAATGGGCAGTTATTATCTATACAACAACTCAATATATTTAAAGACTTATTAAATAACAATCCCCCCACCCTCCCCCCAAAAAACCTTCTCTCATCCAGCCTAAAGGTTCTTTTCATCTTTTCCTAAAACTCAGGTTAAGAAACAGTAGTGAATGCTGAGACCAACAGCCAACCTACCAAGAGAAGAAGACAATGTTGATTTAGGATCTACCTAATTTGATATGGGACCTAATTCAAAAGCTCCATTAGTGTTTCTCTTGGATGAAACTTCCCAATTTTTTCTGAATAAGGATGTATTCAAGGGAGAAAACAGTGGCTATTTACTAATATTTTCTATATAACAATACACCAAAGGTGGAAAGCAATTCTGAAAAGGGCTCGGCAGCCTCAAACCATAGGTACTAGTCTTCTGTGTTTGCATCACAGCCCACACTGTGCTCTATGAGCAAAGCAGAATTGCAGTAGCTCAAAAGAAACAAGAGATGCACAAACTCAGAGACATCTCCACTCCCAATGTTCATATGGACAATTTGTGCCCAAACTGTGGTAGAGCCTTCTGGGTTTGTATTGGTCTGACCAGCCACAGTTGGACACACTGTACCTTGACCCCAACATAGTAATATCATGTTGATCCTCTTCAAGAATGAAGAGCAACCACCACCATATAACAATACACAGAAAATACCGGGTAAATTCAAACCATGATATATTTCATAAAAGAAGAGATCATGCTATTACCCAGTACAAATTAAATACATCACAGGAGTCAACTCTTCCAATAATTTGCTGAACTCATTTTACATAGCTCAATTTTTTTTATACACACAATAATGCCACACTCATCAGGAAACCTCATCTTTCCAGAACACAGAAGGTAACCAAGGTGTAAGTAATAAAGAGCTCCCAAGCAACCAAAGTAGACATCACTAATTGATTCTATGTGCTAAAGCTCGTGTAGTTTATTGAGGGGAGAGCCCTTAGGACTTCATTCAGGACCAATTTATTTTTGTTTTACACACATTTCTAATAAGCTTGGTTATGTTTTCCTAGACCATTTCAGATTTTAAACAGGGGAATAGATGCAAATTAGAAGCAAATAGAAGAAATTAGGGTAACAGAGACAGGCAGCAATAAGCAGTGTCAGCCCCATGGCAGGCAAAAAGACAAAAACTACCAAAAGTTAATGCAAAAACTCAAAGACTACAGCAGTATAAATCCATTTGGAGGCAGCTAGGTGAATCAGTGGTTAGAGTACTGGGCCTGGAATCAGAAAGCCTGAGTTCAAATCCAGCCTCAGATACTTACTAGCTGTGTGACCCTGGACAAGTCACTTAACCCTGTTTGCCTCAGTTTCCTCATCTGTAAAATGAGCTGGAGAGTATCTTTGCCAAGAAAACCCCATGATCTACAGGGCTACAAAGAGTTGGACACAACTGAACAACAACAACAACAATGTAAGTCCATATGGAGACATAGGGCCAAATAAACCTATATCTTCAATAAGCCCTGAGGCTATCGCTGTGTTACAACACAATATAATAACTGATATTCATACCAGAGACCTGAGTCATCAAGAAGATGATTAAGAACAATATCTTTTATTTAAGATGGCAGAGAAGGTGATGATACAATGTAGAAAATATTTTCATTTAAAATGGCTAAAATAACACGTTACTGCCTAAAGAAGCAAAGCCTCAGTTACCTGGAAAACTTCATTCCCAGAGGGCTTCAGACAGCAAGGCATTAACTGCTCTTTATTCGGTCAACAACAAATTCGTGTCAACAAGCACTTCTTAAATGCATATTATATGCATTAGTCACGAATGTTAGAACTAGAAAGCACCTGAGAGATCATCTAATCTAACACTCCCCTTCTCCTCCCCCACTTTGACACATAAGACACGGGCCAGTGAAAAAGTGTGTTGAATTTGGAGTCAGAAGTTGGTGGTGTTGTTGGTGTTCAGTTATGCCCTACTCTTTGTGACCTCATTTGGGGCTTTCTTGGCAAAGTGGTTTGCCATTTGCTTCTCTAGTTCATTTTTCAGATGAGGAAACTGAGGCAAACAGGGTTAAGTGACGTGCTCAGGATCATACAGCTAGTAAGGGTCTGGGGCAAAATTTAAACTCAGGAATATGAGTCTTCCCGACTCTAGGCGCAGCACTCTATCCACCTACCAAGTGCCACCTAGCTGCCCCGTCTACTTACTAGATATGTGTATGTGGCCAACTACCTTGACTGCCTCAGTTTCCTTATCGTAAAAATAACGCTTATTTGGTTTGGACCAGATCACCATGAAGGTCCCTTCTATCTCTAAATCTATGATCCTATGAAAATGAGGTTATGGGGCATGAAGTGAGTTGCCCAAGATCCCACAGCCATTGCCAGGACCCAAACCTTAACATCCTGATTCAGATACATGGTCATTGAATCTTTGAAGACTTCTGATGAAGGGGATCTCACCACCTCCCCAAGATATAGCCCATTACATTTTAGGATAGCTCTGTTAGGAAGTCCTCCCCACTACCCCCACCCCAATCCACCACTTTCATCAAGCTTATATTTGTTCCTTGGCAGAACAAAGCTAACCCTTCTTTGGGATTCTTTTTTCTGACCATATGTATTTAATAGCTTTTAATAGCCCTACATACCTCAATAGCCCCTGAAAGTCATTAAAAGCTTCTCCTCCAGTAGTCACCCTTTCTCCTTCAGTGAGCATATGGTCTAAGGTAATTGTAGGTAACAAAAGGACTTATAATTCAATCCCAGAAAAACTGGAATCAGTAAGCACCCTACTATTTGCTGTAAAAGTACCATAAGAGAATCACTGGAATAAGGCTAAAACAGCTCTTTAAATCAAACACACACTCACACACACACACACACACACACACACACACACTCACACACACATATACACACACACACAGAGTTCATTTATAAAGGCAAGAGAATATCCTGCTCCTAATTTAAAAAAAAAGAAAGAAACATTTTTTTATAACAGAAGTTCCTTAATATAAGAATTCCACTTACAGTTTTCAAATGTGATAGAAAGTTCTACTGAAAGAAATACAGATTGAATATAGAGGATGCATGAACTAGAAAAAGTCATTACAATTGCTCTGTTAGCATTTCAATTTTCAGAGCTTTATTGAGCATATTATTACTGTGTGTGATATGTACTCATAATGACATTTATATAGTCCTTTATGTTTACAAAGTATTTTATATACATGACAGCAGTATGGAATATAGACAGAACATTAGACCTGCATTGAGACACTGGTGATGTGACCCTGAGCAAGTGACAGTACAGCAAAAAAAAAGTATGTCCTTTTATCTAGAGACACCATTACTGTTCTATAACTCAAAGAGAACAAAGAAAGAGGAAAAGGAGACATATGTGCAAAGATATTTATAGCAACTCTTTTTGTGGTGGCAAAGAATTGGAAACTGAAAGCATGCATGAATTGAGGAACAGCTGAACAAGTTATGATACATGAATGTGATGGCATGCTAGTGTCCATTAGAAGTGATAAAGGAGATAGTTTTAGAGAAACCTGGGAAGACTCAGATGAATAGATGCAGAGGGAAGTGAGCAGAACCATGAGAACAGTTTATACAATAACAATATGGCAAAGAACAGCAAGTCTGAAAGACTTAGTAACTCAGATGACTGCAATGACCAACCATGATTCCAGAGGACTCATGAAATGCTGACATACCACCTAGGGAGTGGGGCGTAGGGGGCAGGGAGAAGGAAGGGAAAGGAAGGGAATAAGCATTTATATAGTGCCTACTATATGCCAGGCTTTGCACTAAGCACTTTTTTACAAACATTATCTCATATGCTCCTCACAACAGCCCTGGGAGGTAAACGATATTATTACCCCTATTTGACACAGGAGAAACTGACCCAAACAGATTAAGTGAATTCCCCAAGGTCACCCAGCTAGTAAGGATATCAGGCTAGATTTGAACTCGAATCTCCCTAACTCCAGGTCCATTACTCTATCCACTGCATCACCAGCTGCCTCTAAACTCCTCATAGAGAGGTGATAAACTTAGCATACAAAGTGAGCCTTTTTTTTAAAAAAATGGCTAACATAGGAATTTGTTTTCTTTGACTATATGTTTGTAGCAGGGGGTTTTTTCTTTGTCTCTCAGTGGGGGAGGGGTGGAAAAACTTGGAGGAAGAGAAGGTAGAGAGTTTTGTTGATTGAAAATGTATATAATTTTTTTTTAAAAAGAGCATTTTAACAAAGGGAAAGAGTACAAGAGCCTTTGGAGTCAAAAGACCTGGGTTCAAATCCTGACTTTGCTGCTCACTGCTTTTGTGAGCTTAGGTCACTTTACTCTGGACCTCAGTTACTTACTCATCTGAAAAATGAGGACATTAGACTCCAAGATTCCCTTCTTCCTCTAAATCTCTAATGCTGTAATCTCCTTTGATCTTCACAACCCTATGAGGATGGTCACCCAAGTATTACTATCCCCATTCTGTGATAACGAAACTGAGACTAACATAGCCAAAGTGACTTGCTCAAAGTATGAGTTACCAGGTGGTAGATCAGAGACATTGAGTCAGTCTTCCAGTGCGCAGTCCAATTCTGTTTCTACTAAATCGTTCTCCCTCTTTATTAACTATTCTAGGACACCACGGATACATTTTAATCTAGCAAGTCTGGAGCAAAAGGCCTTTTCCATCAGTGACTTTGTGTCTCAAAATAACAGCATCTCTGAAGAATTAAGGTTGAAGCTTACCTAAAGGGCAATTGAAAGGTTCATGGCAAGCATGATTGGATTGCCTCAGTTTTACCAACAAAAAAATTCAGGGGAACAAGAACGTAAAAAATGTAATCAGAGAAATACGTGACCTAAAAAAGACGGGCTGGTTATGGAGCCAGAATATTGGAGCCATACAATGACAAAAGATCTAGAAGAAGAACTGACACGCTGAGTGGACTCACAGTGAAGGACGCAGAGAAGAATGTGGATAATTGCTGCTTAAGATCAGACAGCATAGACGTAAATGTCCACATGAATAAGATCATAGCTCCCTCCATCAGAGTCACCTAGTGTAGACAGCACTAACTCAATGAAACAACTCTTTATTGAGCGATGACTACAACCAATCAATCAACAAGCATGGACTAAGTATGCAATATACTTTGTTGGGCAATGGGGATATGACAACACCTACTCTTAAAGAGGTTAAAATTTAATTTGAAAGAAGACATACCCAAATACCCAAGTCACCATGACGCATAGGGAGAGTGTAAGTACGAGGAAAACAAAGTACTACAAGAAATTTGAAAATAGAGTGACTGGTTTCACTTTTGAGTGGTAGAGGATGGAGAAGGTTTGAGAAAAGCATTACAGAGGACGTAACACCTGGGTTGGGTCTAGAAGTAAGGGAGAGACATTAATAGCTTTAAATGGGGCAGGAATCACTTCCAGACATAAGAGCTAATATGAATAAAGGGTACAGAATCAAGGATTTTATTCTCCTGGTGTATTCTGACCTGCTCAAGTCTTAGTGGTTTTGAGACGATCATCTACATTACAGTGTGACAGTGTGTTTTTAATTGCCACTTCAAATGACTAGCCTAAGGACCCACAAACTACTGCCAAGGGCTAGAGCTAAGAATGTTTTTTGCATTTTTTAAGTCTATTAAAACTTAATTTTTAAAGGTAAAGAAACATTCTTAGCTTTCCTCTGTACAAAAACAGGGAATAGACCTGATTTGGTTTGTGGGTCATACCCTGGACTAAGTCATTAATTACAGAACTTCTCATTTTTTATGTTTTTCAGCTTCTGTTTTGTTTCCAGTTTCACATTCTTAAAATGACTCCAAGGATCAAATTCATTTTTCCTTGCCAAGGATATATGCAAATATATTATATGCAAATATACATTTACAGATTATTTTGCATGGTAAGCCTGTCAACTTGCTTGAATCAAGGAGTGAAAACATATTCAACTTGCCATAGGGTCCTACTCTTTAATATATCAAATTCTCTATAGCTTACAAAGGGTTAAGTCAAAAGTTTTTTCAGAGCCACACAAAACTGAAGCTAAAAAATGGGGGACATAGACCCAGGCCAAAAAAAGTATGAGCATGACAATCTCTTCTGCTGCTTAAGTGCTTAGTACAATATTGGCCTGACATGTAGTAGGCACTTAATGAATGTTTATGGATTGACTGGCTGGTTGAATGCTGATAAACAGGTCAGACATAGCAATCTCATCCTTGCCAGAGACATCCATGATCCCATAACTAAGTAGAAAAGGCCCCTGCATCTCTGAAATAGCTGTCCCAAAGCTAGAGCACAAAGTATTTGGAACCTCACTGAGTCCCCCATTCATTGGCCCACCTGTCTCTATGGCTACCAGGTAGACATTGTAAGGAAACCAGCCCCTTCTGAAGCTATACTGGTTCTCAGGTAGATGACCATCTTCCAGGTGAAAGATCAAACTATCAAGGGGGATTCCGGCAAGAATCTTGCCAGCAATGACTAAGAGAGAGGACTCCCCTTCTGTGATTGTCACAGAAAAACCCATTTCCTTTTCCTTTATAGAGATGGACAATGGAGGCATCCTTGAACTCCTAGGGGATAACCTCCTCTTGCTATATAACCTGCAAATTTTCTGTCAGCTTTCGTATGAGCAGTGGACTTCCTGTATTATAAATCTCAGCTGGAATAGAATCAGCACCAGGCGCTTTGCCACACAAGCGGAGCCTAATGGCATTCAAAACCTCTTCTTCAGTTCAAAGTCCAGCTAGAGAGGGATTGACTTCCACTTGAGGTATACAGTCTATGGCTTCAGCATTGATTGATGATGGTCTGTTGAGAACACTGTGGAAGTGTTCAGCCTATCTCTCCAGGATCATGTCCTTTTCACTAATCAATGTGGCTCCATCAGCACTGAGTAGTTGAGATGCACCATAGGTATTTGGCCCATAAATAGACTTCAGGGCATCATAAAAGTGCTTTGGCTTGTTATTATCAGCATAAAACTGAATTTCATTTGCCTTTGTACTGAGCCTGCATCTCCTTAAGCTTTGTTTGCACTTTACTTTTAATGAAGTTAAATGCTGCCTTCTTAGAGATGGGCAAACTATCCTGCTGCCAAATCTGTTGAGTTCTCGTTTTTCATTTAGCAGCTTCTGAATTTTCCCATCATTTTTGTCAAACCATTCTTGATATTTGCAAGTGTTCTGGCCCAGATGAGTAAATGTGATGCTGTACACCAAATCTCTGAAAGCTGCCCACTCCTTTTCTGCTCCACTGTCGACACAAGGCACCTTCATCCCAACATAGTAATGTCATTTTGATCCTCTTTGAGAACAAAGGACAACAACCAAGGAAACTGATTTAGGCTTGATGTAGGGACATCTGAATTGTCAGAGGTATTCAAAAGTAGAGAGGGCTACCTCAGGAGTAAGTGGAAGTACTGGAACACTTAAAGGAGGGACTGGATAACCATTTGTCAAAGATGTTGTAGAGGAGATCTCTGTTCAGAAAACAGATTGAATGACCTTTTCATTCACTTCTAACTTCCTCTTGATCCTACTATCCCTGCTTCCTATCTCTCCTCCTTTTCTGGAGTAAACTCCATAAGAAACCTATCTATAACCAATGCCTCCTCTCCTTCTCCTCTCACTTGACCCTAAACTTTCTGAAATCTGACTTCAGACCTCAACATTCAACCACAACTCTCTCTCACCAGTGATCTCTTAATGACAAATCTAATGCCCTATTCTCAGTCCTCCTCTTTCTTGACCTCTTTGCAACTTCTGACACTGTCAATCACCCTCTTCTCCTACATACTCTGTCCTTTCTAGTTTACCATAACACTGCTCTCTCTTGATTCTCCTACCTGTGTGACAATTTCTTTTCTGTCTCCTTTGATGGATATAAATCCAGTTCATGGCCACTAACGATGTGTATCCTCCAAGGTTCTGTGCTGAGCATTCTTTTCTTCTCCCTCTATACCATTTTCCTTGGAAATCTTTTCAGCTCTCAGGGGTTAAATTATTATTTCTATACAGATGGTTCTCAGATCTATATATCCATCCTCAGCTCCAGTCTCATATCACCAACTGACTTTTATACATCTCAAAATGGATACCCCATAGGTCTCTCAAATTTTACATATCTAAAAGAGAACTCATTATCTTTCCTCCCAAATTCTCTGTTCTTCCCAACATTTATATTATTACCAAAGGCATCACCATTTTCCCAGTCCCTTAGGCTTGAAATTCAAGGCAATCTTCTACTCCTCTCTCTTGCTCATTCATGTCCAAACTATTGTAAAGTCTTCTCATTTCCACCTTCACAATATCTCTCATATATGTCTTTTTATTTCCACTCATTTAGCTGTTACTCTGGTACAGGCCCTCATTGCCACACACCAGGACTATTGCAAGAGCCTATGGATTGGTCTTCCTTCCTCAGGTCTCTTCCCCATTCTAATCCATCTTCTAATCAGTTGTTAAGGTTGTTTTCCTAAAGTGGATATCTGACCGTATCACCCCCTTCCCAATCAATGAACTCCAATCGCTACCAATTGCCTCCAGAATCAAATATAAAATCTTCTGATTTGCTTTTAAAACCTAAGTAGTCTTTTTCCTACCCTTTGAGTCTCCCCATGCTTTATTCCTTCTACGTATTCTATGATCTACCAACACTGGTGTTCCTCCTCTTCCTCAAAAATGACCCTTCATCTCCCAACTCTGAGACTTTTCATTGGCCATCTTCCATACTTTTGCCTGCTGAGTTCCCTGGCTTCCTATAAGATTCATCTCAAATCCCAGCTTCTGCAGGAAATCTTTCCTCAACCCCCTGCCCCCACCCTTTGTTAGTACCTTTCCTCTGAGTATACCTTGTACTTTCTTTTTTATTTTTTTATTTTTTTTTATTTTTGACACATGTTTTTAAAACTTTGAGTTACAAATTTTCTCCCTTCCTCCCTCCCCACCCAGCCTCATTGAAAAGGCAAGCATCTTGATACAGGTTATAGATGCGTAGTCATGCAAAACACTTCCATAGTAGTCCTGTTGTGAAAAACTAAGTATATTTCCCTTCATCCTATCCTACCCCCCATTTATTCTATTCTCTCTTTTGACCCTGTCCCTCCTCAGAAGTGTTTGCTTTTGATTAACTCCTCCTCCAATCTGCCCTCCCTTCTATCAACCCCCTGCTCTCTTGTCCCCTTCCCCCCTTATCTTCCTGTAGGGTAAGATAGATTTCCATACCCCATTACGTATGTTATTCCCTCCTTAAGTCAAATCCTATAAGAATAAGATTCACTCATTCCCTCTCACCTTCCCCTCCACTGTAAAAGCCTTTTCTTGTCTGTTTCATGTGAGATATTCTACCTTGTTCTATTTCTCCCTTTCTCCTTCTCCCAGTATAATCCTCTCACCCCTTAATTTTATTTTCCAAGTATCACTCCTTCATCTTCAACCCACCGTGTGCCCTCTATCTATCCATGTATACATACATATAATTTTTTCCCTCCCACTACCCTAATACTGACAAAGGACTCATGAGTTACAAATATCATCTTTCCTTGCAGGAATGTAAACAGTTCAACCTTAATAAGTCTCTTGTGATTTCTCTTTCCTATTTACCTCTTTCATGTTTCACTTGAGTCTTGTATTTGAAGGTCTGGTCTTCTCCACAGGAATATTTGAAAATCCCCTATTTCATTGAATGACCATTTTTTACCCTGAAGGATTACACTCAGTGATTCTAGGTTGTAGTATCTCCTTTGCCCTCTGGAATATCATACTCCATGCCCTCTGGACCCTTAATGTAGAAACTGTTAAATCTTGTGTTATGCTGAGTGTTTCCACAATACTTAAATTGTTTCCTTCTGGCTGCTTGCAATATCTTCTCCTTGACCTGGGAATTCTGGAATTTGGCTATAACATTACTAGGAGTTTTCCTTTGGGAATCTCTTTCAGGAGGTGATCAGTGGATTCTTTCAATTTCTATTTTGCCCTCTGGTTCTAAAATATCAGGGCAGTTTTCCTTGATAATTTCTTTAAAGATGCTGGCTAGGCTCTTTTTTTTTAATCATGATTTTCAGATAGTCCAATAATTTTTAAGTTCTCTCTCCTGGATCTATTTTCTAGGTCAGTTGTTTTTCCAGTGAGATATTTCACATTCTCTTCTATTTCTTCATTCCTTTGGATTAGTGTTACAGTACCTTGATTTCTCAAATTGTTACTAGCTTCCAATTTCTCCATTCTAATTTTTAAGGAAGTATTTTCTTCAGTAAGCTTTTGGACTTCCTTTTCCATTTGGCCAATTTTACTTTTTAGGGCATTCTTCTCCTCATTGGCTTTTTGGACCTCTTCTGCCATTTGGGTTAGGCTATTTTTTAAGGTATTACTTTCTTCAGTATTTTTTGGGGTCTCTTTTAGCATCACTCTCAGTCTTTCCTCTACTTCTCTTACTTGCTTCTCAAAATCCTTTTTGAGCTCTTCCATGGCCTGGGACCAATTCATATTTTTCTTGGAGGCTTTAGATGTAGGAGTTTTGGCTTCACTGTCTCCTTCTGGTTGTATGTTTTGATTTTCTTTGTCACCAAATTGAGAAAATACAGTCTGACTCTTTTTGTGCTGCTTGCTCATGATCCCAGCCAATTACTTGAGTTATAAACTCTTTGTTAAGGCAGGGGTCTGCTTCCAGTGTAGAGAATGTACTGTCCCAAGCTTCAGGGGTTTTGTGCAGCTGTTTTCAGAGATACTTCTACGGACCCGTAAATTTTCAGTTCTTCCAAGGTGCTATGATCAAGGGGGAGGTGTTTACTCCTTTCCTGGCCTGTGCTCTGGTCTATGAGTACTCTCTTCTGTCTTCGAACTGTGAGGAGGGTTTCCTCTCCACAGCCAGTATAAGCTCCATCACACCAGCGCTCCTCCTTGACCCAGGACCACCACTCAGAACTGTGACCCAGATCCAAGCATGGGCAAAGCAAGAGAATCCTGCCCTAGCAGAGAGATCCCTGCAATCCCCCTCTGATCAGTTGCTGGATTCCCCCTCAGTCTGTGGGCCAGAAGCTCAGGAAGCAGATGCCGCGCCAGGGCCACGACTCCGAGCTTCTCTTTCAGCACCGCAGAAACAGACTTTTCCCACTGACCTTCTAAGTTGTCTTTGGCCTTTATGGGTTGAGAAGTCTGGAAACACCACAGCTGCCTGTGATTCAGTCCTCTGAGGCCTGCTTCAGTTTCACCGCAGCCTGCATGCCCACGCTGACCTGTGCTCCTCTCCCTGCCCGGCGCGATATACCTTTCTGATCAACCATCCAGGCTGTCTTTGGCTGGACATTCATTTCACTCTGTCTTTTTGTGGATTCTTCTGCTTTAGAATTTGTCTGGACCCATCTTTTATAGGTATTTGGAGGAGTTTGGGGGAAAGCTCAAGCAAGTCACTGCTTTTATTCCCTACCTTGTACTTTCACTGTGTGTATCTCTTAAGTGGAGTTATTTAGTTGTCTGCATGTTATCTCCCATGTAAGAATGTGAACTCCTTGGGGACAAGTATTCTTTTTGCTTTTCTTTGTATCCCCAGTGCTCTACACAGTGCCTAGCATGCTAAATATTTAATAAATGTTTATTGATTGATTAATATTTGTCAGTCGAGATTCTATGATTTTATGAGTAAGAGCTTACTAAACCAGAAAACATTATATGTAGGAAGTGCATAAAGGGTTGTGTTGTGGGGGGGGCTGCAAATATAGGTAGGATTCAGGTTGTGAAGAATTTTCAATAATCAAGAGGACTTCATATGCAATACTAGATGTAATAGCAAACCACTAGAGTTTAATGGGGGAGGGGGTGTGGAACGACAAACTATGCTGCTTTAGGAAAATCACTTTGACAGTTGATTAGAGAGGGTGGGTTGGAGTAGAAAGAAATTTGAGGCTAGGAGACCAATCAGAAGATTATTGTAAAAGTCCTGATGTGTGATGATGAAGGCCTGTAGCAAGGTGACAGCTGGGTAAGTAAAGAGAAAGGGACATATATGAGGTGTTATGGAGGTAGGAACAAGAAGATTTGGCAACAGAGAGGATATGTATACTAAGTGAAATGAGTTAAGAGTGACCTTGAGGTTTCAGGCCTGGCTATTGGGGAAAATGGTAGTACCCTTCATAATATTAGGGAAGTTAGGAAGAGGGGAAAGTATGGGAAGAAAGATAATGAGTTGAATTTTGTACTTGTTGAAGTTGAGGTATCTAGTACATCTAGTTCTAAAGGTCTAATAGACAGTTGGTAATGTGGGATTGGAGCTCAGGAGAAAAGCTAGGGTTGGAATATGGATCTGGGAATCATCAGCATAGTGATGATAATTGAACCTATGAGTCCTAATGAGGCCATCAAGTGAGAAAATATAAGAAAGAAAAGAAAGAAAGAGAGAGAGGGAAAAAAGGAAAAGAAAGAAAGAGAGAGAAAGAAAGAGAAAGAAAGGAAAGAAAGAAAGAAAGAAAGAAAGAAAGAAAGAAAGAAAGAAAGAA
>NW_020951391.1:3697672-3877462 GCF_900497805.2 Vombatus ursinus | reverse complement strand
AAGAAAGAAAGAAAGAAAGAAAGAAAGAAAGAAAGAAAGAAAGAAAGGAAGGAAGGAAGGAAGGAAGGAAGAAAAGAAGGAAGGAAGGAAGAGAGAGAGAGAGAGAGATACGAACCAAAAACAGAATTTGGGGAACAGTCACACTTAGTGGTCATGACATGGATAAAAAAAATTGAAAAGGAGCCTGCAGAGTAGACAAACAGGTAAGAAGAGAACCAAGAAAATGGTGTCTCAAGAACCCAGGGAGAAGAGAGTAGCCATGAGGAGATGGTGGTCAGCATTGTCAAACCTAACAGGAAGTCAAATAGAAATGAGATTAAGAAATGGTCATTAGGTTTGGTAATTAAGAAAAGAGTAGGAACTCTCAGTGGAGTGACAAGGTTAGTAGCCAGATTGCAATAGAAGAGAATGAGAGGAGAGAAAACAGAAGCACCAAGTGTTGATGGCTTTTTCAAAGAGTTTAGAAAAAAAAGGGGGAGAAGAGATACAGGATGCCAAGCAGCAAGTATGGTGGGATCTAGTGAGAATTTTTTTCTTAAAGGCTGGGGGAGACTTGGAAACATTTTTATAGGAAGTGATAAAGATTAGTGAAGGAGGGCATGATAGTGAGGGCAATCTGTGAATTAAGATGGGAGGGTATGGCATCAAGGGTATGGCAATGGAAGAGAGGTTGACCTTAGTAAAGAGAAAAGCCATCTCTTGATCTGAAACAAGTGAAGCAGGAGATGGTGAGGAAATGATGTCACACAGAGTGAGACAAGGAGGGGGAAGTAAAAGGAATTCTCAGTCAATGGTCTCAATTTTTTTTCCATGAAGTATACAGCAAAGTCCTCATTTGAGAGAGTGAAAAGGAAAAAAAAAATGTGAGACTCTACTTCTTTTACTTGGTTCTCAAAATCCTTTTTGAGCTCTTCCATGGCCTGGGACCAATTCATATTTTTCTTGGAGGCTTTAGATGTAGGAGTTTTGGCTTCACTGTCTCCTTCTGGTTGTATGTTTTGATTTTCTTTGTCACCAAAGTGAGAAAATACAGTCTGACTCTTTTTGTGCTGCTTGCTCATGATCCCAGTCAATTACTTGAGTTATAAACTCTTTGTTAAGGCAGGGGTCTGCCTGAAATTTGAAAAGAAAATAGGTCTGGAAAAACTGTGGTGGAGACTAGGATAGAGAATCAATCAGGGATGAGGGCTCAGTTGAGATTAGGTACCTAAATTTGTAGTGAACCCAGTCGACATAATTTCTTGACTTCAACAGGACAGTAGGAACAGAGTAGGTCAATGGTGGGATTGAATCCAGGCTTTGGGTTTGGCACCATGCCTTGTGTTCATGTCACCTTTGGGCTTGTGTTATATCCTGCTCATGCCAACCATTCATCTTTCCATTACCCTTTCAGGCAATTGTAATTCTGATTTGTCTTAAATTGCTGTGCTCCACGATAAGCAGCCATATAGGGCCAACAGAAGAACGTTGGTGTTAATGAGATTTTTAACAATAACAGGAAGCAGCTTGGGATCCCTGCATGGGCTACACAATTTTCCACCTAAGATCCAGTTCAGTTACTCAAAGTATTCAGTACTGGTCCCTGCTGCTCATATCCGTCTGTGACTTATGGATATTTCATTTACATCAAGTCCTAATAACCTTATTTATTGGACTCTTTAAGCTGCAACACATTAAAAGAAGCAAACTGAAAGAAGAAGGCCACAAGAAGTAAACACACTGCTACACAGGTGAATGCTGACATCAGAGGTATAGGAAAAAACAAGGCATTTTAGCCCAGGCCAGCAATTGATAATCATCATCATGACTCAGTGTCACCAGGCAAAGCTTAACTTGCATTCTGCTTAACATAGCAATTAAGTGTATGATGCATTTTGGAAAGGCTTCCATCAGAAATTGATAAAATTAGAAAGAATGGTGTGTCTCTAAAGTATACTTTATGTGTATGGAAAATTAATTTTCAGGCAACATCTCATTATCCAGGTAAATGGAATTTTTTTCAATGCAGCAAGCATTTATGAAATACCTACTGCATAGCAAGCATCTTGCTAGCTTTTGAGTTTATTAACCCCAAAATATTCAAAATAGTAAAACAATGTGGTGTTGTGTATAGAAGGTAGAACTTGTAATCAGAAGACCTCAGTTGAAACCTCACTTCAAATACTTAACAGCTGTGCGACTTATGGCAGTCATTTGATTTCTCTGGGCCTCATTTTCCTCTTTGTAAACTGAAGGCGCTGACTCTAAGTCTTTTGCAGCTCTAAAGCTATGGTCCTGTGAATAAGCTCGCTTCCATGGATCTGTGGTTTCATGAATATGGGGATCCAGTGCAGTGACACAGGGCACAACTCACCCATGTCTGCTCGTGTTGTACGACCTTTGCTTAGATCCTCTCACAAGGTCACCCAGGGTCTACTATGGGGCACATGCTGGGAGTTTTTTGTCACTTCCTTTTGAAATCATAATGAAATCAATGGAGCATGTGACCCATCCCGTAGTCATCCCTCCTTCTCACCACGTGACCAACCCATCTCTTTTGTTCATACATATATTCAATAACATCCTTTACATTCCAGTGTTTGGAATATGTTATAGTCAATTTACATATGCCCTGGACCTCTCCATTGCACTTTGGTTATTTTTCCCTTTCAGTTAGTCTGAAAATAAAATAGACTACACTTCATGTTTGCCAAATAAGAGATATCAAGTATAACAAATCAGGTTTAGGAGAGAGCAAAAATCTACACTAAATGATGCGTGTATCTAATGAAATACCTGTTACAGGAATTGGCAGAGGGACTGGATTTGTGATCTCACTAGTGTAAGTAATTCCCTAATGGGGAAATCCCTCTATCAATACAGGTTGGCAGCTTCCCTGCAACTTCTAGTCTTGGAGAATGGCCTAGACCAGGTGTAGGGAACCTGCAGCCTTGAATTCTGTGAAGTTTGGATTCAGTCAAAGGGCCACACTTGAGGACCTAGAACAGACCTGCACAACTTGGCAGTAGGTGGGGGCCAAAATTAAAATAGGCTAAACTTCTTCAGGCCACAGATAGGTTTTTAGCAGCTCACTTTCCAAGTAAAGGCAACTAGAGACACACTGACAATGCCAGTCATGGGACAAATAGGAGAGAGTGCACAGTGGCAGGCGCCTGAAATCCTTTGGGCTGTGTGATGTACAGGCCTGACCTAGAGGGCCACTTGTGTTCTTGAGGCCACAGGTTCCCCACTAGAGCACTGAGAGGGTGAGCATCTTGCCCAGAATCACACAGCTAGGATGTGTCAGAGGTGGAAATTGAACTCAGGTCTTTGTGGCTCCAAGAATAGCTCTCTATCCCACTATTCCATGGCAGCTGTTCTAATAAGAGGTCTAAAAAACAAAATAAAATAACAAAAAACAAAATAAAATAAAATTAGGAGAGGTTTCTTCAGCTTGGAAGATTAGGGAGATAATTTAAAAAAACACACAAAACAGGATGAGTAAGTCATATAGCTTAAGGTACAAATGATTCCTGGAGTTTGAGGGTCTTGTTATTCATTGAACCAAGAACTACAATTTTTCCTTCCATATCACAAGGGTTAGGGGCATGGTGCCCCCCACAATCTGGAAAATCTGCATAAAATTTTTTGGCCCTCCCTTGGTACCAGAGAAGAAATCTGAATTTTTTCGTTTTTCTTTTTCGAGGTGCTAATAGTATCTTATTGTAAAATTTGGGTTAAGTATTTGGTCATAGGCTCTGTGTTTTCTGCAGGTCTTCATGTTACATAGACATATTATATTCCACAAAACTCCCAAAAAATTTTCACTTAATTTATTATGTTGATCTATGATATATAGAAACTACAATGGAGAAAGTTGTGATGTTGAAGGGATAACTGTAGTTGATTTGCTGTTATTTTTTAACCTATTACTGGAAAATGTATAGGTTTCCCTAAAAAAGGTTTTGAGGAGATAGAAGGGTATTGCTTTTGATGGGTTCCATAAATGGTAGCTATTCTTTCATCTCATCTCCCTGTGCACATTCAGCCCACTGCTCAATACCTTTCCTGTCGGTACTAAGAGTCAACAGTGACAAAAAAAAGGGCTAGCTAACCATCACCAATGCCAAAAAGTGCCTTCTTAACTCACACTATATGAACCACAGGGCACAGGGCATCTATTAACAAAGATGCCAAAAGGGAGCTCACTCCTAATCCAGCACAAAAGTTCTTTATAGCCAGAGGGTGCTGACCATGCCATAAAATGCCATCTAGCTGTTGTATCCATGTTAAATATAATAAATTATAGTCCCCACATCAAAGATAAAATTAATATTAAAATGTCCTTTGAAATATAATTGTTAAACCACAACTCTAAACATTTGCAGGGTGGAAGCAGCATTCTGGGAATGATGGTTAATCTCTCAGTGAGAAGTACTCTGATTTCAAAAACACATGGCAAAGCCAAGAAACCAAAACTTATTTATTACTCAAACTACCGAGTGATTTATTTATAATACATGACAAAAGTATTTCCACCAACTGATCTACTATCCCATAAAGTTGACATAAGAGCAGCAAACAGCACACAATTTCACACATCATTGGAAAAGTTCTGGATTTGGAGTTTGATGACCTGGGTCTGAATCTGACTCGGTTATTTACTAGTTGTGTGACCCCTGCCCACTTAAGCTTTCTGACCTCAGTTTCCTCACCTCTTTAGACAGCCAGCATCTATAGAATCCTTTTGTGGTTTGCAAAGCATGTTTACGTATGTTATTTCGTTTGATCTTCACAACTCCATAACTCTATGAGGGAGATGTTATTACTGTCTCTGTTTTACTGATGAGGAGATTATGAGGCAGAGAGAGTTGTCCAAGGTTGCACAGTTAGTTAAGTGTTGGAAGCCACATTTGAACTCAGGTCTTCCTAAGTCCAACTGCAGCACTTTACCTATTGTACTACTTAGACTAGAGGATTTCCACAATTTCTTGCAGCACTAGATTCTATCATATCATCAATACTTTCACCATAATAATGGGATCATCTTCCTATGCAAGGAGAGGTTAGGCAGTTCTCTGATCTAGTACTGCTGCTCATGAGCCCCAACCAGTGTGCTTGCCACAGTCACACAGCTAGTAAGCATTTGAAAGGTGGGATTCAAACTCAGGTCTTTCAGATTCCAAATCTAGCATTCAATTTGCCATACCACATTACTTCTCCTGATATTTTTTAAGGTTACAAAACAATTTACTTATATTATCCCACTGGATCCTCATGACAACTTCTGAGATAAGACAGAGGTAGATATCATTAGCTATAATATAGATGAGGAAACTGAGAATCAAGAAAGATGAATGGCTTTCCCTAGATTATACAGCTAGTATGTGTCAGATGAAGGATTCAAACATAGATATCATTTCAATTTATTCCATCTGTGTCCATTTTGTCTTCCCAACAAAATCATAAGGACCGTAAGGATCCAGAGCACATATATTCTTAGTCCTAGTACACTGCTAGGCACGCAGTAGGTATTCAACATTTATTCCATGATGACTTGGCCTTAAGGAGCTATGTTAAAGTCCATCACAAAAAGAACATAGGAACTATGAATAGTATGCAGTTTGCCACTGCATCTTCCATGCCACAACTTACAGAAAAGTGAAGAATAATTATTTGTTACCCTGAGACTTGTATAGGAGTACTTATGAGCTAGATCAATGTGAATTTATTTCTCTCTTTGTCTAAATGGAGATTTTTAGTTCCATATTTTTACTGCCACCAGGCTGACATATTACAATTTCTTTGTGCAGGTCTTCCAGACAAGATTATGAATAGATTATAACTCAATAAGAACACTGCTATAAGACTGCTGTTTCCTTTGCCAATCTGTGTCCTGGCTACCAGAAACCTACCTCATTTTAAATCTTTAAAAGCTTCCTTCAGTCTGAGAATTGTTTCACATCCAATAGAACAAAATTCAAGAAGTCAAAAGAAAGGAAATGTACAAAATGATTTTTGCATTCATCTCACATACCTTGGAGAGACTATCCTTGGGCATAAGTAAAAAATGCACTAGTAGATCTAACAGGATATACTGTTTGAAAGTAAGAAGCTTCCAGATTGATATTTTGGTGTGTGACTATATCATAATCTAAATCTTGATTTAGAAAACCACAAATTAACATTTTCTGTGTCCTATTATATTTTTATTTTTTTTGTTAGACATTTCCCAATTACTTTTTTTTTGGTTTTCTTTTTTTTTTTTTAGGCAATTGGGGTTAAGTGACTTGCCCAGGGTCACACAGCTAGTAAGTGTCAAGTGTTTAGTCTGAGGCCAGATTTGAACTCAGGTCTTCCTGACTTCAGGGCTGTGCTGTCTCCACTGCACCACCCAGCTGCACCCCTCCAATTACATTTTAATCTAGTTCAAGCAGCATTTGAGAGTTTTGCTGGCCACATAGTCCACTCAAGTTTGACACCTTAACCCTAAATTTCAATTACACCATTAATGTATCATAGAATCAATAATTAGACTATTTTGAAGGCTGTGATGGAAGGAAGCTACTGAGAAAAATCTTTCCCTGCTTTGACCCAGGGATGAAATTTATAAACTCAAATGAAGGAGTCAAAATAGGTCATGATGACATTTGTCAGTTTCCAAGGTTTGAGTCCCCAGATCCCTAGGGCTTTGTACAAGGTTTAAGGGCATAAATGCAGAAGATGATCTTTCTCTATACAAATGTGATCTAAAGATGCATTTTCTATTATTGCCTAGACTGCACATAATATAGCATCATATCTCTTCTTCTTCTTCTTCTCTTTTTCTCTTTCTCCCTCTCCTTCTCCCTCTTTCCCTCACTTCCCCTTCCTCAACACATACACATCCCCCCATTGTTTCTACCATTAAACACTTCAAAATAACAGAACTAAAAATTTCTTCCCTCTTTTGCACCAAACAACCCTTTATCAAAATACAATTTGACCTTAGATAATTTTCAAATCATATGGACTACAAGGACAAAGCTATTCAAAGTGGTCTTATTTATAAGAGAAAAAAAAAAACATTGAAACACTGTGTGTCCAATGATTAGATAATGCCTGAATATATTATGGTGTATGAATAATAGAAAACCACCACGTAAGATAAATCTAGCAAACTAGATAAAACTAGTACATGTATAAAATGAAGCCTTAAGATAGCTGAGTAAAGTAAAAAAAAAAATTTCTGCCTATGAATGATCATATAAAAAACAAAAAGAAACACAACAATACTTTAAAAATACACAGATTCAGAAGGAAATATAGAACAAGTAAATTATTGTTCTTATTTTGTCCAAGTATAGAAGTCTGTTAATTCCTGCCAATGGGGAGGCTAAGACAAATGGATCTCTTGTGCTCAGGAGTTCTGAGCTGCAGTGAACTAACTTGATCAGGTGTCTACAGCAAGTCTAGCACCAATATAAGGAGCCACTGGGAGTAGGAGCCAACAAGATGCCAAACAAGAAGCAAACAAGCCCAGGTCAGAAATAGAGAAGGTCAAAGATCCTTTGTTTATCCGGAGTGGGACTGGAGTAGTGCCATACTACCAGCCCAGGAGACAAAACAACCCAATCTCAAAAATAAATAAATAAATAAATGATATTATTTTCCAAATAAAAATTAAATAATTCAGTTTTGTAGGTTTTAGCTAGAGATTTGCTCTGGATTTTGTTTGCTAATTTATGGTTCATTACTAAGTTTATGCTATTAAACAAAATAAAAGAATAAGCCAATCATTCTTCTCAGTCAAATGGAGAAAGAAGTCCCCAAGGGCAGGGATAACCAACTGGTAAGGATGTTGTTGAAAGGATTCATTCATTGGGCAAGGAGTTTGGACCTAGGTAACCTCGGAGGTTTCTTTCAGCTCTAAGACTCTATTATTCCAAAAGGGAAGCTTAACCTTACAAGTAAGGGCTCATCCATGAGGTCCAGGAGTTACCATACACAGGTACTGAAGCCAATGGTCAGGTGTAGCTTTTTTTTTTCTTAATAAGATTTAGTGAGGTCTTTTGTCTTCACATCACAGTCATTTCCAGATATATTGCTCTTTTCCTCCCCACCCCTTATCCCATGAGCCCTCCCTCATAATGAAGAAAAAGTTAAGGCCACAAATCAAGTTGCAATATTTTGAAGGTATTGAGTAGTGGGAGAGAAGTATGGGTAGTAAAGGTCCTTGAAGGCCAGAATAAAGAGTTGAGACTTTATCCAATAAACCTAAAAACTTGGCTCATTCTTGTTTTACAAATTTTGTCAACACTTCCAAGTAGTTTATATCTAAGAATTTTACCATGGACAATTTTATGAAGGATTAAGGGCAATGTAGATCAACAAAAGTGAAATAACTATAACAAAACATGATTCTCTACAGAAAATTGAATCTTATGAACCTTTGGGAATTCTTAATGATATTCAGTGGTTTTACAGAGTCACATTAGGGACAAAGAAAGTAATTATTACAATTGAGAATCCAATAAATCAACAAGCATTTATTAAATGTCTACTAGTTAATAACTAAAAAAATAAAAATTTAAGTTTGGTGGGTGCTTTTTGTAACCTTGCTCTCTCTGCCACTGCAGAAATCACACTGTTTGAAGCACCAGTACTCACCCCAGAAGTTTCCCGAATTCCACCTTAGACACTTACTAGCTCTGTGACCCTAGGCAAATTTTTTAAACGTCTCTGGTCCTTGTTCTTGCACAAGAGGTTTAGACTGGATCACTTCCAAGATCACTACCCTAAATCAATAAAGCAAAAACTCTGAGTTTCGATTTTGCCTATAAGCAGTTGAGGCTGCACAAGCTGAGATGACTTGCTATGACCCCAATTTCAGAGTATCAACCATCATGGCCATTCCAGGATTCACAAAAGCAAAAGGAGACAACCTTCAGCTCAGGCAAGGAAAGAAACAGAAACTCTCTCTGTGTCTCTACAAGTTTTCTGTTGTCAATCATTTTTTGGTTCCCTTGATCCTTCTACAGGAAACATAATCTATCATCCCAAGAATAATAGGAAAATCATAGAAAACTAACAGGACGTTAACTAAATTCATGCCAAGGAAAGGCGTTTTGATTTGAGGAGTTTTTTAAATCATCATAAACAATAACTATACATCAAAAACACTTGCCTTTTTGTTCCCAGTGAAATAACATTTTTAAGAAAAAAGAGCAAAGATTCATTTTCCTTCCATGCCAACATTCTGCTAAGACCTCTATAAACAGTCTGCCTATATCTATAGGCAATTGTCTCCCAGACAAAGAATTGCACTTTCTCAGAATGCAAACACAGTAACAGTGTGGCTCCATTGTAAACCAATTATGCAGCTGTAAAACATGACCAGCAAACAAAAAGCCCAACTCCAGTAGGATCAGATTGGCCCCTTACAGCAGCCTGTAATGATGTCAGCTCTTCAACCATGGGTTTGGTTTCTAATAGAAGCGTATTCTAAGGAGCACTGATTACACAGAAGCTTCATTCCATTCCAAGATTCTGTGCTTTGATTTGATGTACTAATGGAGGAAGTCACAAAGAAATACAAAATAGGGTCCCTGCCCTTAAGAAGTCAACAGAGAAGATAAACCATCAGCATACAAAAAGCGTGAGTTTGAGAACAATATACCCCAAAAAGCAAGACATTGACTAGCGAGTATATAGACAGTAAGGATTATGACTTCATTGGAAGAGGGATCACCAGAGAAATCAAGAAAGATTTCATGAATTTGAACTGGACTTTGAACAATGATGGATGGATGGAAAGGATAGGAAGGGAGGAAGAACCCTCCAGGAAAAGAACTAGAAAATAAAACAAAGAAAATTCCTTCACATAATTAAAAACAAATATCCATAAACAAACACAAAAGTTTGGGTAACAATTAAAATGAGGTAAAGATCCTGATGTAAGGAGGCAGACCTAATAGGGTATACAGTATTCCAAAAGTACAAAAGAAATTAAAAGACCAACGGGGTAGAATATAATATATTAAAGATATACTTATGGAGAGAAATGTAGGAACAAGAGTGGGGAGGCATGGTAGAATAATTGGGTGAAGTTGAGTGGAGGAAGAAAGAAAAGCAATAGTGACTTTGGTGCATGTACTACTGACCATCTTCCTTTTCAGGAGGAAAAGATAATGGTTTCAGAAAATAGATCACAAGCCTGGCATGGAAGCCACTTAGAAGCCACATGGAAGCAAAAATTCCTGGTTACAGCTCTGCCTAGGATGCTGACATCTTGTGTTTCCTTATTTAAACCCATTCCAGGCCATTGCCAGTCATCTTGACAATGGACTTTGATGACTCTGGAGGAAAAAGTGAGGCCAGTGAATTTGTGCAACTTAAATCCCATTCATGCACAAGTCAAGACATCACCCTGGGGTGTTATTGGTCTTCTTCAAAAATGAAGGACAAACAACTCCTTTCTCACAATACTTGGCACTAAAGGAGCACCAAATAAATTTTGCCTGTATTGAACTGTGAATTAAGACACATAATAAGGATCACATAACTAATTCCTGACTCTAACTACTATGTGGAGACTAGAATCCAGGTTTTCTGATTCCTAGCCTAAATCTCTATAACAATGATATACCATAAAAGCCAACTTAAACACAAATTATAGATACTCATGTCCCTCTTTAAGAAATATCACGATACTAAAGTACTATATACATTTTTCTTACTATTTAAAACAGCGAAGTATAGCTACTTTTATTTCTTCTTTTACTGAGAAGCAATTGCTATTTTTTTTAGCATTTTGCAAGGATATTACAGATATTTTGAAAACAAAAAAATGGTTTATATACTACTTTTTCACATGCAACAAGGTTATTTTAGTTAACAACATCATAGCATTACAGAATTTCAGTTCACAGGGACCTCAGTGGTCACTTAGCATAATTCATTTCCCAATAGAGAATTTCTTCCACTATACACCCCAAACGTGCTGACCCAAACATCACCTCCACTACCACCATCGGTATAACAAGCTTTTTTATTATTATTATTAAGCTAGTCCTATGTGCCAAGAATTATTCAAAGTACTGGGATACAAGAGAAAATGAAATAATTGCTGGCATTGAATTCACATTCTATTAAGAGAAAATAGTGTATATGCACACAAGTAAATATCAACGATACACAAATTAAGTTCCAAGGGGACCACGGATCTAATGTGAAGAACAGTTTGTTAACAAAAGCACCAGGGTTCCAGAGGGCACAACAGAAGGGTGAAGAAGATTGGGATGAGGACATGGAAAACACACAGCTATATGGATAGAGATGGGGGGAAATAGAATGGGAACCAGAGAAGGGAGATGCAATGTAGCCTCCTTACAACTCCTAAGTACAAGGATATGGAATGAAACCATAGATCATTCTCTAGACTGTCACTCTCTTCACAATAGCATTATCATTTATCATCAATAGAAAAGGAAATGTTGATTTATCAAGCTCTGAGAAAGAGATAAAGGGGAGGATTTGCAGGTGACATACAGTTGCCCAACAAATGTCCATTCCCGGGTCCTGCCTGATCAAGGGTATGATCAGTGGAGTCCTGGAGACAGGGTGATTATAAAGAGATGACCTATGGGGGCAGCTAGGTGGTGCAGTGGATAGAGCATCAGCCCTCAAGTCAGGAGGACCTGAGTTCAAATCTGGCCTCAGACCAAACACTTAACAGTTACTAGCTGTGTGACCCTGGGCAAATCACTTAACTCCAATTGCCTAAAAAAAAAAAAAAAAAAAAAGAGATGACCTATGTCTGAAATGCTTATGTTCAGCCAGGTCAGTTCACTTGTTCCCCAGAACTATTCCACTACTGAGTAAATTATTTAACCTAATATAGGAGAGTACAGTCTTTGATTTGAGGTTGATCACCCTCTCCCAAGATAGCTTGATCCACTTTTGGGTAGTCCTAATTGTTAGGAAGTTCTTCCACTTTACAGCTAACTTCTGCCCACCCGCTGCATCAAGTTCTGCCTTCTGGAGCCAACCTGTCACCATCACTATCATCATCATCATCATCATCATCATCATCATCATCATCATCATCAAGCAATTAATACACAAACATTTATTAAGTACCCACTATGTATCAGGTACTGTCCTAAGCTCTAGGAATATGGGGGGCGGAGGAGGCAAAAGACAGTACTTGCCCTCAAGAGGCTCAAAATAATAATTACCATAATATAATAATAATAAAATAGCATTTACACAGTGCTTTAAGGTTTGCAAAATGCTTTACAAATATTATCTCAGGTTTAGACTCACATCAGCTCTAGGAGGTAGGTGCTATTATTATCTCCATTTTACAGATGAGGAAACTGAAGCAGACAGAATTGAAGTGACTTGGCCAGAGTCACACAGATAGTAAGTGTCTAAGGCCAGTTTTGAACCCAGATCTCCCTGACTCCAGGTTCAGCACTCCATCTACTGCACCCCTAAGAATCACTATTCTTTTAAGCCAGAATGTTTGCTTTCAAATCCGAAGTCTGGGCTGCTGCTACCTGTGTGACCCTGGGTAAGTCACTTCCCCACTCTGAAATCTGGATTTTCTTATCTCCGAAATCAGAGTGGTTGGAGCAGATGATTTCTAAGGTCCCTTCCAACTACAAAGACTCCACGTTTTTTGGTATCAACATCACAGGACATGAGTAATTTAAAAATGTTTGTTTTCCTTTCCCTCTTTTTCCTTTCCTTTCCCTTCCCTTCCCTCCCTTCCTCCTCCCTTTCCTTTCCTTCCTTTCCCCAACACATGCAACTTTCATTATTTCTTTCCAGAACAACTCTGGGCTCTAAGTTTTCCTTCAGTCCTCTGCTATACAAAGCAGAGCTTAGGGATAAAAGCAGACCAAAGCCAGGGTGGCAGACCTCTGTAAATCCTTTCAGTGGTTAAGGATCATTTAATGGTTGAAAAGCTGGAGAAAATGAAGAGATTAAAGTGTATTGTTATTGACAGGAAATAAGTGTATTATGCTCAGGCCATAAAAAGGCTTGTCTTCCTCTGGTTTTCTTCCCTTTGATGAAAAGGGGAATTTAAATTTCAAGAACTTCTCTGGGTGTCTTCTCCTTTGGAGAAAAAAGGGATCTAATAATTTCCCCAAGAGAGTGTTTGTCTCAGTTTACAATACTGTCAATACTACCACCACCCTAACCCCACTCCTCAAAATGAATGGGTGTGGTAGAATGTAAGCTCCTTCAAAACCCGATGTTTTTTTCACTTGACTTAAAGCAGGAGCTTAATAATTGCATTGATCACTTAAACTGTATACATACGACTTAGGGGATTTGATTGCATACACTGCCAATGCTACTTCTTGGACCATAACAGATTTTGGATTAATGCTGAGAGTTCTTCTTTATAAGGATTAATATTTGCATGCTCTGTCTGCTCTAGTTACATTGTACAGGATGAAATCTATTAGTATATTCATAGCTTTTTCTTGCTGACTTAAAACATAATAATTTGCATGTTGTTTGCACTGTTTCTCACTGGTCAAATTTATTCTTTAAAAAAGTTAAAAGAATAAACTTTTTGACACCATTATTGTTGTCATTTGCTTAGTAAGCTGTTAGGCAGCAGAGTAGGGAGATTTCTGGGTTGGAAATCAAGAAGACCTGAATTCAAATCCTGCCACAGACACTTGCCAGCCATGTGACCCACTTTGTCTCAGTTTCCCCATCTGAAAACTAGGGCTAATAATAGCTCCTGCCACTTAGGGTTGTTGTAAAGAACAAATGAGATGATATAATATAGCACATTGCAAACCTTAAAATTCTCGTTGTTGTTGTTGTTGTTGTTCCACTGGAGGACTACTCTGATGCTTCATCGTGGTATGGAAGTGATTCACCCACTGTTGTTGTTGTTGAGTCATTTCAATTCTGTCCAAGTCTCTATGCCCCCATTTGGAGTTTTCTTGGCAAAGATAGTGGAGTGGCTTGCTATTTCCTTCTCCTATTGATTTTATAAATGAGGAACTGAGGCAAACAGAATTAAGTGACTTGCCCAGGGTCATACTGCTAGTAAGTATTTGAGGATGGATTTGAACTCAGGTCCTCCTGACTCCAGGGCCATTGCTCTACCCACTGCACCACCTAGCTGTCCCAATTGACCCACACTAGGGATTATTTTTTTTTCCTTTCTTTGTATCTCCGGCTCTTAGTACAGTGCCTGGCACAAAGATTACACTTAATATGCTTGCTGATAAAGTGATGGCTGTCTAAGAACCAGCCGTGCTACATTTAGAAAGGATTCTGGTGAGCTACAAGGTGGTAAATTTTTCATCGTGGCAATTGGCAAAGGAGTTGTAGACTGTACCAGTGGAGGGCAGACCCACAGCTGACAAATTACAGAACCTTGCTGTATTGACTTATCAGTGTAAAGAATTTCTAGCACGGAAATTCCCTAAGCTGAAACATCTCACCAATTCACTATAACTTATACTCTTAGATAGATGTCTGGGGTTGTTGCTGTTGTTGCTATTGTTCAGTCATTTCAGTCCTGTCTAACTCTCCATGACCCCATCTGGAATTTTCCTAGCAAAGATACTGGAGTGGTTTGCCATTTTCATCTCCAGCTCATTTGACAGATGAAGAAAATGAGGTAAACAGGGTAAAGTGACTTGCCCAAGATCACACCTCTCATAAGTTTCTGAGGCCAGATTTTAACTCAGGAAAATGTGTCTTCCTGACTCCAGGCCTGGAGCTCTATCCATGGGGCCACCTAGCTGCCTCAATGCCTGGGATATTGAGAAGTTAAGTTGCCTGTGGTCACACAGTTTGTATCTGTTGACCTAGGCCTTAAAAGAAATAGGGATCCTAAGAGGCTAAAGTGAGGTGGGAGTAGATAGCAGGCAAAGGGGAATAGGAAACTGAGATAATTTTCTAATTAATAAGCACCTACTCTTTCAAAGAATATTCAAGCTAGAAGGGTTCTCAGAGATCATCTAAACCAATTCTTTAATTTTTCAGAAGAGAAAAATGAGTCCTAGAGAGATAAAGTGACTTACTCAGCTCCTATAGTCAGTTAGTGATGAAGCTAGGATGAGAGGCCAACTTTCCTGACTCCCAATTTAATTTCTATCTCTACAGCCACGTAGGTTTACCAATGTGGAGAATTTTATTTCCATAAGCTACAACTTCTGATAAACTAGTAACATCTACATCTAAAACAAAGCTATGCAGGATGAAAAACAAAGTGAGAAGGAAAAGCAAAGATCCTTATGAAGTTTATTTCCTTCTCTGACAGTAAGCAGAGATCAGATTTGTACTTTTTTCCAATAGAAAGTCTGAGTCATACCCTTCTACAGATTCAGATGTAAATGGCTGATGTAATCTAAGGCATGGAAAGACACATTTACCTTCAGTTTACCTCCTTTAGGATGTGCGCAGCGGATGAGTAGGTTTTATATTTTTAGCACTGTTGTTGTCATAACCAAACTACAAAGGCTTATATAAGTCTCATGTGAAAGGGATTCTGACATCCCCAGAGAACAGATCTAGGTGCAGTGGTCAGAAAATTTCAGCTTGATGAAAGGGGAAGAAACTTCATAACAATTAGAACCCATCAAAAAATGGTTTGGAATGCCTAAAGAGGTGGTGTTAGATTGTAAGCTGCTTGTGGGCAGGGACTGTCTTTTGCCTCTTTTTTGTAACCCCAGTGCTTAGCACAATGCCTGACACACAGAAGGAATTTAATCAGTTTTTACTGATTGATGAGTAATCTCCTTAATTAGAAAGCTTCAAGTAAAGGCTAGATTACCACTTTGGTGGCATGTTATTAATGGGATTCCTGTTCAAATGTAGGATTAGATGACCTCTCAGATCCCTTCTCATACCAAGATTCTGCAACTTCCATTACTATACTTTTTAAGAAGATTGGATTTATATTGTTAATGAGATTTTACTGAGCCAGTCTCTAACCTGAGAATGACTAAAGGCCAGAGACAAAGTGCCAGTAATCAGGCACCCATTTAATTAATTAGTTTCATTATGAGGAACAGATTTGCAAATTGGGAATTCTCCTGATCAGAATTCCACTTTGCTGAAGAGAAGACAGAGATTTTATACATAAATCACAATGGGAATGGAAGGAGGAAGGGGCAATACAATCATTTCCCAAGGCCAGAGTGGTCTCCCATGACAAGCCCTCATGTGGAAGACAATACAACAGTTTGGGAGTCCTGTGGCGGCAATATCGTTCTACTCTTTGGGGTTGTTACTTAGTGAGATGCAGGATCAGAGTTCCGTGACAGGAACGACTTCTATAATCTTTGATTTGCTTCACTTAATGTACAGGCACAAGAATTCAGCGAGTGAGAGCGCTGTCAAGGGTTTGATTGATCATTTTAAGCTGCATTGTGAGTCTGACTCACAAGTTGGAAAAGCAATTCTGAAAAGTCTAATCTATTAGTACAGTCATTACACATATATCAATTATTATGAAAATCATAATTCCCTTCACAATATAAGGCATTTATCAATATCAATTAGATCTGGCAATCATAGCACTTTAAAGCTTGGAAAGTGCTTCTTTTGGACTTTGTGATAACTATTTTAGATAAATATTACTATTCTTACTCTACAGATAAGGAAGTAGTGGCTCAGAAAGGTTAAGGAGGACCCTTGTCCATAGTCATAATATCCCTGACAAGTAGTCATTCAGTCTTTCTCTGCTTAAAGATTCTCAGTCATGGGAAATCCGCCATACTTCCTGAGGCAGCATATTTCTACTAAGAACAGCTTGAATTGTTGGAAGTTTATCCTTACATTCAGCTGAAAATATGCCTTCCGGCACCTTCCCTCCAATACTCCTGGTTCTAACCACTGGGGCCAAGTAAAACAAACTTAATGTTAAGTCCATGACTTCAGTATGCTCAGGTGTGTATCACTAGAGACAAATCCCTGCCTGAATAATTTTAGAAAGCCAGTAGAATTATAAACAAAATAAAAATAGAAAATTACATTCAAAACTATATATTGCTCAGTGGAATTCTTTTTTTTTTTTTTTTTGCTTAGGCAGTTGGGGTTAAGTGATTTGCCCAGGGTCACACAGCTAGTAAGTCTCAAGTGTTTCATCTGATGTCACATTTGAACTCAGGTCCTCCTTACTTCAGGGCCGGTGCTCTATCCACTGTGCCACCTAACTGCCCCCTGGAATTCTTAACATAGAAAAACTTAGCCTGAAATTTAATCTGTGGTAACGATCAGTACAGGCCTGAAGTAGAATTCTTAAAATTTTTTCATTTAATTATATAATTCTATAGGGTTGAGTTTTGCTTTTTTTTGTTTTTTGGGGTTTTTTTTGGCTAGCTCTTATTTATTTAGGTTTTTTTCTTTACTTACTCTATTTATGATGCTCTGAATCAGGAGTCCTTAACCTTGTTCATATCATGGACTACTTTGGCATTCTGGTGAAATCTATAGACCCCTTCTCAGAATAATGTTTTGTCTCCTACATTTAAAACTGAAGGAAATGCTCAATTTCACTTAGAGGTTAGTGAAAATTAAAATATAGGTTTTTTTCTTCCCATCCAAGTTATTCATAAACCCCCTGAAATTTATCCTCAAACCCCTTGGGGGACTGTGGACCCCAGGTAAATAATCCCTGTTCTCAATTATATCATTCAAAAAGAAGAAAGGATAAATGAAAGAAAATGCACTATAATCCTTCCCATAGGGAATGCTCTATGAATTCTCTTATACCTGCATGTTCTACTTTTGCAATGTTCATGTCTTATCTCCCCTAAATTGTTAGCTCTTTGACAATGGGGGTGCCATTTTCTGATGGAAAGGAGGCAGTGTGGTACGGTAGAAAGCGCACTCCATCTAGAGTCAGGGTCTTTTCACCAGCTTCTTTATGCAAATTACATACTGTGAAAAAGCATTTCACCTTTCTGGGCCTTAGTTTTCTCACCTGTTAAAGCAAGAAGTCAGACTAAATGAGCTCTGAGGTCGCAGCTGGCATGACATTCTATATACTATTTGTAGCCCTCAAGCGCTCATCAGTACAATGCTTATATAAATGTTTGTTGAATGAATGATTGGATGAGTGAACACCTCACTGTGAATTAAGGCACATGCATCTGGATGAACAGTAAAATTAGCTATACTCTTGAAGGATCTACCAATGAGACTGAAGTAGCTTTGAATATAGCACACTCCTTGAACATAGAAGTTCAGTAAGAGTTTGATGAATGAATACATGAGTGGACATATGAGTGTAGAACGACAATACTTTCCATTTAAAGTTTGTGTCTTAATAACCCCACTACAGCCCTCTCTCACCTAAATCCAATTCATTGGCAAGTCATGGCATCACTTTCCTGATGTCATGGTCCTCTTCAAGAACAAAGGACAAACGACAACATAGAATTGTAAAGATAGTTCATGTGCCCAGTATTACTTATACCCTTAATAATCATATTAGTAGGCCAAATACCTGGCACAAAGCCTGGTACATAGTTGTTGTTGTTCACCCTTCATTTTTGAAGAGGGCTAATGACATCACTGGTGATGGTGTGTGTGTGTGTGAATTGGATTTAAGTGAGGCAGAGTTGCACAAAGTCATCAGCTTCACTCTCTTCCAGAGTCATCACAGTCCAGTGGCAGGACAAAAGCCAAGATGACTGGTGATGGCCTGGGATGCAGTGGGTGACCTTGGCTCTGACCAAGCTCTAAGAGCTCTACAGTACCTGCATCAGCCACTTTCATGGCCATTGGAATAAATTGGTCTCATTCACCCATTCTACTGGGGGAAGTCTTCACATGATGGGGTAGACACTCCCCTAACTCACCGACAGGTTTGAGGCCTATTGGTCACTCCCAACCTGGCTTAGCCTTCTTCTCCATTAAACATGCTGTGCATGTTATGGCTTCTTGGAGCCATAGATAAGAGTCAGGTGAAGGTGGACACCAAAGGTGGATGAGCAGCCCTTACACCAGAGGTGCTAGTCCTCCCTGAATACCCATACACACGCTAAGGTCTTAATAAATGCTGCCTGATTGATGGATGGATCACCTCCCATTGAAGGAGGGTGGGGGGGTGGCCAGTTGGATACAGTGAGGAATGAGCAGTCTTTGGAGCTAGAAGATTTGGCTTCAAAACTTGCCTCAGATGCTTACTACCTGTGTGACATTAGGCAAAGCACTTAACCTTCCTCAGTTTCCTCATCTGTAAAATTAAAGGAACTGGACTAACTGATCTCTTAGATCAGTTCGTGATATGTCATCAGGTAGTAACTTTTCAAGCAAATAGCCAGGTCTGCAAATGCTTTCTCTCGTTCAGCCAATTTTGTTTTATTTCAGATAAAGAAAAAAATACAAATCCATGTAGCTATTGATTTTGGTTTACTAAAATGTCCTGAGGTTACATTGCTCTCTAATCAGCAACTATTTCTAAGGCTTGAGTTTGCTTATGAATTTATAAGCAAGTAAGCCTAAAGTGCTTTAAGTAACAGTGGATCTTCCCAAAGTTCCCAGGAGCCCTGCTAGCGGGGTTAAAGTAATATGGCCATCAGAGGAAAGCAAAAGGAGAGCCAGAGGGCCTATATACCCCTAAGGCTGGTAATCAATTCTCTAAATCATTAAGCATGTCCTAAATGAACTGGCTTTTTTTTTTTAAAGATGATAAATTCAGAAACCCACCTAATTAAGATAAATGGCTCAATCTAATAATTCCATTGTTTGGAAAATATCCTTACCCAAAAGGGTGAAAAAGAAAAAAAAGAATCTATGTGCTATGAAAGAGAATTACAGCAACATCTTCCGTAAGTGCAAAAAATTGGAAGCAATGTAAACGCCCAAAAGTAGGGGACTAGTTAAATAAATTGGAAATGACTGCAAAAGAGTACTATAGTGTAGGTAAGATTGACAAGTATGAGGAAAGATATCTGGAAAAACCTTTACAAAATCATGTAAAGTGAGGCCAGGGGGTGGAAGGAAGGAGAACTGGAAAAACAGAGTAACTATGACCGTGTAAGGGAAAAAGGGAATGGCAATGGATGTCATGAAACCTGATGGAAACATAGGACAACTAAAAAGTTAGAACATTTCACACGCTGGAAACACTCATTTGTGAAGAAGTTAGGAAACACCTACCATGCACATGTCATTTTATTAGGCACTAGAGGTCATAGGACTCTAGATTTAAACTTCAACGGGACATTAGAGGTCATTGAGTCTAACCACCTCATTTTACAGATGAGGTGAAATGACCTGCCCAAAGTCCCAACAATAATCAAGAGAAAGGATTTGATCCTAGGTCCTTTAAGTCCAAACCTTTTCCTCTATAACATCATACCTCAAAGACACTTTTATGTGAACAGAAGGAAAACAAATTTATTAGATTAGATTGGCATTTTTTTCATTTCAATTTTAATGAATTTTAAATGTTTTTTTTTAAATAAGTAACAGCACAGAGAGTCAGGGAGAAATACACCCTTAAGCCAGAAAGACCCGAGTTCAAGCTTCTGACACAGATTGACTGTGTCACCCTGCATGAGTCACTTATCTTCTCAGTGCTCTAGACAACTCCAAAAGTACAAATTGTAGGAAAGGTCCAGACCTACATCAGTAAAAAGAATTTTTTCATCTGAGTGTTCCCTCTATCAAAGAAACGGAAAGTCCAATTCCCTTAAATAGCACACTTATCTATAGGGCTTCCCCGCCCCCTTTTTTTTTTTTTTGGCTAGGCAGTGGGGTTAAGTGACTTGCCCAGGTCACACAGCTAGTAAGTGTCAAGTGTCTGAGGCTGGATTTGAACTCAGGTCCTCCTGAATCCAGGGCCAGTGCTCTATCCACTTTCCCACCTAGCTGCCCCTTCTATAGGGCTTTACTATTCACAAAGGGCTCTCCTCACAATATCCCCAATTTCATTCTTATGATCATGTCATTGATTGCTCTTATCCTGTCACCATAGAATCTGGGATAGGAGATGGCACCCCTTCAAAGGCAAGGTCATCAGTGACTCTACTTCTGACGTGTCAGCAAGATGAAACTGTGCTCAAGGATGGACACTGCCAACTCTAGCAGGAAGTGGATGGTGATGTTGCAAGCTTGGGAAAGGGAAGACTGGCTCTGGTGACTGGTCCACTTGTCGCAATAGAGAGATAGATAGATAGATAGATGATAGATAGATGGATAGATAAGATAGATGAATGAACAAATGAACAAATGACAAAAAAAAATCACCTTTACAAAGAATCATCTACCAACCTGTACCAAGGGAAATACAAAGAATTCAGGCTTTCAAAAGTGAAAGAAGGGAATCTGTGGCTACTACCTACATGCCAGAGAGTGAAGCCAAAACTGTGAGCAACAACCACATAGGAAGATGGTTAGTAACAAGAACTTAGATTTACATATCACTTTGAGATTCACTAAGCACTTCAGGGAGAGAGTACTTCTTAGAGGTAGAGTCATTTGATCATTACAAAAACCCTATGAAGCAGGTAATGCAAATTTTCTCTATTGTGCAGGCAAGGAAATTCAGATTTGGGGAGTTTCAGGTATTTTTCCTAGGTTCCACATTGTAAATGGCAGGCAGGGTACTTTCTGACTCTAAATCCAGAGATCTTCCTACTACGGCAAACTCCCTCTAAATCACAGAATTTTAGAACTAGAAAGGACTACGATATCCATCTATTCCAATCCATACAGGAACAAGAATCCCCACAACAAAATACCTGACAAATGGCCTTCCAGTTTGTGCTCCAGGAAGGTGGAGCCCTCAGCCCCCAGAGACAACTCATTCCATTTCTGGAGACCTTTACTGGGTAACTCTTTTCCTGACATCATCTAAATTTGCCCTTTTGCAACTTTCATTCATAGCCCTTAATTTCTTCCATTTGGGGCCAAATAGAATGTCTCAAAAATATTTCTATTCATAATCAAATGAGATGATGTATCAAGTACCTGAAAATTTGAAAAGGTTTATGACTTAATAGTTAAGTCCCAGTGAGCAACCTGGGGCAATTACAGGTTAAATGACTTCCAGGGTCACTTAGCTAGTAAGGGTGAGAAGCAGGATTTGGTCCTGGGTCTTACTGACACTAAGACCAGTATTTTATCTACTGTGCCTCTATTTGTAAACCACAAGGTGCTATTTAAAAAAAATAATTTTTTCTATTCCATAGTCATTTAATATGCACTTTCTATGTGCAAGACACTATTCTAGACACTGGTAATAAAAAGACAAGAAGTAAATAATGTGGTCTAGGAGTTTACATTCCACTGGAAGTTATAACATATAAAGAGATAACTAAATACACGATAATTTGAGGAGGGAGAAAGAGAACACGTGGAGAGATTGGAGGGCACTGAGGTGGCACAGTGGATAGAGCACCAGCCCTGGAGTCAAGAAGACCTGAGGTCAAATCCGATCTCAGATACTTACTAGCTGTATGACCCTGGGCAAGGCACTTTAACCCTGTTTGTCTCAGTTTCCTCATCTGCAAAATGAGCTGAAGAAGGAAATGGCCAAGCCACTCCAATGGCCAAACCAATCCAATGGCTAAACCACTTCAGGATCTTTGCCAAAAATCTCCAAACGGGGTCACAAAGAGTTGGACATGACTGAAAAATGACTGAACAACAACAACAAGGGAGATTAGATACATCTTTCCTGAAGAAGGTGGTCCAGAGCTAAGCCTTGAAAGAAGGTAATGGATACAGATAAGGCTGTGCCTTCCAAACATGGGAAACTGTCAGCATGTACAAAGGCAAAGAGACAGAATGTTACGAAGTTTCAAAATCCCACCTCCGATGCTTACTGCCTGTGTGACTTTGGGCACACACTTTCCAACTTTCATGGATGAGCCTCAGTATCTTTGTCTACATACTGAGAAAATTGGACTAAGTGACCTTTGAGGGACTTCAGAACCTTGAGGGAATAGTAATGATTGTCCTCCGGGGACAGAATCCTGGAGTGGAGGTTGGGGAAGTTACCCAAGGGGATTGCTAAAATAGGATATTTGATTTAGAGTTGTAAGGGATCTAGAGGTTCTCTGGCTTAATTCTTCATTTTATAAATAAGGAAACTTAGGCCCAGATCCCGGACAAATGAGATGATTCAGCTAAGAAGACAGAAGTTGGGAGAGCCAAGGTTCAAATCTAGGTTCTTGAATTCCAAAACCAGTGATCCTTCCATAAACTATATAGACACCACAGTTGACAACTTTCTTCTCTGAGAGAAGCAGAGCTGGGGATAGAGTTCCTATAGCAGCACCTGCAAAAAAGGCATGTCCCACAATTCTGAAGGACCTGTGATGAAAAATGCTATCCACCTCCATAGAAAGAACGAATGGAATCTGAATGCAGATTGAAGCATACTGCTATTATACTGTATTTTTTTTTGTTTTTTTGTCTGTGTTTTCTTTCACAACATGACTAATATGGAAATATGTTTTGCATGAATGCACATGTATAACCTTTATCAAATTGCTTGCCTTCTCAATGATGAGAGAAGGGAGGAAAGGTGAGACAGAATTTGGAACTCAAAATTGTTAAAAATCAATAAAGAAATAAATGAAGGTTAAAATTGTTTTTACATGTAATTGGGGGAAAATGAAATATTAAAATTCAAAAATAAAATAAAATTTAAAAATCCATATCCTATGTTGGGGACTGACACTAAAGGGTGTCTAAAGGATGGGATGAAGGCAGGGAATCACCTGGGCTTTCTAATCTGTTTCCTGATTTAGATAAAAAAGTCCCTAAGGACTTTTAATTTCCCTGACTAATTTGAAATTGATGGGAGGCATTAAGAATATACTTGAAATTATTTCTCTCATACTGAAGTAGAACATTCACAACTTGCTTTCTTGTGCCAATTCAAAATTATCTCCCACCTGATCTCCTAGCACTTAACCACTTGACATCCCACTCAAATGACTTTCCTGTCTCTGAACAGCTGTGGATGTCCCATTCTACCTTAGTGTGCAAGGATTGAAGGCTTCAGTAAATCTGTGAAGGCAGGGACTTGCATTTGTAGCCTCAGCACTTAGCATAAATCCAGGCATTTACTAAGTGCTTGATAAAGATACTATCTCTCAACCTAGATGCTTACTGAGTAATGAAACCAAAAGGAAAGGTATTTTGTTCACTGCTTAATACAGGTCCCCTCAATTATAAAAGTTATTTCAGCATTTCTTTGGTAGCATTTGCTACTCCAGGGGCAGCTAGGTGGCAGTGGATAGTGTGCTGGGCCTGAAGTCAGGAAGATTCGTCTTCCTGAGTTCAAATCTGGCCTCAGACACTTTCTAGCTGTGTGACCCTGGGCAAGTCACTTAACCATGTTTGCCTCAGTTTCCTCATCTGTGAAAAATGAGCTGGAGAAGAAAATGGCAAACCACTCCAGTATCTCTGCAAAGAAAACCTCAAATGAAGTCATGAAGAGGCAGATATGACTGAAACAACTGAACACCAGAGGGACTGGCACTGGCGTAGGGAATTCCCAGCTAAGGAAACTTCCTGTATCAGTAAGTCTGCAGCTTCTCTGAGGCTTAAAGACTCAAGATCATATAGACAGAGTATCAGAGGCAGGACTAGAACCCAAGTCTTTCTGGCTCCTAGATTAGCTCTCTATCTACTCCAATGCTACCTCTGACATATAAGTCTATGCAAAATTAATACAAGGTAATTTTGAAAGGAAGGTACTTGAGTGGAATCAGGATAGGCCTCCCATGGGAAGTGGCATTTGACTTGAGGTTAGATTGAGAGTTGGAAGTGACCTTAGAGGTAATTAGGTCCATTCTTATCAGGATGTAGAACAGATTGTATATAAATCTAACTGTATACTTCTCCATGAAGGTTATGAAATCTGACTAGAGGTGATCAAGCCTAGACTACTTAATGAGAAAGATGACTCATATTTCCAAAGCTCTTTAAGGTTTACAAAAAGCTTTCCTTGAAAAAAAAAAACCCTGTGAGGATAGCGTAGCAAGTAGGATTCTCTCCATTTGGTAGATGATACAAGAGAGGTCCATTCGGTAGATGAGAAAAGTGAGGCTCTGAATGGTGACTTGCCCAAATTCACAAAGCTAGCGAATGTCAGTGCCAGTACGCAGACCCCAGTATCCTGACTTCCAAGCCCAGCGCTCTTTCAAAAAAGAAAAAAAATGTTTTATACTTCTGGAAAGCACTGTTTGAAACTGGCATAGGTCTTAAGGGAAAGAAAAGGACTCAAGACCCTTTAATCTCTTAAGAATGTTTATCTTCACCATGATATCGTTGCGCTACGTGGTTCATGATCCCAGGATAGCACACAATAAGCACTGTATAAATGCTTGTTGATTTGACTTGGTACTAAAATTTTACGGGCCAGGAGAGAGCTATACAGTATTGTTGACTTAGCCAAGCTAGCTGACTGATCTGTTCTTTCCTCAAGTCATTTGGAATAGCTCCTCGTTTTCGTTATTCTTATCAAATTCAAACCCATTCTCATGAAAAGCGAATAAAGAAACCTATAGAAGAGGTTATTGACCTGCCACTTCTCAGAGGGAATGAGGAAGCATTTAATCTAATAATGAAACTTTAGTAGGGATTTAGAGAAAGCCATCTGATCAAAGCCTACAATTTTCATTTCACTGAATAATTTGAAATTGATGAGAGTTTTGGAAGAATATACCTGAAATTATTTTTCTCCTTAAGGGATTTTCCTCTTCCTCTTTTATTCCCATTCAAAATGGTCTTTTATGATCTATTATCTATACATCAGTCTTCTCAAAATGTCTAATTGCCCCCATGAAGACCAGTTAAAGGATCTTTCCATTTAAACTAAAGTCCTCCTAGAATGGGACAGAGTGAGAATACAGAGTAGCAGGCACTCCACAGAGATCAGATGACATGCATTATAAAACATGAGAATGTATTTTCCCAATTTTTTTCTTAAATTTTCATCCTTGGCTCCCTGCCCCCTCCCCCAATAATTGTTTCATGATTCTTGATGATGAAATGGTACAATGTGAAGAGTACTTAATTTGGAGTCATAGCAGGTGGGTTCAAATCATGGTTCTGTTGCAGTCTACAGGTGCTGGGAACCCCGAAATTCAAGGGCAAAAGGCACGGGTCCTGCCTCAAAAGAATTAGACCACTCAAGCCTTCAAGACAAGGTTTATTATTTTGCCAATAGAAGTGGATGAGATTTTAAGAACCTGTGCATTTGTGATGTTTGTATTGACAAGCAGCCAGATCTTAAGAAGTTGAGCATTTGGTAGAAGAGACTGATCTTTTTTATACAGGAAAAAAAGATTGTAGGAAAATTTGGATGAGATCAAGGAGTGGCTAATAGACTGGGGTGACCCAGAGGTAACAGAGAAGGGGACTAGTTGGGATTAAGGGTAGGAAATAGCCTGGAGTAGTCCCACAATGAAGGGCTGGGCCAGGTTAAAGGTAACAGAGAATTGAAGGTCAAAGCCACAAGGAAAGGACACTTGAAAGGATTATTCTGGGATGAGTTGATGCTTCAGGTGAATGCCAGGGACTGGGCCATGTGGTAAAGTTTAGGGGCTTTTCCTTTCAGGGATTCATATCCCGTCCCCATCATTTCTGTCTCTGACTACCTGTGCAACTTTGGGCCTGTTGCTTCAGTTCCCTGGGCCACCATTTCCTCATCTGTAAAATGAGGGAGCTGAATGCAAGACCTCTGAGGATCCTTCCAGCTCTAAATAGATATGTCTTGACAGATACGTAGGAGAAAGCCCATAGTGGAAAAGAGGACTCTAGCTCTCAGTCAGTGCATCTACTTTCAAATTCTACCTCTAGTGTTCACTGCTTGTGGGAACTTGGGCAATTCACAACCTCTCTGGACCTCAGTTTCCTCATTTGTAAAAGGAGCATGTTGGACTCAATGATGTCTACAATCTTGTACATTTCTAATTCCGTAATCCTATGACCTCTACAATTCAATGAACTAGAGTTATGTTTATCAAGAATTATTTGAAATGAGCAAGCAGTCACCTAGGGAGCTTTTGTTAAAATATCTCCCTAGAACATGTACAAGTGAATGAGACAAAGCAATTGTCTCAACGGCAACAATGATTGTAGGATAGTTGCCAAATGGCCACTTTACTCTATATCTGAATGTATATATATATAAGAAACACATTGAGTGAGAATGGTTGCCATTACATTTCTATTTTCCCACTCACATTACCATGGATATATGCAGACGCTTATTAACTTTGTGAACCTGGGCAAGTCACTTAACTCTGTTTGCCTCAGTTTCCTCATCTGTCAAATGAGCTGGAGAAGAAAATGGCAAAGCACTGTAGCATCTTTGCCAAGAAAACCCCAAATAGGGTCATAAAGAGTTGGACATCACTGAAACAACTAGAAAAAATAGACAAGAGCTTATTGTCATTCACAAAATTTAGTTCTCTATCCTACCAAAAGAAAAGAAAAAAAGTTTTACAAAGTTTGAACAAAGATATCAGTCATGATTCAGACTACTTACCAAGAATCTGACATATTTATTACCTCTGCTCAAAGTCATACACTTGAAAGAGAACTATGACATTTTTAGAATTGCACTGTTGTAGAATTTCAAATTATGAGGAAGAATTAGAATATGATTTCAACCAGTCAACCAGTTCTTGACCTGTGCTAAAAGTAGATAGAGGATAAACCTCATTTACAGTATTCAATAATAAATGAATCAGTAAATCAGTGAATGAATGATAAATGAAATGAAAAGACACAAAGCTGAGAAAAATATTTAATGTTCTTTGGGAAACTTTTGGGGACAGAGGTCTCCTTATCTCACCCATAATAGAAGTAAAGTAGCCACTCATAGGCCCAATTCCACTACCCATCAGCACAGTAGCATTGTCTTAATCCATTTTTCTGACCTGAGCTGGTCCATCTTTCCATAGGCAGCCCAGTAGCGCCTGGCTCCTGGGAGCTCATGCCATTAGTGTGGAGCTTTTTACACACACCCAATCAGCTTAGCCCACTGCAGCTCAGAACTCCTGAGCTCATGCAATCCAGCAGCCATAGCCTCCCTAGAAGCAGGGATTACAGTTATATACGCCACTATCCTCAGTTGTAGTTAACATTCTGAATGGCAGGTAGAATCCCAAAAGACCCCAACAAGTTACAACAGTAGTCTGACTCTTAAAAAAGATCAAATTAAATAAAGATCAATGGAAAAACCTAAACTTAGGTTAAAAAAAAAATAAGCTGCAGAAGTACAAGATGGAAGATGTTTGGTTTAACAGCAGTTTATTTGAAAAAAATAAAATCGAGATTTTTCAGAGCATTGTGAGATCAAGAAATGGAAACTGACATGGCTTCCAAAGAAAAAACTAATAAGATCTTTGTGAACAGGAACAGTATTTTGTATTCCCTAGTTGCAAGTACAAAGATGAAAATGAAACTGTCTCCATTCTAATGCACCATTAAGTGGACACATCATAGACAGAAACATCCCTTCCAGTTCTGAGTTACTATGACTTTAAATAATGATAATAATCATAATAACAATAATAATAATAATAGGTAGCAGTTATACTGACTATGATGTTCCAGACATTGTGCTAAATGCTTAACAAATATCTCATTTGATCCTTACAACAATAACTGTGGGAGGCTGGTGTTATTATCATCCTCATTTTATAGGTGAGGAAACGGAGGAAACAGAGGCTGAGTAACTTGCCCAAGGTCACACAGTTGGGAAGTGTCTAAGGCTGGATTTGAACTCAGGTCTTCCTGACTTCAGGCCCAGCAATCTTTCTACTACTCCATCCACTGCCTACTGAATGTAATGATACATGTCATTTTCCTAATGTAACTTTTGCTCAATGGGATCATAAAACAAATTTCAATTTATGGATTTGAAAAAAAATAACTGGAAAGGCAAAAAAATTGCCTGTCAAATTTAAATTTATATAAGGAGTGAATAGGTTGTTTATTTTTGGTTTTTTAAACCTTTTAATACCTTGAAACCTCAGCTAGCCCAAAGTATTAGAGAACAGATCATTCTGGAGACCTGTTTTCATCCATCTAAATGCCAAAAAAAATTTTTTTTTAATAGTTAACCATTTGGGGTAAAAATCTTTCTTATACTATACATTTCCCTTCCTCAAGGAGAATATATCAAATGTAATTTAACCATTTCTTGATGAGTTCAGGTTCCCAACATAGCATACTGGAAGAAGTCATGGACTGGGAAAGAAATGGTTTGTGTTCTGGTCCCTATTAAGTAATAATCATTCACTCTGAGTCATAGGTTTGAACTCGGAGACCCTGGGTTTGAATCTTATCTATGGAATGAATACATACTACAGAAGGGGTGTTTGGCAAACCACTAAGCTTCACTAGATCTCAATTTCCATATGTGTAAAGTATAAAATGAAGGGAATGAATTGCTAATAACAACAAACAAACAAAAACAAAACAAACCTTCCCATTTCAAATCTTAGGGGCTTGTAATTCATTGCTTCAACAAAACTTTAATAAGCATCTATTGCCAGGTATTGTGCAAGATGCCAAGGAACACTGAGCAATACAAGACACAGACCATGCCCTCAAGAATTTTAAAATCTAGTTGAGAAAATAAAAAGTGTACACAGATACTTGTAATTTTAAAATAGAATGTGATAAATTCATAAGAAGTATGAAAAAGGTGACTTGTTTGAGCTCTCCCCCAAACCCTTCCAAATACCTATAAAAAATGGCTCTAAACAAATTCTAAAGCATCAGAAACCACAAAAAGACTGCGTGAAACAAATTTCTAGCCAAAGACAGCCTGGATGGTTGATCAGAAAGGTGGAGAGGAGTGCAGTTCAGCGTGGGCGCACAGGCCACAGCGACCCTGGAGCAGGCCTTAGAGGACTGAATTGCAGGCAGCTGTGGCAGTTTCCAGATTTCTCAACCCAGGAACGCCAAAGACAACTTAGAAGGTCAGTGGGAAAAGTCTGTGACTGCGGTGATAGAAGGAGCTAGGTCTCAACTGCAAGTCCCGAGTGCGGTGGCTGTTTCCTAAGCTTCCAGCCTACAGACTGAGGGGGAATCGAGCGACTGATCAGAGGGGGATTGCAGGAATCTCTTTGCCAGTGCTGAGGCAGGAATCTCTTGCTTTTCCGGTGCTTGGATCTGGGTCACAGCTCTAAGGGGCAGTCCTGGGGCAACGAGGAATGCTGGTGTGGTGAAGCTTGTTGTGGTGATGGAGAGGAAACACCTCGACCCTTATCATACCACCTTGGAGGAACTGAAAATTTTCAGGTCCCTAGAAGTATCTCTGAAGACAGATGTACAAACTCCCAAAGCATGGGACAGTACATTCTCCACATTGGAAACAGACTTTTACCTTAACAAAGAGTTTAAAACTCAAGTAATTGGCCGGGATCATGAGCAGTGCAAAAAGAGTCAGACTATATTATCTTACTTTGATGACAAAGAAGATCAAAACATACAACCAGAAGAAGACAACAAAGCCAAAGCTCCTACACCCAAAGCCTCCAAGAAGAATATGAATCAGTCCCAGGCCTTGGAAGAGCTCAAAAGGGATTTTGAGAAGCAAGTAAAAGAAGTAGAGGAAAAACTGAGAGTTCTGCAAGAAAATCATGAAAAACAAGTCAACAGCTTGCTAAAGGAGACCCAAAAAAATACTGGAGAAAACAACACCTTAAAAAATAGCCTAACCCAAATGGCAAAAGAGGTCCAAAAAGCCAATGAGGAGAAGAATACCCTAAAAAGCAAAATTGGACAAATGGAAAAGGAAGTCCAAAAGCTTACTGAAGAAAATAACTTCCTTAAAAATTAGAATAGAGCAATTGGAAGCTAGTGACTTTATGAGAAATCAAGACATTGTAAAACAAATCCAAAAGAATGAAAAATTAGAAAACAATGTGAAATATCTCATTGGAAAAACAACTGACCTGCAAAATAGATCCAGGAGAGAGAATTTTAAAATTATTGGACTATCTGAAAGCCATGATCAAAAAAGAGGCTAGATATCATCTTTCAAGAAATTATCCAGGAAAACTGCCCTGATATTTTAGAACCAGAGGGCAAAATAGAAATTGAAAGAATCCACCAATCACTGCCTGAAAGAGATCCCCAAAGGAAAGCTCTTAGGAACATTGTAGCCAAATTCCAGAGTTCCCAGGTCAAGGAGAATATTACAAGCAGCCAGAAAGAAACAATTCAAGTATTGTGGAAACACAACCAGGATAACACAATATTTAGCAGTTTCTACATTAAGGGACCACAGGGCATGGAATATAATATTCTAGAGGGCAAAGGAGATAGGATTACAACCAAGAATCACCTACCCAGCAAAACTGAGTATAATCCTGCAGGGGAAAAAATGGTCATTCAGTGAAGTAGAGGACTTTCAAGCATTCTTGATGAAAAGACCAGAGCTGAATAGAAAACTTGATTTTCAAATACAAGACTCAAGTGGAACATGAAGAGGTAAACAGGAAAGAGAAAATCATAAGAGACTTATTATGGTTGAACTGTTTACATTCCTGCATGGAAAGTTGATATTTGTAATTCATGAGACCTTTGCAATATTAGGGTAGTTGGAGGGGAAAAAAATTATATGCACCTATATATAGATATAGATAGATAGATTGATAGATAGATAGATAGAGGGCACAGGGTGAGTTGAAAATGAAGGGGTCATATCTGGAGAATAAAATTAAGGGGTGAGAGAGGATTATACTAGGAGAAGGAGAAAGGGAGAGGTAGAATGGGGTAAATTATCTCACACAAAAAAAAACAGAAAAGAAAAAGCTCTTACAGTGGAGGGGAAATGGGGGAAGGTGAGAGGGAATGAGTGAATCTTATTCTCATAGAATTTGACTTAAGGAGGGAATAACATACACACTCAATTGGGTATAGAAATCTGTCTTACCCTACAGGAAAATGGAGGGGGGGACAAGTGAGTAGGGGGATGATAGAGAGGAGGGCAGATTGGGAAGGGGGGTAATCAGAAGCAAGTACTTCTGAGAAGGGTCAGGGTCAAAAGAAAGAACAGAATAAATGGGGGGGTGGGATAGGATTAAGGGAAATAGAGTTAGTTTTTCACAGCATGTCTATTATGGAAGTGTTTTGCATAACTGCACATATATAACCTATATTTAGTTGCTTGCCTTATCAATGAGGGTGGGTGGGGAGGGAGGAAGGGAGAAAATTTGCAACCCAAAGTTTTAAAAACACGTTTAAAAAGAAATGTTTTCACATGCAACTGGGAAATAAATACAGGAAATGGCGTACAGAAATCCATCCTGCCCTACAGGAAAATTGAAGGGGAAGGGGATAAGAGAAGCAGAGGGAGAGATAAAAGGGAAGGCAGACTAGGGGAAGGGGTATTCAGAATACATGCCATCTTGGGGTGAAGGGAGGGGCAAGATGGGGTGAAAATTTGGAACTCAAAATCTTATGGAAGTAAATGTTGAAAACAAAAAAAAAATAAAAGTTACCATAAAAAAAGAAGTATAAAAAAGGTGCTATGAGTTCATAAGAGGGAGAGATCATTGATGATTTTAAATATTTATTATTGTACTGAGCTATAATACAGTGAAGGGCAGCTAGGTGGTGCAATGGATAGAGCGCTGGGTCTAGAGTCAGGAAGAACTAAGTTCAAATCTGACCTCATACACTTGCTAGCTGTGTGACCCTGGGCAAACCACTTAACTCTGTTTGCCTCAGTTTCCTCATCTGTAAAATAAGCTGGAAAAGGAAATGGCAAACCACTCCAGTATCTTTGTCAAGAAAACCCCAAATGGGGTCATGAAGAGGTGGTCACAACTGAATAACAACAACAATACAGTGAATGGTACCCTCAGAGCTGCTGAGATCTGTCAAACTATTTGTCTCAAAATATTTGTCTGTCGATTTTCTAGTAGGGTTTCTGTTTACTCCATTGCTCCCACACTGCCAACTGTCACTCCTTGTATTGCCAATAATACCCCTATTATAGTGGGTCATAGAAGTAAAAGTGTCAGAGGCCTTGCTGTTTGTTTTCTAGTTCTTGACCACACTCTAGACTGGAGTGATATTTACTGCATAGAAGCTTTGACAGTAAACTGGAGTACCTATTCACAAGGACTTGGAAGAGGAGATAAGGAAATCACATTTTACTAACATAATCTTCTATGGTGTCCATTTTGATTCATTTTGTTTCTTGTCTTCTTACTCCTTTATCTCGGCCTGGTGAGTGGAGCTGCATATTTAATAAGATTCTGCATTCAGTGTAACCATCCAGAGAGATAGCAGAAATAATTACACAAGACCAATTTTAGATTGTTTGAGTCTGTGGGATGAAATACGTCATGTATTAGATAATTAGCAACCTACATGCTCTCCCCTGTATAAAGATTCTCTCCCAGTATGAAGGTTTTACGTGCCCTCTCTTTTGGTTATCAGATCATAGGACTCTATTTTTTTAAGGGCCACCACGCAGAATCATAAGAGCTTGTGAATCCTGAGGAAAGAGGGACTTGGGCTGGAAAGGGGTGAGAAGCTTATCTGGACAATAACTTCCCAAGGGGAGGAAGAATGTCCAAGGGCACTGGAAAGTTTCTATGTTGCTTAAGGACTGACTGAACTCTGGATGTCCCAGGAAGGTATGGGAGCCTTCTAAATTTTATGCCCAAGGACAAAGCTCCCACTGCCCTCCCCTAGCTATGCCATTGGTGGGATGTTTTGAATAATGTGCTCATCTTTAGGTCCAAGTTCCCAATTTTTGATCCCCTGCTTCTATGAGTATTGATTCTAACAAGTTCCCACCACTAAAGATGTCCTGGGATGCAGTGGATGACTTTAGTGTCTTTAATGTCTGACCAAACTCTGAGCCTGGTGTAGCCATCTTTGTGACAGTAACAATAGATTGTTCTCATCCACCCATGCTTCTGGGGAAAGTCTTCACACGCCTGGGGTAAATATTCCGCTAACTCACTGATGGGTTTGAGACCCCTCAGTTAACCTCAACTTGGTTTAGCCCATCTGCCAAGGATGTGACCAGTGCACGTGCTACAGCGTCTTGGAGCCACAGGTGAGAGGGTACAGCAAAAATCATAAACTCCTTTTTTCACAATTAGGGCAAAGCAAAATCTTGTATAGAACTTTTTTTTTCAGAAAATGCTACAGATTTTTAATTTAAAATAATAAAATAGAATTGAGACCTGTGAAAAAAGTAATAACACAAGTTGTATAAGCTGAACAAGCATTGTGTCTGATCCTTGACCTTCTTCTATCTAAGTAATTCAACACTTTGGGCCCAAATTTGAAATCAGTCAGTAGTTAGAAGTGTCCCCCACCAAAGTAGATCTTGCTCCATTTTACAGATGAGGGTAGTAAGGAGTTCACTAATTGACAAAAAGAGAAGAGTCAGCTTCTAAGTCTGAATGAATCCTGCTTTTTCTTTAAGCTTCAGTTCAGATGCCACCTCCTCCCCATCAAAGGCCTTCCTTTATCTCTCTTCCTCTTATCCCCCAGCTAAACATGTTCTTTCCTTCCTCAGAATGTCATAATAGCAAATAAATGAATGAAAAATAATTTATTAAGTACTTATTATGTGCCAGGCAAGGGCAACTAGGTGGTGAAGTGGATAGAATTCAGGGTCTGGGATCAGGAAGATTCATATTCCTGAGTTCAAATACAGCCTCAGTCACTACCTGTGTGACCCTGGGCAAGTCGCTTAACTCTGTTTGCCTCGGTTTCCTCACCTGTCAAATGAGCTAGAGAAGAACATGGTAAACCACTGTAGTATCTCTGCCAAGAAAACTCCAAATGGGGTCACAAAGAGTTGGACACGACTGAAACAACTGAACAACAACAGATAGCAGCTACCATTAGTAGTAGTAGTAGTAGTATTAGCATTAGCATTAGCATTAGCATAAAGTACCTAAATAGGAGGTGAAAAAGATGAATTGGGGACTGGACCAGGAGGTGGAGCAGACCTCAGGAGGAAGGTTAGGGTAGTAGTAGCACAGTAGCATCGAATTGACCTATTGCAGAGTCCAGGATGGGCAAGAGGGTCAGGAATGGTCTAAGAAGGTCAAAGAACTAGCTGAAGTGGGAGGTGCCAGTCAATGACAAGTCTCAGTGAGGCTCAATCCATAAGAGGTTCACTAGATGTGAAAGAGAAGGGGAAAAGTGATAGATAAGGTGTGCTGAGAAAAGGAAAAGCCAAGGTTTTATGCCAACTGCCCTCTTCTGACAACCAGGTCATTCCCTGGAGGACTTCACCCTTTTGCTTCTGGAATGCTCACTCGGGATCCCACTATCCTGATCGGTAAGGGATTCCTGTGGCCCACTACATGTGAGCGGGCTCCAGCCAGGCCATCTTGCTGCCATATTCGTATTATCTTATGCCCCATCCTCTTTCCAGTTTTAGAAGCATAATCAAATCAATACTGGCCTTGGTACAAAAGCTTTACCATCCTCTCAAACTCCAATAGAAGGAGTGCTAGTCTTGGGATCAAATGACTAAGACTGGAGTCTCCAACTCACTGGATGTTTTGACCTTGGGCAAGTAACTCCATTTCAGTGAACCACAGGTTTCCCATTTGCAAAACAGAGATATCCTAGTATTATCTCCCTCAAGAGGGAATCATGGGGAATAAATGAGATAGAAAGAGTGACCATAAAATCTTTTGTAACTATAAAGCATTCGTGGTGAAATGTTTCTGCCCAATCCAAGGACAAGGACAGTGAGAATATGCTAATATTCTGATGTGCCCAGGAAGTCCAAATTCTAATTAAAATAACAGAATCTTTTACTGGAGTCCTATTCTTAAGGTTTATTGGAAGTTCAGAGAGGCGGATCTAGGTTCTAGAAATTTATGCCAGTGAATCCAAACTCTGACAGGGGCTGCCAAGCTGAAAAGGCTTCAGGCATTGAGAGAACCAACCCCTTCCCTTCACTTGCATGGTCAGCACCCTAGTTCTGGCCTTCATCATCTCTCACTTGAACTTCCACAGTGCCCTCTGCCATAGTTCCCCTGCCTCAAGTCTCTTCTCTCTCCAATGTGTGCTCCACACAATTGTCCGAGTTATATTCCTGAAGCACAGGCAGGACTATGTCACTTCCCTACTCTAGAAGTTCCAGTAACTTCCTATTGCCTCTGGGATCCAATATAGATTCCTCTACTTGGCATTTAAAGACTTTCATGATCTAGCTCCAGCTGACCTGTTCAGCTTTATTATATACAATTCCCTTTCATTGCATACTCTACAGTCCAGCCAAACTTGTCTATTTCCTGTGTCTCGCACGTGATAGTTTATCTCTTGACGTCATACTTTTGCAAAGGCTGAACCCCGTGCCCTGGAATGATCTCTTTCATCTCCACCTTTCAGAATCATTATCTTCCTTCAAAACTCAGCTCAAGGGCCCTATGTGAGAATTTTGGGGGTTCCCTCAGGTGTTAATGGCTACTTTCCATGTTACTTAGTATTTATTTATTTTGTAAATCTGATGTACCTCTACTCTTTTGCTTAAGCATGGTCCACTGATAGAATGTAAGGCTCTTGAGGGCAAAGACTTTCATTTTGTTCGGATTTTTCGAGCAAGGGTTAACTTCTTATGTGTCATGAACCTATCTGGCAATCTGGTGAAGCCTCAATGACTGCTCTGAATAATGTTTGTTTGTTTTTTAATTCATAATTGAAAGATGCTAAATTTCAATTAGAGGTTAATAAAAATAAAGATATAATTTTCCCCCATTCAAGTTCATGGAGTTCCTGAAGTCTATCCACACATCTCTTGGGGATCCATAGATAACCTCCAGTTAAGAAAGTCTGCCCTAGCAAGTAGCACAGTGCCAGACACATAGTAGGCAATTATTCAGTGCTTGGTGATTTATTGGTAACAGATTAAATCTATTGAAGCCCTCATTAGAGATCAAGTTCAAAGGGGTTCTTTAGATAGTCATCACCCAGGTCATGCATTTTTTTTTCTGTATCATAGAAACTAACAAAGAGTTTCCTCTATGTCTCTAAGGGGTTATGACCTGTACTGTAGAGGAAGAGACCCCACCAACAAAACCACATCTTCTGAAGAAGTGAAAAAGTAGCAAGTAATTTGGGACACTCACCTCTGGGGGAAGGGGGAACCCAAGCAAGCTCAGTACTTGGGATACTCAGGTGGAAAAGTAAGTGGATCAAAAGTTGAGGACACAGAGAGAGGTTTCCAGTCTCCATAGGCCACCATATTAGCTTAGTTTAGTCAATAGTAGAGAGCTAATGTGAGCCCACATGGGAATGCATGCTCAAAATGAGAAACCAGACTACTCTAAGACAGGGAGCCATAGGGGGAATGGGCCAAGAGGAGACTATCAGTCCTAACCTCTGGGCCCCATGCAATAGGTAAATGAGGTGAACTCCAGAGACCCTGACTCTGATCCTCCATCCACTGCAACTTTCTACCTCCTGCCAACTGAACAATAATAAAATCAATATCATCACTGAAAGGGGCTAATGACACCATTGCCTTCCGGTTCCATTCACAATCCCCGTTACTGTCTCAACTGGCCATAGTGCCCTGCTCTGGTATCTTCTCCCTGACACGTGTTGCATACCTTTGATTCAATGTAAGGTCCTTAAAGCCAAGGACTTCATTGGCATTGCATAATAGATAGGGCAATGGACATGAAGTCAGAAAGATCTGGGGTCGAATCCTACCTCAGACCTACTTTCTAGCTGTGGGACACTGGAAAATCACTTAATCTCTCACTGCCCCAATTTCCTCATTTGCAAAATGAGGAGGTTGGTCATTATGGCCTCTGAGGTCCCTTCCAGCTTTAAATCTATGATCCCATCTCACTTTTGTACTGCAGTCCCAGCACCTATCATAATATCTAGCACATAGTACGCTAATAAGTACTTATAGATTAATTATTATCCCCTGAAGCCCAAAAATACCAGATAAATGAGTTCTTTTTATTCTATCCACATTCTCAATACTAGAAGTGTATGTGTGCAGCCAAGCACCTTTCGAATCACTCCTACCCGTCATTTCACTTTATTCACACAGCTACACTTTGAGTTAAGTAGGGCTAGTATTATTCACCTTTAATACATTCTATTTATTAAGCCGATACTACATGCAAGTTAAGGTGTTTACAGTCTAGTAAGTTAGGAAACAAAGAGACAACCAAAGTCACTATCTAGTTAATGTCACAACTGGGACTGGGATATAGGCCTCTTGACATTTTCCAATCCCTGTACATTTTCTACCAAATTATGATGCTTCCTCACCTGGGACATCTTACTTTAGGACAGGGAATATAACCCTCAAGTGAAAATTCCTGTGCAGGCATGGGGTCTGCCTAAATGCTTTCTGAGATCCTTTCTAACCTACTAAGATGCTGTGATTCCATGAAGAAAAGAATCTTGACAGCATCCTGCCTGTCCCAAAGCCAGGCTTGTTTATTATTCAGGCCAGCTGTTACAGATCTATTTTAAGTACCCTACTTTGAAAAACATGGAAGGTGAGTATCAAGTATATCACTAAATATTCCATATTAATTGACTCTTTAGGGAACTCCCAAGTGAGTAGCACATAATACTGGTTTCTCATTAAGTAATCACTGGAAAGCTGACCACACTTCTTGTGAAAACAATTTCAAGGAAGATTTACATAGTAGGGGGGAAAATGTAATTTCAAAACACTAATGAATGAAGACCAGAAGTAGACCATGCCTTTGGTGCTCCCACTTCAGCTGGCTGACTGCCTAATATGTAGTAAAGAAAGAATGGAAAAGAATAATTCTCCTGATGCCTTGTCAGTTACAATATATTACTCTATCCCACTCTCTTCTCAGATAGCTCTGACATTTCCCTGATACCACTGATAGGCAATGTGAATCTAGTGGGAGAAAGGGCTTCATGGGAAAAAAATAACCCACTTCAAAGGAGCGTGCAAAGGACCTGGCAAGCAGTGTTTGCAGTTGGTGCATTTTGGAGAGAGGTCGTTATGCCTGATCATTAGCTAGGGTCCTAAGCCATCAATTCTGTTTGCACAAAAGAAAGCTAGGACAGACTGGACACTAGGATCTAGCAACAATCCCAGCACATCCATCCTTTGCTCTGCTTTTTTTCTCCCTCTTTCACAGAATTTCAGAGCTTGAAAGGACCTCTCCCTTCCTTGGTCTAGCATATGAATCCCTTCTATCCAACAAGGGAGACATTAAGCTTCTACCTGAAGACTTTCAATGTGGGGGAACTCATTGCCTCCCCAGGTATCTTCTGCTTTTGAATAGCTGTAACTCTTGGGAGGTTTGCCCTAAAATTACTAAGCCTAAAATTACTTCTTTATAACTCCACCCGATTGCCCTTCTTTCTGACCTCAAGGGCTAATTCTTCTTCCACGTGACAGCCTTTCAAATATTTAAAGATAAAATATATGTCCCCATTGTCTTCTGGTGTTTTTGTCTTTCTCTATCCTATCTTATATCCCTTTCTATCTCTACCATCTTAGCTTCTCCTTATCCCATTGTAAGAAAGGGCAACCATGAGGCTGTCCATTTTAGCTGCTCACCCTTAGAGTAGCAATCAAAATGCCACACATCTATCAAGAGACAGAATGCTGTTAACAAAAGACACAGAGATAAATGGAAATAGGCTACAAAAGCAATGTGTTTAGTCAATTTTCAGTCATGTCTGACTCTTTGTGACCCCGTTTGGGGTCTTCTTGGAAAAGATGCTAGAGTGGTTTGCCATTTCCTTCTCTAGCTCAGTTGACAGATGAGGAAACTGAGGCAGAGTTAAGCAACTTGCCCAGGGTCACACAGCTGGTGTCTGAAGTCACATTTGAATTCAGGTCCTCCTGACTCCAGGCCCAGATGCTCTATGCACTATGGAGCCCCCTAGCTGCAAAAGCAATACCACAGTCAGGTAATATGACTGATCACTTGCAATTAATATCCAAATAATGATTCTAGACTGCTAAGGATCATAGATTTAGAGTTGGAAGGGGCATGATAGCTTATAGAGTCCATCTTATTTAGCATAATATTGAATCATAGAAGTAGAGTTAGAAAGGACCTTCTAGGTCATCGAGTCCACACTCCACATTTTCACAGATGAAGAAACTGAGGGTCAGAGAAGTCAAGTGATTGTGTAAGGTTACACAAATTCTAAGTGGAAGAGCTTGAACCAGTCTTTGGATATCTTCCACTGTGCAACACTGCCTCCTCTATTTTTACAAATGACCTTGAAAAGGGTTCAACATACATTTTCCATGTTTATATAAATGGCATGAAATATGGGTGAGTGATGAGGAGTGAGTGAGAGGATGAGATGGGGAAAGGAAGTTGGCACCATAAAATAGTATCTTGAATGCAATGTTTAGCAATTTACTACATTCTGTAGGCACTAGGGAGCTCTCAAAGGTTTCTATCCCTCCCTGCTACTGTCAGAAACGGAATACACAATTGACCTAGCATTTAACTAGGCCTTTGCTACATGCCTTGCCTAGAATATCATGCTAGTGGGACCATGGGTCTGCCCTCAGAGTACACATGTAACATGCCTCTGGGCTTCAAGGCCAAGAAGATTAAACCATAGCAAGAAAGAACAACAAATAAATCTATGAGTTAGGGACCTGTGTTCATTTCTATCTGGAGGGCAGATAACTGCTACCTTAAGCAATTCCCTTTATCTTGATTGGAACTCTTAAGATGCATGGAAATCCCACATAGTTATGGAAATTAAGGCCCAATCACCCATTGCCTAGGCCCTAAGGAGTCTGAAGACTTTAGCTCAAATAAACAAAGATTAGGGTTGACAATAGAAGGATAACCAGCTGGTGGATTATTGAATTAGCTAATCAGTCTTCCTTTCAATATTAGATGGTCTCTTAGAATCTCATTTAAAAAGTGTCAAATTTTAAAAAAATTTATTCATCAAAAGTTTCCTCATTGGAGGAGGATGATGACAAGAACGAGAAGGAGGAGAAGAAGTAGCCCTGAATAACAGAGAGAGCACAAGACTTGAAATTCAAAAGCCTACCATAGGTCTGAATATCCTTTAATCTCTCTGAGACCTCATTTCCTCATCTATAAAATTTAACAAACAGAAAATGCAATCATTATCACTGTATTTCCTATCTCTTGAGATTCTCATGAGAAAAGTGCTTACATATACATAAATGTGAGCTGTTACATTTTATAAAATTAATAAGAATAATAATCATAGCTAGTACTTATATAGAAGTTTGAAGTTTGCAAGTCATTTGCAAATATCATCTCATTTAATCCTCACAACAACCTGATAAGTTAAGTGCTATTGTTATCCCCATGTTACAGATGAGGAAACCAAAGCTAGATGACGTGCCCCAAACCACACAGCTAGTAAGTGTCTGAGGCTGGATTTGAACTCAGGACTTCTTGACTTCAAGTCCGAAGCTCTATCCATTGCAGTACCTTACTCAAATATTCATTAATCAAAGTCACATTTCAATGTTCGAATGTATACTTTCATAATTTTTTTTTGCAGAATAGTTAGTGTTTACTAACTAAAATAGATAAGTGATTATGTGAACTTTTCTTGAAAAATATTCCAAAAGAAGAAACAATAAACAAAGTATAAATAGATCTCCAAAATATTTGGGGTTTTTTGTTTGTTTGTTTGTTTTGGGGGGGGGATGTTGAGGTAGTTTTTTTTTTTTAAAGTTCACATCAACTTGGGTCTCATAAAGCAAAAATAACATTGAAACAATTGTGGTTTTCACTGCTTCCTGAGTGTAGAAATAGCCCACATGCAATGAGTTGCTGTTTTATTAATCCAACATAAGTAATCAGGCAGCTTGCAATTACAGCAATAATTTTTTGTACTTATATGTTTCCCCCAAACATAAGCTTCTTAAGGGCAGGGAATTCTTCTTTGTATTCCCAGAGCCTAGAACAATGTTTGTTGATAGATTGTTGATAGATTAAACAGATATAGGTATCACTATATTATATATCCCAGTATGGAAGTCAGCATATTATAGTAGAAAGAATACTGGACTTGAAGTCAAGAGAGAGTAGAATCAAATCTTGCCTCTGATACTTACTAGCTTTGTGACAAGACACTTAGCCTCTGTAAAATGGATATACTGTAACATTAACTGTAGAATTGTACTGGGCTGTTATGAAGAGCAAATGAAATAATGTATTTTGTAAAACAGAAGTGCCATAACCACATACTCACACACACACACACACACACACACACGCACACACTCACACACATACATCTCAATCAATCAATAAACATTTATTAAGTGCCTACTATGTGCCAGGCACCATCTTAAGCACTAGGGCACAAAAGCCTTTTGTCTTAAGCACAAAAAGGGCAAAAGAGAGTCCCTGCCTTCAAGGAGCTCACAATCTAATCAGGGAGACAATGAGCAAATAATTGTATGCAAAACAAGCTATATATAGGATAAATAAGAAATAATTAACAGAGGGAAGACACTAGAACTGTTTAGGTTTAGGAAAGTTTTCCAGTAAAAGATGGGATTTTAGTTGGGACTTAAAGGATTCCAGTGAAGCCAGGAGGCTGAGTTGTTAAATGTATAATAAATGTGTATATCAATACATATATGTACAGATATATAATAAATTTACATATTATACATATTTGCATCTAATGGTAGCCACCTTTAGGGCATGAGGAGGGGAGGGGAGGAAAAAATGGAAAAGAAATTTACATAATAATTTTATTATATCTTTAAAAGGGATAGGAAGTTGTACATAATTTGCAGTTTTATAAGCAATCATATTTTTTAATTATACTATGTTATGGAAATGCTTGTTTTATTACATAAATTAAAAATAAAATAAATTTTAAAATGTTTAAATAAAATTTGAAGATATAGATCCACTTTGTCCCTTTAGAGTTTACAAACCACTTTTCTCTGGGTTGGATGAAGTATGTATTTTCTGCATCATTATTCCCATTTTACAAAGAAATAGCTAAGTGAGAAGTTAAATGACTTAGCCATGGCCACAAATACTTTTAGGAAATGTCACAGGGGTGGGGTGGCCTCAAGGCCACATGTGGCCTTCTAGGTCCTCAAGTGCAGCCCTTTGACTGAATCTAAAGGATTTGTTCTGTGAAGTTTGGATTCAGTCAAAGGGCCACACTTGAGGTCCCAGAGGGCCACATGTGGCCTTGAGGCCACAGGGGCCCCACACCTGGACTCAAAACCATTATTCTGACTCAATTTTCCAACAATCCTCCCATTTCAACAACCTGTATCATTAGTACTGAGAGGAGTGTTAGCTATCAAATTCAACTCCCTCCTTGGCTGAGAGAAATGATTAGTTCAAGTTAACAAAGCTAGTTAGTGACAAAGCCAGGTCTCAGCCATCAGGTCTCTTTGTTTTTTTCTTGCTCTTTGTTTTTTTTTCTTACTATGCCACACTAATAACCATTAATCATTGAGGAAAAGTTAATTTAGCTTTAGTATATTCTGTTCAAATAAGGAAATACGTAACATAACTTAGGAAGAAGTTAATTGAAAAAGTTTTTTTTTTTAGTGTAAAGTTTTGTGGTATGAAAAATTAAATTAACCTCAGCTAACCGGTAAATTCAGCTATACTCAGACGTTTCCATTACCCAGGAGATCCAGACTCGTTTCTGCAGAGCCCTGGACAATACTTATTGCTGCTGGTCTCCACTCTGATGCAACAGATCTTGCCATCCAGAAGGGGCTGCAGCAAGGTAGGAAATAATGACTCAAGCATGTTATAGATTGCTAAGCAATGGGACTTGGTGAGCACTCCTGTGCTCCACAAAGAATTTCTGAATCTGGAGAGCTGCTCTGGATGTTGCTAATATAATCCTAATGATTCACATTTCTATAGTACTTTAATGTTCCCAAAGTACTTTGTTCTGCCCTAATCCCCCTCACCCCAACAATCCTTTTTGGGGATAGATAAGTATTTTTATACCCATTTTTCAGATGATAAAACTGAGGCTCAGGGGTGAAACGGATGGCACAGTTAATATCAGAGCATAACAAATGCTTGTTACATGAATTAATGTGACGTATAAAAGAATCACAAAATCTTAAAGGTTCATTTTATATAAAATTTTAAGTTTACAAAGTTCACAACTACCCTTCAAACCAAGTAATTCATAGAATCATAGGTTTAGAGCCAGAAAGGGACCTCAGAAACTATCTAGTGACTAGATTCTAGTCCAACACCCTGATTTTACAGTTGTGGAAACTGAGGCACAGAGAGATTAAGCGACTTGTCCGTGGTCATACAGGTAGTAAGCATCAGAGGTGAGATTTTAACCCTCCTCTGACTCCAGATTCAGGGCTCTTCAAGTGTTATTTCCCCTATTTTACAGATGATGAAACTGAGTGCAAGTGAAAGCATAGAATATATCAGTACCCTCATGTCTTCCTGCTTGTGCACCTAGAAGCCAAAACCAAGGCAATCAATAGGGTATCCATGGGATTGGGTTACACTGGGGCCATCGTGAGAGTCTGACACATGAATTCAAAGAGCTAAATACATAACCTTACTTAAGCATCCATAGTTAATTAACTCAGCAAATATAGCTCTCTTTACAAAGATGCTATTGCTGCTGCTCCTGTCTACAGACTGATTAGTGTGGGCTATATATCACAATACCCCTGACTCTAAAAACATTCAATGACTGAGATTTCCAAAATGCGATGATGGGAACTTATTTTTTGTTCCTCTCTCTACCCTTTGAAGTTATGAGTCTTCTTTAAAGTTGTTACAAGGAACACTGAGATAGAATCCTCTTAAGGTGCTTTCTTGGCCAAAACATTCTAGCAGGGGAAAAGATTTCATTCAACCTTTGGAATTCTGAGCTCCCCTTTTTGCATGTGACTCTCACGAATCCTGGCAACTTCAGAGACGGACCTTTTTACCGTGGCCCCTGACACAGGAACAAAATATGTAGCAAGACCTGAGGCGGGAGGTGGAGGGGAGGGAGAAGTGAATAGTGTCAACCTGAATTTGTAGTTTCCTGTCTCTTTGCTGAGAGAGGCTGGACTCATGTTTCTCACGTGGTTTAAAGAGAGCTGTAAATACTAAACATCTCAGTGGAGAGATGTGCGGGAGACCTTCAGAGGGCAGCAGCAGTTTTATGACCCGACCCCACACACCCCCCCCTTTTTTTTTCTTTTTTGGCTCATACAATCACTGGTACTGGGCATATTCAACTTCCTAGATTCCACACTCTCTGTGACATGGTTCCTCTTTCAAAAATGCAGATCAAGAAAACAAGGGGAAGCAGCCTAGCCAAACCCAAAGAGCGAAGTGGAAAATAAAATGTTATTTCATCATCTCCCATTCCTCCCCTGCTTCATTCCTGTTGTTGGTATTTGGGAGTGAGAGAATATGTGAGATGCACTTTAAGACAACTTTTATTTCTCAAATCACACACACACACACACACACACACACACACACAAAGTACCATCCCTCTTTTACAAATTCCTATATCATCTTTCCAGAGTTTGATAATTCAGTTAAAGAGATTAAACCGCCTCTCGCAGCTGGGATACGGAAAAAGCCAAGAGTGGCCAAGGAAGGGGGAGGGAGGACAGAGATAAGAGGCTGGCAGGGAGCACCTAGAAGATCTTTGCATTTACACAAAGAAATTAGCCAGATGATTAATGGGGGATGCTAGCGGGAGGAAGGGGAGGGGTGAGGAACACGGGAGAGGAAAGGAGATATGGCCCAGGGAGGTGAGAAGGGGGGAGAGAAAAGGGACGCTCTGCTCCCCCTCTCCTTACCTGGGACATCTGGGGCCTCAGGTTGATCTCCTTGAGATTGATAGAGTGACCCTTCAGGTTATTGAGCAGCTGACAGAGCAGGACTCCATCGCGGAGGGTCTGAGCCAGGTCAAACACCTGGGCAGAGTCCCAGGTCACCCGGTGGTTGGCGGGCAGCACCTTGCAATGGATGAGCCACTGAGCGCATTGTCTCCAAGGCTCCATGCCCGACAGAGCTCAGGATCGGAGCCGGTCTGGGAGAGAGAGACAGATGCTGGAGCTGCCGAGGCTTCCTCCTCCTCGTCCTCCCGGGACACAGACAGCGGGCTACGGACACCCCCTTTCTTCCCCTAACCCTATCCAAGGGAGAGAGGTGTGTGCCGCAGTGGAGGAGGGCTCGGGGATCCCCTGCCCGGAACGGGGCGGTCAAGCAGGGCTCGGCTGCCACGGCGGCGCACCCGGCAAAGCTCTGAGCGCAGCCGAGCTCGGGACGCCTCTGCTCCGACTCTCTGTGGCGGCGGCGGCAGCAGCCGCAGCAGCTGCAGTGACTCTCGCTCGCTCACTCGCTCGCTCGCTCTCTTCCGTCTGCTACTTGCCCCGTGTCAGCAGCCTCAGCTGCAGCCCCGGTAGAGTGCAAAGGAGCTTCCTACTCGCAATCAAAACCTCGCCGGCTACTGAGCATGCCCAGCTAGCTCCCCAGCCCGAGCCAGTTTCGTTACAGTCTGTGGATTCCCTGGAGGGGAGGGTGGAAGGGAGCTGAGGAAGCCGGCAGGACGTCAGTTTGGGGAAGAAAGTGGGGCGGCCCGGTGGGGAAAGTGTCACCCGCGATGAGCCCTGGCCCACCAGCCCTCCCTTTCTACCTGTCAATGTCTGAGCATCCGGACATGCTTTTCAGCTACAGCCATGGACAGGCATTCTGGGCCCATGGTGGTTTGCCTCTTAGGGCAGATCATCAGATCAAGTAAAGACAAGAGTTTCCACTAGGTTACCACCACCATCACCACCCCAGGGTATTCAGTAGGGCAGCTTTATCAGTGAGCTCAGGCAGAGAGGAAACAGGGCTGAGATGTCACATTGGGCAAAATAGGGGGCCACACCCCCTCCCCAGGGAAATTCGGGTGCTCTGGATTACAGGGATCTTGACAACAGGTTATTAGTGGTTTCAAAGACAGCAGCACTCTCACTTTGCCTGGTCCTCCCTCTGTGTCCTTGGAGACTCTTCCCACAATTATACTGCACATACTGCCCCCTCTTCCCTGTTGACCTCTGAGCTGTTAGAACGCAAACTTTTCGGCATGCCCTCCCTCTTCATCTCTGTCTCCTGGCTTCCTTGACTTCCTTCAGGTCTCCGCTAAAATTCCACCTTCTTCAATAAGCCATTTTCTATCCCTTTTAATGTTAATGAGATCATCTCCAATTTGTTCTGTCTACATTTTGTTTGCATATTGTTTCTCCCATTAGACTGTAAGATCCTTGAGAAAAGGGCTGTGTTGTTTTGTTTTGTTCTTAATGCCCTTTTTGTATCCCCAGCACTTTGCACAATGCCTAGCACATAGTAGGCACTTAATAAATGCTTGTTGACTTAGCTGTACTTCTATAAACTCAAGGTGTTCCAGTGGGGTGTTTCCTACAGAAAAGAGCCAATTTTGCTGCAAAACCTGGTTCATCACAAAGACTTTCCTGCACTGCTGTCCTCCCACTTCTAGTCTGGCCTCTTTGGCTCTGAAATGCCCTTACTCTTTTCATCTCTTGTGATGATTCCATTAAAACTTATTAAAGGGAAATTTCCTTGAATGGCAGTGTGGGCTGTCTTTGGAGCCAGGAAGATCTAGGTTCAAGTGCTGCTTCTAACATATACTTATCTGTGTGACCTTAGGCTAGACCTCTTAGTGAGCCCATCCAATTCCCTAAGGCTATAAACTATTGCATTTAGTTTTTGTGAATGGAGTTTCCTATTCCTATGACAATTCAGGTTTGGATCAAAAAAGGCAGACCACAAACCTCTGACATATAGAGGATCCTATAGGTTTTCCCTGTCGATCTGAGCGTGTTCAAATAAGCTAGGGCAGAGTTTAGATACAAACAGGAAAGTTTTCTAGCATACCACACCCAGCAGCAGCCCTTCCATGCTTCCACAGCTAAGTAGAAGCTATAGTTACTGGTCCCAGAACAGATGCCAGTGATTTTAAGTGGAGCCTTTATACATTCTGTAAATAAGACTTCTGGTGAGGTGTCTTACTAGCTGTCTTGCATTCATTTCCACTGCACATTTCTTTTTCTTCCCACCCCCAACCAAAGTTTTATATTATGTTTAGCAAGATACTGCCATGCATAACTCTCTGTGTCCTGTATAAGTGTGGTTCCCAGCCACCCCCTTTTTCTTTATTGTTTTATATTGTAATATTTCATGGTGGGCTATGTCTTTGTTCTCTAGCATGTGCCAACTTTAGTATTCTATGTATACTTGTTTAAAAATAAATCAGTCAGAGGATTTCCTTTCCTCGCCAAGCATCCTTCCTCAGTGATTTCCTTTTTCCTTCAATACAGATGGTATCAATGGTCTAAGTCTTAGACTCTAAGAGAATCATTGTGCATAGTGGCAATAGTGTGAAGAACATTGGACTGGGAGTCCAGAAGACCTGGGTTCAAATCTCCCTCCTGACAATTACTTATTATGCCACCACCGGCAAATCTAGTAAATCCTCAGCTCTTATCTATATCGAAGTGGTATTATGACACTCAAATAAGATAATCAATGTAAAATGTCTTAGGAACTTTAAAATACCAGTTGTTAACATCTTGAGGTTTTTATTATGAATATAATCATCAATAAACTTGAACATTTCAATTGGTCAGTTAACAAGAATTTATTAAGTGCTTACTAGGTACCAGGTACCATGCTAACAAACAAAAGCAAAAACAATCCCTGCTCTTAAGGAGTTCACATTCTAATGTCAGAGACAATATGTGGAAAAGAAAAGTTGTAAATACAAGATATATACAGTGTTGGGAAATGATTTTTCAGTATGCAAATAAGAATGCAAAAGAGGATTTTAAGGGTATATTAATTTCTTTTTTTGCAAGTAATTTGTTTTTAGTTTTCAACATTCACTTCCATAAGATTTTGAGTTTTAAATTTTCTCTCCTCTCTCTCTTCCCCCTCCCCAAGATGGCATGCAATCTGCTATAGGCTCTACTTATACATTCATATTAAGTATATTTTCCCATTAGTCATGATGTAAAGAAGGGCTAGACCTAATGAGAAGAACCAGGAGAAAGAAGAAACAAAACAAAACAATGAAAAGGAGATCAAATAGTATACTTCCATCTGCATTCAGACTCTATAGTACTTTCTCTGGACGTGGATAGCATTTTCTATCCTGAGTCTTTTGGAGTTGTCTTAGATCCTTGCATTGCTGAGAAGAGCTAAGTCTATCAAAGTCAGTCATCACACAATGTGGCTGTTACTGTGTACAGTGTTCTCCTGGTTCTGCTCACTTCACTCAGCATCAGTTCATATAAGTTTTTCCAGGTTTTTCTGGTCTGCCTGCTCATCATTTCTTATAGCACAATAGTATTCCATTACATTCATATACCACAACTTGTTCAGCCATTCCCCAATTGATGGGCATCCCCTCAATTTCCAATTCTTTGCCACCACAAAAAGAGCTGCTACAAATATTTTTGTACATGTGGATCCTTTTCCTGTTTTTATGATCTCTTTGGGATACGGACCTAGAAGTGGTGTTGCTAGGTCAAAGAGTATGAACAATTTTATAGCCATTTGGGCATAGTTCCAAATTGCTCTCAGTTGGCTCAATTCACAACTCCACCAACAATGCATTAGTGTTCCAATTTTCCCACATCTTCTCCAACATTTATCATTTTCCTGTTTTGTCATGTTAGTCAATCTGATAGGTGTGACGTGGTAAGGGGCATATTAATTTCAACTTGGTAGTCACAAAACTGTCTTTTTCATGTCCATTCTGAATTTTTTTCTGTTTTTGTCTTTGCATACTTTTTACAAACTTTAAAGCACTACGTAAATATCTGTTATGCCATGTATTTGGTAAATAAAGCATAATGTATTTTATATACTGTTTCTGTTAAACAAAGTCACTATTTATAATTCATCATTTCAGACCACATCTTGGCCCAAAGATAACTTTTACTGGACAAGTTTTCTAGAAATAAGTGGTAAAAGTAAGTAATTATTTCATTCTGTTTCAGATAAAACTAGGTTTTAGGTGAGTCTTTAATAATACTGTGTTCAACAAATGGCAGCAGAGTGAAGAAAATTTATAATCACTTTTTTCTTTTTATCAATTGAATTTACCTAGTCCCCTTCCTACAATACATAATACTTCATGAATGCTTAGCCTTTAGAAGATGAGACATGGGAAGGCAGGGGCAGATATTATTCTGTGTAATGCAAAAGGACAGAAGAAAGACCTTCCTCCCTCCATTTAAGAAGGAGAGTTCTTGGAAGCCATACTCACAGGATCATGCATTTTAAGCTAAAAGTGGCTTTATAAGTTATCTAGTTCAATCCACTCATTTTACAAAGGAGGAAACTGAAGTCTAAGAGGTTATGTTACTTGGTTACTTAGCCACAAACACTTGTTGAATCAAAGCTTGCATAGTTAGTAAAAGTGGTGGGATTTGAACCCAGGTTCTTTGACTCCAGGTAGAGTGTTCATTTTATTATACCATGCATCCTTTCACTCAAGATAAGGAAAAACTTCTTAACAATTGAAGCTGTCCAAAGACAGAAATGGAAGGTTCCTTGGGTAGTACAATCACTAGAAGTGAGCAAGTAGACAATTTTTCTTTTGTTGTTGTTGAGTTGTTTCAGTCGTGTCTGATTCTTTGTGACCCCATTGGGGATTTTCTTGGCAAAGAGACTGGAGTGGTTTGTCATTTCCTTTTCCAGCTCATTTGACAAATGAGAAAACTGAGGCAAAGTGTGAAGTGACTTGTTCAGGGTCACACAGCTAGTAAGCGTCTGAAGCCAGATTTGAACTCAGGTCTTCCTGACTCCAGGCCCAGTGCTCTATCCACTGTGCCATCCAGCTGGTCCAGTTATTTGTCTCATCTATCATAAAGGAGTTTCATGCTCCAGGTGAGGATTGGATAAAATGACTTCTAGAGCCCCTTTCAACCCTAGGATTCTTGGACTCTGTCCTAGGCAGTTCAAGAAGTCAAGAAGGTCAAGGAACAAAAGAACAGAAGACTGTGAAGCACAGACTAGAGGTATTGTCCAATTCACTGAGATGTTAAATGACGTTAGACAGTCAGGAGGGAGGCCTCATGTCATGTTTATTCTGGGAAAGGAAATGACAGTGGGCCTCTTTCCCTAGCTTTTAGTTCCACATTCTCTCTTGCCAGAATGATGACCAATCAGGTGGTAGGTGCTCAGATCTGCTTTGTAGGTTCCTATTAATGTGTTATTGTAAAACATTTGCCCAGTGCTATAAAGCCAAAGCAATCTGCTTCCCCCAAAGTACAGTGGTACAACAAAGTATAATATGAACCAGCTCGTCCCATTTTCTCCTGCTCTCTAATCTTTCTTTGAGATGACTTATGGATCCAGGAGGATCAGGAGAAGAGAGGTCAAGGTCTGGAGTTCTGGTCTTTGACTCAAGAAACATGAGTTCAAATCCTAACTCTGCTATTTGTTAGATATGTAGCCCTAGGCAATCCTCTCTGACCCTCATTTCTTGATCTGTAAAATGGGTGTAATTATCCTTGTACTTCCTGCCTCCTGAGTAGCAGTGAGGAAAATGCTTTGTAAGCTTTAAGGTACTAGAGTTAGTATTATTATTATTATTATTATTATGCATTACAGAATTTCAAAGCTAGAAGGGACTTCAAAACTATGCAATCGAACCCATACTGATAAAAAAAAGTATTCTTTCTACAACGTCTAAGAAGTAGTCATCCAGCCTTTGCCTAAAAACATCAAAGACACCAAGGTCATCCACTGCATCTGGGGCCATCCATCACCAGTAGTACTAACTTTTGTCTTGTCACTGGACTTTGACAACTCTGGATCAATATTCAAGTCTAAACATCACCCCATGATGTCATTGATCCTCTTCAAAAATGAAGGATGAACAACAACAAAAACTGCCAGGGAAAGGAGTCCACTCCTTCCAGAAGCAACCCATTCATTGACTTTTCTGTAGCTCTAATTGTTAGAAAGTGTTTTTTCTTGAAATCAAGCCTAAATTTTCCTCTTTACAAGAGACACAGGACTATAAACATTTATTAATCACAACATGCTAGGAGAGATCAAATAATCTGTAAAGGTGAGGAGATAGATCAATTATCCATCCAACTTAAAAAAGGAAGGAATAAGATTAAAATGCTATTCTTAACCATGTATGTCTCAATCCATCAAAGTCTTTGGACAAAGTTCAGAAAAACCCCAAAACCATTGGATTAACTGTAGTCATGCTGCATAAGAAGTGTTTTTGAATTGGCTGAGGAAACCTGGTCACCCTCTGAGCCAGCTAGAAAATATTGAGCCAATTTCAGAACTGAGAGATTTGAGCATCTGACAGCAAACAGAAGAAAGAGCTACCTCTGAGAAGGAGTGGGGGTGGGAGGACAAATGAGAGTGCCTTGATCAACCAGAGGAGGACCTAGCAAGCTTTGGAAGACCAAAGGACTTAGACTTTTTATGAGTGTCATAGCAGAATCCCTGAGACTGCAGCAATTGGTGGTAGTGTTTATACTGGAAGCCAAGAACAGATTAGACAAAATGAAGGAAGACAGATTTGAGGTTCTTCAAAGAGTCTAGCAGAAAAGCTACATCACACCCAAGGGGAAAGATCTTGAGGACTCCAGATGAAAGATTTCAAGAGTTTTAAGTTACCCTTTTTGTTTTTTTGGTTAGGCAATGGGGTTAAGTGACTTGCCCAGGGTCACACAGCTAGTAAGTGTTATGTGTCTGATGTCAAATTTGAACTCAGGCCCTCGTAAAAGCAAGTCAGTGTTCTGTCCACTGTGCCACCTAGCTGCCCCTTGTTTTTTTGTGGGCTTTTTTGTGTTGTTGTTTTTTTTTATGTTACCCTTTTTGCCACATGTTCTTTCTAAGCTCCAGTTCACTGTCTCCTGGACTCTGTGTGTACTTGGAGATTTGGAGTGCAGAAGGGGAATGGAGAGATGGGATTTTTTTTTTAACTAATTCTACTCCTATAGTAAATACCTGTTTGTAACACCTAAGAGACACTATCTAATTGATGATAAGCATAGGAAGAAGCACATCAGTGAGAACTCATGAGCTATAGCATTAGAAAGACACCCCTACCCCCTCAGGACCAACCTTAGATTCTAAGGAGATAAGTAATAACCTGGCTCTGGGGACTCGGCCCTCCGATACCAGTGGAAGGGAAGAGGGTGAGGATGGTAACTGCAAAGCCTACATGTGCTAAGAATCAATCAACCAACCAAAAAGCAATTAATAAATACCTATTACAGGCTAGCTGAAGGGTTAACAAATACAGTGGATAAGATTCTCAAGGAGCACCCATTCTAATGAGGAAGATAAAGGAGAATAAATACAAAGTAGTTAAATACAAGGCAGTTTGGGAAGGAAGTTATTAGCAGTTGGGAGGTGGGCAGCAGGGCAGGGGGGGAGGTTTAGGAATTGTTTCATACAGATGACAGTACTTGACATTAGTATCGAAGAAAGGGAAGGATTCTATGAGGCAGAGATGAAGAGGGCATGCTTCCAGGCATGAGGGAAATCCTAGAGGTATAAAGAGGATGATATGACATGATAAAGATTACATCATCCAAATAAAGTACTTTCACTGCATTCTGGGGCATGTCATTCTGTCTCAGGAAAATTACAGGCCTGCTTTTTTGTTGACTAATTATGCCATTTGACTACCACCTTTTCCTTCACTGGATATTGAAAAAATGGGATAATTGACAGGTGTTGTCTTAGCCTTGGGGAAAAAAAGAAGAGCTGATAAGCACCAAGTACTCTTTCCCATTGTTCCACATCTCAAAACAATTCCATCATTTAGAACAACTAAGAAAGTCAATGTACAGCACAATAGAAAAAAAGTCATAGAATATTAGTGTGGGTTGGTATTTTAGAAATCTTGTCCAGAGCCTCTTATTTTTCAGATGAAGAAGTTTAGGGTTTAGAAACCGAAGAGTTTGGCCAAAGACCACATGATGAGTAGTAGAGATGGGACTCAATCTTGGATCCCCTATGTTTCAGGTTTATTTTTGAAGTGGGGGATTAGTCAATGTGCCTAATCATTATGAACATGCACAGAGAGTCTCTGATACAATCTCCATATCAATTTTAGAGCGTGCTTAGACATTCCCCAACTAGCTGCATTCTGCTAGCCACACATTGAAGAAGAGCATGTTTGATTGGTTGTATCACCAAAATTGTGGGCATTCAAAAGGAACTTGTTTACCAGAACCAGTTGTCTTTTCAGGAAATTTATTCCATGCTGATGCCATCACTTAGCAAAGTGCCTGGCGTGTACTAGGTGCTTAATAAATGATGGTTGACTGACTGATACGAGGAAAACCAAGTGTAAAAGAAGAGACCTTGGGCCCTCCCCATCCAAGGTCAAGATGTGGCCCATGAATACAGGTCTTGATTCTTTGCCTCAGTATTTGTTCTTTTATTTTAAGTGGAAGAGATTGGAGGCTACAATCTTATGAGTTTCAAAAATCACAAGAACTGGCTACTCATAGAGCCTAGAGTGGAGTCCATGCTGGAGTTTTCAGCCAGCCAGTCTAGATTGGAGTGTCTGAGGAGCAAGAAGCAACCTTGGGGAGCCAGCTCATCAGTAGGTGAGGCAAGGGTTCATCCAGAAGCCATGCCACATTTGAGCAAATACTTAATGAGACCAATACTATGTAGAAGCTGTGTTAAATTCTGAGCCCACTCTGCCCAGGACCAAGGTAACATAGAGGAGAGTATGCCTACCAGGTTTGGGGAGAAAATGTTTATACTTTATGCTTGCTGTATGTTCAAAGTAAATATCCTTTTGTAAAAGCTAATTGATGTTAATTTGTTGATTGAAATTGAGAAAATAGTCACTAATAGATAACATTTAGGGGGGAACCATATAAAAATCAGGACTCAGGATGAGTATTAGAGAAAGTTGATACCCCAACTCCTCAGGGGCATCCCTAGAACCCTAGAAGTGGAGATATAGCCTTCCTCACTTTGTAAGGGCTAAGCCAGAGTACTTGAAATACTGTCATTACACCTTGCTGATTCTCTTGTGAATTAAGACCCAGGACAAGATAACTGAATCCTTATTGCTAAATAATAACAATATAACAACAACAATGAACATTTTAGGGCTTATGATGAATGAACGAATGAATGAATGAATGAATGAAAAAGGTTTATTAAGTACTTTCTATGTGCCAGGTACTCTGCTAAGTGCTAGAGATACAAATAGAAGCAAATAAGACATTCCATGCCCTCAAAGAGCTTATATTTTAAGAGGGAAAGATTACACCTACATGAGACTGTCATCCAGGGAGGAGTGTTTTGAACAGGGAAGACTGAGAGTTGATATTTGGAGTTATAGGGCAATTAATGGACATCCTTTCTAGGAACGGTAGTGCTCTTTTGATAACTGCTTTCGAAGCCGGAAATAGAAAGCAAGTGATGAGAGTGGAGAAGGGCTGTGGTATGGCAAAAGAATGGCTAGTAAGTAGTGGGGTATGAAGGGTGTAGACCCAGGAAAGAGGAGGTGAATAAATGCTCAGCAATCAGAAACCTTAGGCCTAAGAGTGAGAGCTTGAGTTCCAACTGGAAGTATAGGCTGGTGCATCTTCAAGGTTAACTGAAAATGAACCAAGAAAGTGGTACTTTATTCACAACCACTTTGTGAGATGTGCAGTATAAGTCATTATCCCCTTTTGCAGATGAGGCAAGTGAGGTTCTAGGAGGTCAACTCTTCCATAATCACAACTAGTAAGTGGTGGGTCTGAACCCAGGTCTTTTGACTCAAAGTCCAATGAAATATAAAAAAAAAAATTACAAGGCAAAAAGAGAAGGTAACAAACATTTACTAAGCATTTACTATGTGCCTGGCACTGTGCTAAGCACTGGTAATGCAAATACAAGAAAAAAGAACGACAGTCCCTGCTCTCAAGGAGTTTACACTCTTGCCAAGGAAGATAACACGAAAAAAGAGAACTGAAAAGTAGGTGAGGTGAAGTACCTGGAGGGGAGGAGGGGCAGCCTGGTAAAATCTGGAAAGTCAGAAGAAAAACTGGGAGGAGAATGGATTGCCAGCCTCAGCCTCTCCTCAAAATACAGACCCTGGGCAGGAACCCGGCAGCCACGGTGTGGGGCGCGCAGGCTACGCCGCCCGCTGCCGCTGTCCCTATGGCCCATTACAAAGCCGTCGACTCGAAGCGGGAGCAGTTCCGGAGGTTCCTAGAGAAGTCGGGAGTGCTGGACACGCTCACCAAAGTATGGGTCGCCCTGTATGAAGAACCAGAAAAACCCAATAGCGCATTGGATTTTCTAAAGCATCACTTAGGAGCTGCGACTCCAGAAAATCCGGAAATAGAGTTGCTTCGCCTAGAATTGGCAGAGGTGAAAGAGAAATATGAAGCTGTGGTAGAAGAAAACAAAAAGTTGAAGGCAAAGCTTGCTCAGTATGAACCACTTCAGGAGGAGAAGTGTGCTGAATAGGATTCTTCTCAGTTGAACAGGCACTGAAAACCGGCTTTGTACAATTTGCATAGTTTGTATAGTATATAATCAGTCTTTTATGGACAGATATCATAGAACTCTTCTAATGTGTTAAATTCACTTATCACATTTAATTGTTATAAAAAACACTTAGAATCACTAATAAACAAACTTAATATAATTTTTTTTTTAAAAAATATAGACCCTGGGAGAAGCTTACCAATGGGAGAAAGGAGTCAGCATGGTGGAGGGATGTTCCAGAGTGAAAAGGTTGCTGACTAGCAATAGATGTTTCAGAGTGAGCATGCCCCAGGCACTAAGGCAGCTGAGATATGTTGTCAAAGTCTGGAAAGTTAGAAGTAAAGCTGGAGGATGAATGAAATACGGGGGATCTGGTCCCTCCACAAAATGGAGGTCCCAGGAAGAACTCACCAGTGGGAGAAGCGGGGCCAGCATGGTGGAAGAATGTTCCGGGGAGATTAGGTTACCTCAGGGACCAATGGATGGATATTCCCAGGTGAAGAGGTCCCAGACACTTCTGTAGCTAAGGCAAGGTGTCAACGTTCATAAAATTAGAAGTAAAATCAGGAGGGGAAAATTGCTCCACAGCATTCCTTTCATTCAGCTCTTATACATTCAGGTCCTCTTCCTTCCATTGGCTATTACTAAACTTTTCCACTCTCCTCAATTCCCCAAAGCCTTTCATCACCCTTATTTAATCTCTGCATTTACTGCTTTACTAAAAACCTAGGCCATTTGCAATGATCTTCCACAAGTCCTTGATTTTGTACAGTTCGAAACTACTATCATCACTCATTTCTTCCTCTTTTCCTCCTCAAACAGAAGAATATGTGCCATATTCTAGGAAGGATACCGATAAGATTGGAAACCATTCGGAAGAGGTTAAATAGAATGGTAAAATGCCTTGTAAGGATTTTTTAGCCCTCTATTCAATAAATACCCCCAGAATCAAATCTAAAATGTTCTATTTGGCATTTAAAGCTCTTTACTACCTAGCTTTCCTTCCTAACATTACAATCTTCTCATACTCTACTTTTCCAGCAGAGAGAAGGGAGTAGAAAGGATTCAGTACTGTCTAGTAAACTGTAGCTATCACAGTAACACTTATACCCACTAGTATTATACTTGGAGGTTTGTAGTCTCTACTGTGCTTTCCTACCTCCTTACTTACTCTCAGGGCAGGTAGGTGGCATAGTGGATAGATTGTCAAGCCCTGTCAGGAAGACCTGAGTTCAAATCTAGCCTCAGACACTTACTAGCTTTGTGACCCTAGGCAAGTCACTTAACCCTGTTTGCCTGAGTTTGCTCACCTGTAAAACGAGCTGGAGAAGGAAACGGCAAACCACTCCACTCTCTATGCCAAGAAAAGTCCAAATGAGGTCATGAAGACCCTGACTGAAATGACTGAACAACCTTTACTCTCACTGTACCCCCACCCACCTTTAATTGCATCTCAATGTACTAAAATTATATCTATCCTTTATGAACTAGCTAAAATGCAACTTCCTTGAAGTCCTCCATGTTCTCCCCATCTGGAAGTAACCTGTCTGTTTTTATTAAAAAAAAGTACCCACATCAAGGTGGGAAAGGAAGGAGGTCATAGTTCTTTTGAAGCACATCATATTTGTGGGTTGACCTGACCTATCTCCCTTTAGTTGATTCTAATCTTCTTAAAGGCAAGGACAGTACCTATGGTTTTTTTTTCTGGCAGCATCCTGAAACTCATGCCTCCTCAGTATCCTCTGGCTCCATTTCTTCACTCTGATTAGAGAGGGTAGAAGGTGGACAGCTCCTCCCAGAGCCTCCATTTAAAGAGGGGGCCCAAGCCAACAATCTCTTCATTTCCCACCTGGCTACATGTCTACACCATGCTCCTATATCAAGTACCCAATCCCACCTTCCTGTATATGTTGTCTTCTCCCATCACATTGTAAAATCTCTGAGGTTAAAGACAGTCTTTTGCCTTATTTGTATTCCCAGTGCTTGTCACAGAACCCGTCACATAGTGGGATCTTAATAAATGTTTATTGATTGGCTAACTACCAAAGTTCTTTAGCTATAGTAGACACTCAGCTTTGGTCATTGGTGTAGTAGGGCAATTTGTTCATAGACCACTGTATTTATTCTGCCTTCATCCTTTGGAATGTATCAGTGGATTTTTCTTTTTTCTCAACCACAAACTAGCACATCGACATGCCTTAGAGCATTAGAGTACTCGCTAAATTCCAGGAAACTCAGAAACGCAATTTTTCTACATGCTATTATTTCATCCCATACTAAATCATTGATGGGATAAGACTTATGTAAGAGAAATTAGCTCCCAAAAGAATTAAAAATGAAAAATGGAGAAAGCTCATAAATATTGTAGTCTTCAAACTAAATTTTAGCCTGTATTCAGTCTTAAATTGGCCCTGATTAATATTGTACAACCACATTCAAATTAAGCCACGTTTAGTCAGTCTGGTTGCTTTTAATTGTAAGGTACCTACCACTGGCACAAAAAGAACATGGAGCTAGGAGCCAGACAATCTGGTCCCAGTTTCACTAATTGCCAGCGTCTTCATATCAAAACTCTTACTCTTCCCAGGACTGCTAAGAGACTAATTTCCCTCTTTTGCAGTCATCTTTTTTTGTTGTTATGGAGTCATTTCAGTCATGTCTGACTAATCATGACCCAATTTGGGGTTTTCTTAACAAAAATACTGGAGTTGTTTGCCATTTTCTTCTTTGGTTCATTTTACAGATGAGGAAACCGAGGCAAACAGGGTTAAAGTGACTTACCCAGGGTCACACAGCTAGTAATTGTCTGAGGCTAGATTTGAACTCAGGAAAATGGGTCTTCCTAACTCCAGGCCCAGTGCTCTAACTACTTTGCCACCTAGCTGCCCTTGTTTTTGTATGCCTTTTTTTTGTATGTTTTTTATGTTTTGTTTTTTGTACGTTTTGTGTGTAGTTCCTAGAACAGTGCCTAGCACATAGTAGACCAATAAATGCTTGTTGATTAATTGATTGGTTGGTTGATCTAATGGCTGGCAGGCAATAAGCATTTGTTAAGTATCTACTATGTGCCTGCCACTGTGCTGAGTACTGGATATGAAAATATTTTGTAGATTATAAAGTGCTATAGCTAGCATTCAGACAGCACCATGAGGGTTTACAAAGTGCTTTATGTATCTTATTTCATTATATCCTCACAACTCTGTTATTCAAGAGCTATTATTATTCCCATTTATGGATGAGCAAACTGAGGCTAAAAACTGAGGCAAGTGAGACTTGCCCAGGGTTCTACAGCTAGCAAGTATCTGAGTCAGGCATTGAACTCAGGCTTGCCTGACTCCAAATTCAGCAGTATATCATCTAGAAATGTAAAGTATGATTATTAGATGAGTTTTAAGATTCTAATGATTTATTATTCTTGTACTCTATACAAGGAAAAAATAACAATTTCCAGAAAATTTTATTTTTTGGAAGGGGAGGAAAGATTTGACTAAAAATACCTTTTTGTTTGTTTGTTTGTTTTTGCATTGAGGCAGTTGGGGTTAAGTGACTTGCCCAGGGTCACATAGCTAGTGAGTATCATGTGCCTGAGGCCAGATTTGAACTCAGGTCCTCCTGACTCCAGGGCCAGAGTGCTATCCACTGCACCACCTAGCTGCCCCTAAAAATACTTTTAACAAATTGCCTTTCTCATCCTTCATCCAATTCTCGCCATGTGACTCTAGTCTTTATAAAACTTTGAAACAAAGCACGTTTTTTCCTGACTTCTTGACAATGAAGTTAAAAACTTTAGGGAAGTTGTTTGCTAGTTTTTTTTTCTGACAATTCAAAGCCCTGAAGATATAACTGAGTAATGAAAATCCCTCTTTTGAGATGTCACTTGCCATAGAGCAAATTAATTTCATTCAAAATATTGTTGTATAAGAGCCAAACTATTTACAATGACACTGGTTTTAAAAATTACATCATCATCATTTTTTTACAGCAAGCACTTTGTATCATGTTTTTTGTTTGTTTTGAGAGGCAGACTTGCCCAGGGTCACACAACTAGTGTCTGAGGCCAAATTTGAACTCAGATCCTCCTGACTCCAGGGCCTCTGCTCTCTCCACTTCACCATCTACCTGCTCCTATATTGTGTTTTAGGGTCTGTAAAATGCTTTCCAAATGTTATTCCATTTGATTCTGACAACTCTTTGAGATAGGTGCTATCATTATCAACATTTTACAGGTGAGGAAATTGAGACACAGAAGTTAAAGGACTTAACCCAGTGTCACATAACCAATATATGTCAGAGGGAAGATTTGAACTCAGGTCTTTCCGACTGTGAGGTCAGTTAGCTATCTCCCCTAAGTCACTTGGTGCTTATTGGCAATTAAATTACCTAATCTACTATTGGAAAAGTTTAAATTCTTTTCATAAATTTGTACTGGCCAATTGTGAGTTCAAAAGAAAACATCTCAAGAGAAACATATAGGAATGCTGGGAAGGTGGAAATTGAAGCTAAAGGAGAGATATAGCTATATCTAGAAGTGCCTAGAAAGACACTATCCATAGATTGGGGTTAACATCAAATCACTTAATCTTTCATCCTCAGATTCCTTAACTATAAAATGAGGGAGATTGACTCAGTGACCTCAAAGGTCCCTTTCCAGTTCTATATCTATGACCCTAGGAACCTTTTAGGAAAGTTGGGGTATTTAAAAAATGGGATTAATACTTAGAATTTTTAGTCCCCACAAGGTCCTGTATTTCTTCTTTCTCCCTTCATACCATCTAAGTGAATTTCATCAAATAGAGTATAAATGTCAATGCTATATCAAATATAGGAAAGGGAATGAAGGCAGCTTTATACATGATTGTGTTTAAAGGAGTACCAGGGCCCCAAATACCTCTCCAAAGTAATCCTTGATGCTTAAAATTCCCTCATGAGATTCAGATCATTATATTGCAGAAATCCTTCTCTTCTTTCAAGGCAAAACTCATGTGCCCTCTTCTCCATCAAACCTTCTCTGGACACCTTCCTGGGTTCCTACCCCATGTGACTCCATTAACCAAGTTTTCTCAGAGCGTTTTTATCTTGATTTCTATTTTGTATCATGTGCATGTGTATACATGTACCTCAGAGGCAGGGATTGGAAATTGGGCTATTTTTCATTTCTGTGCCCCCATCCTTAGCACAACACTTGGCACATAGTAGACACTTAACACATTTTTCTTGAATTCAAATTAACAATTACTTAAAATAAAAAATGTTCCCAAGGCTCATAGCTCACATTTATGATGTGTTTTAAAGTGGACAGAGCACTTTTCTGAAGACAACTCAGATTGTCAAGGTAATAGCAACGGGGGAGAGAACTGGCCACTTTTTATTCTCCTTCTGTGACTTAGGGCCCTAGTTCCAGAATTACAAACTTAGAAACTTGAAATTTGAATTGAAGTGTAATCAAATGGTTCAGTACCAACATTACTATTAATGTGAATTGTAGCTGAAGATTAGGGAACATCTAACACAGTGTTCACACATGCTGGATACTCAATAAGCATTTGTTGATTAAATGAGATAATATCTGTAAAACACTTAGTATAGTGCCTGGCATGTAGTGGACACTTAATAAGGGCTAATTCCTTCTTTCATTCTTCCTTTCTTATTTCTTTCCTTCCTTCCTTCTTCCCTCCTTCCCTTCCTTCTATCTTTCCTTTCTTTTATCTTCCCTTCCTTCTTTCCACAGACAAATGAACAAACAAAAGAATGAATAAATGAACTAATAACCCCAAGGACACATCCAAACTCTTACAATTCTTAAAATGCACAGAATTCAAATAGCTACAATAAGCCCACTTAGTTATTTCTCATCTTTAGAGCCTTTTCCATCAGTCATCAGTACTTATGTTCCTTATGCTTCCATGGCAAGTGACCCAGGATTATATTAAAATAAAATGAGAGAAGCCACTGCAAGCCACTGGTGAATACTAGCAATCAATATGCATTGGTAATAGAAGCCCTCCAAAGGCTAGAACTTCTCAAGCTGTCTCAATCAATGTCCCTTGATTACATTGATGGGGGAATTGAGTTACACTGAGTCAAAGGGAACACGATTCTGCTGGTGGTGTCTATCTGGGTCTTTCATTTTGATCTGTCTCCTCTTTGAATATGCCTGGGAAAATGTGGCTGCTGGCTAGAATTTCTCATTAAGTCGGCCTGCTTTCATCTGGGTACAGATGGTAGTCTGTGGCCGCACACCAGCATTTTTAAGCCACCTGTTTACTTTCTAAGGAAAGTGAAAAGGAGCCCAAAAAGCTGCTGGCCAGACTCATCCTTTTCAGTGTCCATCATTTGGGGAAATGATGATGGAAATGGTTTTTGATTCCCCAACCACCTCCCATTAAGTTTCATCATGGCCACTGTCTTCCTCAGTGTTGTACCTTCTTGGCATCAGCAAAGATAAGATTCTCCTTTAGAATTAACTAATGGACAATGATAGCAAAGGTGACAACAGCATACATTATATTGTGAAAAGTTAAGTCCAGCATCAAGAAGCACTTTTCTTCTTGAGGGATTCCCTTCAAAAAATTCAATGTCAAAAATATACTTGCTTTGAGAAGAATCACCTACAGAATGGACCCTTCACAAGGCAGTGAGTGCAAAAGCAGATGGGGAGTGCTTGTTACTTTCCAATGGGAAGCACCTTAACAGAATCTGAGAAGTCCTGTATTGGAGGCATGTCTATAGACAGGTTAAGGTCTCCCTGGGTCTGGGAGGAGCCAGAAGAATGTAACCAATGTATATTTTAATACATTTTTTAATTTTTGGTACAATGGGAAGAGCCCTGACTCTCTAGTTAGAGGGCAAAGGTTCAAATCCTACCTCTGATGCTTAATATGTGTATCATCTTAGGTAAGTCACTTAACCTCCATGGACCTCCATTTCCTGATTTATAAAATGAGGAAGTTGAATTAAATGGCCTCTGAGACCCTTCCTAGTTTTAGATTATGATCCTGCGATATCCCTTTTGATTCTATGGTAATGAATAAAGATATTATCCATTTTAATAACAAAAACAAAACATACGATCCAGCCAGGCTCTATTAAATGTCAACACCATCTCTTCCATCATGTTGGATGCAAGTTTCCATAGTTAAGTCTTCAGAATCAAAATCACAGGCATTGGCAAAATTGCTTGGAGGAGGACAACTGTTTACCCATGTCCTATTTGATCCCTATTCAAAATTTTCCACCCAAATGTTTCTTCATCATATTCAGATGTTCTACAGATGGAGAGGAAAAAGGCATAGGGTTCTATTCTGCTTTTTTCAAAGCACTGGTTAATTTTCTATGGGATTACAAACAGAAGTGACATCAGCCTTCAAGTGATATATGATGACTGACTAGCTCAGCTGGCTAAAATATGTTGCCAAGGAGAGAGACCAATGTTCCATCCTCATAAGGCTATCTAGCTTTTCTCTACTCCATGACCACCAAAATGCAAATAAAGAACGAGGAAATAAATAAAAGAATGGTGGAAACAATTAGCCACTGCTTGGCCCATTCTTTAAAGACTTTTTTTTTCCCCAATTTGGTCTTTCAACAGAGTAATTACTTGGTGTAGTGCACTATGCTGGGCACTAGGGGGCAACAAGAAAAATGAGAAATGTCTTCTGCCCTCAAGAAGCTTACACTCTATCATTATAATACAGTTGGACTAAGAAAAGGGAGAATGTAAAACCAGGTTCTACTTTCTCTGATGATTTTGAAAAACAGAGCGGTATCTGGTTTTTGTTTTGTTCTTTTGAATGGATTAACATTGGTCATGGACTGAAAAAGAGAAGACAGAACAGATCATCTCTCCAGGTTCCTTCAGTCCTTTGAATAAATGATCCTATGAAAAACTTCTCTTTAAGGAAAAACCACCCAACAACTATTGGATAACAAGAACTCATATATCTAAAGCTCTTTAAAATTTACAAAGTACTTTCCTCACAACAACCCTGTGAGGAAGGTAGGGGAAATAATTATCGCCCTCATTTTACAGATAAAGAAACTGAGGCTCTGAGGAGTAAAATGATTTGCATAAACGTCACCTAGCTCATAAGTGTCAGAACTGGGATTTAAGGATTCTGAGTCCTGTGATCTTTAATAACTGTGATGCTTTCATAATATCACTAGATCATAGATTTAGAGCTAGAAAGGATTGTAGAGATCATCAAATCCAACTGCATCATTTTTAAAGTGAGGAAACTAAAGTGAAGTTAAATGACTTACCCAGAGTCACACAAGTAGTAAGTGTCTAAAGACAAAATTTGAAGTCAAATTTTCCTGACTCCAAGTCCAGTGTCCTATTTATGATATTATTAGCCCTCCCAATTATCCACTATGCTGAGTTTGGCTGTATCAAATGCTCAATGGAACACAATTCTGGTGCCCAACAGTATCAGTATTTATTTATTCATTCATTCATTCATTCATCTATCTGTCTATCTATCTAATTGTTTGTTTGCTTATTTATTTGTGATGAGTTATTCTTTGAAGTGGCACATGTTAGTTGTGTCTAGAAGTGTGCTGGAGGTAAGGGCAACTAGGTGGTACAAAGCATACAGTGCTGAGCCTGGAGATAGGAAGACCTGAGTTTGAATCCTACCTCAGATACTTACTAGCTGTGTAGTCCTGGACAAATCACTTAGCCTCTGTCTTCCTGTTTCCCCCATTGTGAAACAGGGATGATAATAATAGCACCCACTTCTCTTCATTATTACAAAGATCAAAAAGATATTTGTAAAGTGCTTACTTGGTACAGTGCCTGACATACAATAGGCACTCAATAAGTGTTTACGCTCCCTTCCCCCCTCATATTGAGAGCCAATCGTTAAATTTTCATTGTGAGCATTTGTACCTTGGATATCGGCAAATACTATAAATCAGGGTTGATTTATTAGTTTGTGATTATCTAGACTTAAGAAAATGATGGAGGAAATGTTAACAACACATATTCAACTTAAAAATATTTCCCACATATACCATCCCCTCTAAAATAGTTGTTAAATGTTTACCAGCACACCACTCTCTGAGACCTTCAACAAGTTACTTCACTTCTTGGTATTCTAGGTCATTTGCTAAGTTGCAACAAAGATGGGAGTGGGAGTTTCCTCATCCCCAAATTCCTATACCACTGAAGTTACATGTCCCTTCTCAATCTCTTGATGTGGTACACTGAACACTGGACAGAATGCTCCACTAATCTAAGGAATGCAGCATACAAATAGTATATGTGAAGAAGAAATCGAACCAGATACAACAAAAAAGCATCTTAATGGTTAACATTTAAAGCATGTTTAGTTACATAAATCAACTCAAAAGGGCAATATAAACATAATCAAATCGAGTGCAGTGGCAGGAGGTACAACATAACTTGCATAAAAACCCAGAGGAAAAACAAACTGAGAGAGAAATATGTTTAATAAAAATTTGCATTTTCTTTCTCAAGACTTTTTCTCTTTGTGGCATCAGGAGGTTTCTTTGCATGGTGGTTTTCTTCTCCTTAATGCTTGAACCATAAATGATGCATGTGTGAGAGATAAGCCCTTCCAGCTGCTCAAAATTAGCTTAGTCACCAGTCTAGTGAGACCATCCATGAAATATTCTAATGCCTGGCCATTTGTTACCACTGAACTCCAAGGTGGGGGCTGGGGACATGGAATTAGACAGTCTTCTAGCTCATTCAGAGTGGGGTCTGATCATCTGTAGAACGTGAAAAAAAAAGAATGGGTCATTCCCATAATTTTTATAACCCTTTCACTTCTTGTACTCTTTTCTGTTCATTTATTTAGTTGTCTATATTCATGCTCACTCAGGGTTGAATTGACATTGTTATCTAACCAATTTTTGAGATAGAAGGGCCCTCATCAAGCCATCTGTAAACAAAAGAAATCCCCACTAACACGTACCTGAAAAGTGGTCATCTATCTTCGTACAACCCTGCTATGAGAGGAAACCTGACCTATCTCAAGGCAGCCCATTCCACTTTGGAAAGTTGTAATTAGTAGGGTGTTTTGTCAGTCATTGAGCCTAAATGTGCCCCTTTGCAACTCCCAGATCCATTACTCTTCATTCTGCCCTCTGGGGCCAAATAGACTAAGTCTAATCTCTCCTACACATGACAGCTTTTCAAATACTTTAATACAATTATCATGTCTTCCCCCTACCCCCTAGGCTTCTCTTCTATAGGCTAAACATCCCCAGTTTCTTCAGCTAATAATCTGCATATGGCGTAGTGTCAAGGTACTTCACCATCCAGGTAGCTCTCCTCTGAATGATCGCTAGTTTATCATTATCATTAAATGATGTTATCCAAAATTGAACACAACATTCTAGATGAGATCTGACAAGAGTAGAGTATAAAAAAGGATCATCACCTCCTTAGCCCTAGAAATTACATCTCTTTTAATACAGCCCAGAATTGGATTAAGTTTTTGAGCTGCTACACATAATGTTGATACATATTGAACTTGAAGTACAGTGAAATCCCCAGATTTTTCCAGGCAAACTGCTATCTAACCATAGCTACCCTTTAAGGTATTGAAAATTGATTTTTTGAACTCAAGGACAAGTCTTTACATTTATCATTATTGAATTTCATTTTTTTAGATTCACACAAGTGTGGTAGCCTCTCAAGGTCTTTTTGTATCCCAACTCTGTCATCTAGTATTTTAGCTACCCCCTTTGGTGTAATCTGCAAATTTGGGGAAAGTGCCACCTATACCTTTAATAAAAATATTAAATGTTATAAGGCAAAAAACAGATAGTTACCTAAAGCACACTCTTGGGGACCTCCTGCTAAATTGACTTTGAACCACTAACAATTACTCTTTGAGTTTGTCCATCCAACTAGTTCGGCATCCATCTCATTGTATTATCAACTACTCCACATCTCTCCATTTTCTCAACAAGAATAGCATGAAATATTGTATCAAAATCCTCATTAAGATCAAGGCAAACCATATGTCCAGGATTCCTATCACCTAACAGTTTATTAACCCTGTCAAAATAAAGAAATGAGGTCACTTTAGCATGACCTATTCATTATGAAACTATGTTGGCTCTTAGTAATTACATAGTCCTTTCTAGATGTTAAAGAACCATCTCTTTAGTGAGCCATTCTGGAATTTTTCCAGGAATTAAAAACAAGCTCACCAACCTATATTTTATAGATTTTATTCTATAAAAAGGGAAGACTTTTTTGAAAATCAAGACATTTTACCTTCTTTATGTTATGTTCTTGTGGTTCCCTCTCCCATTTTCCATCATCTTTCAAATATTACTAATAATAACCCAGCATCAAATCAGCCAGTTTTTTTAAGTACCAGTGAATGGAATTTATCTGAGCCAAGTGATTTGAATTCACCAAGAGCAACTAGGTAGTCTCTTACCCAATCCTTACTTATCTTAGGTATCTATGGTCTGCCAGCTTTTCTCTGTCCTTTCCAGTGTCCTTTCCACCTCTAAGGTAAAACCAGATCATTGAATTGTTTTAGAGCAAGAGAAAGACATGATCAAACTGGCATTTCAGGCCATTTCTCATGACAGAGAAAACAGAAGCAAAATAATTTACCAGCTCTGTGCCATCTACCCTCAGTAAAACTCCAATTTTTTCTTTGATACTCTTCCCCATCCCATCACACACTGACTGTGTGACTCTACATGTCATTTAACCTCTTACTTCCCAAAGCAACTCTGTTCCATTTTTGTCTTTCTATACCCAGTGCCTCACATAGTGCTTTGTACATAGTAGGTGCTTAAAAATTCTTTGAACTCAGTCAAATTGAATTGAAGCTGAACTGCTTCATATATATCTTTCTTTTCTCTCCAACTAGATTATAAGCTATTACAACCTAATTATGATTACATAATTAAGATCTAATATATTATTATAAGACAGAGACAACCACCTTTGGTAGAAGGAGTTTCCTTATCCGAGAGATCTCTAAATTAGTGAAATCTCAAGTCTCGTTCCTATGCCCAACCTACAGCTAACTTTGTTAAGCCCTAATTTGTGGTCAAGGCTTCTGAGACCCTGGAGATATGAGGTCCTGTCTGATTTAATTAATTAGTTAAGCAATGTTTGTTGGATACATACTGTGCATATTCTACTCTGTTTGGTAAGGAAATATAAAAGAGTAGAACCATAGTGAAGAATTTGTAGACATGAAGCAAAAACAACTGAGTAGAGGTAAGGAACAAGAGAAGGAGACAGGGGCCAGTAACAGTGCAGAGGACAGTCTAATCATAGGTGTGACTGCATTGGGAGAGGCAAAAGTTAGGGATTTGGAGGGAAAGGTATGTCCAGGAAAGGGGCAATCTAATGATCATATCCAGGAGGTGGCATTTATCTTGAATGGAAGCAAAAGCTAACAAAAGATGGTGAGGCAAGGTGTGGTGTTGGTAGTTGCTACAAGAAGGAAGTACAGCCCCCCAGAGAGGAAGCAAGTCCCTCCAAAAAGGATGGTCACCATGATCACTTCATCCCAGCTGTTGATAATCTGAGGTAAAGATATCTTCATCCCATGCTAGTTGTGATTTCAAATCCAGCCTCAAGCACTTACTAACTGTATGACCCTGGGCAAGTCACTTAATCTCTGTTTGCCTCAATTTTGTCATCAGTAAAATTATCCTCAAGTGTAAAATGGAGATAATAATAGCACCTACCTCACAGGATTGTTGTGATGATCAAATGAGATATTTTATTTTTGCTTTTTTTTTTTTTTTTTTTTTTGGTGAGGCAATCAGGGCCAAGTGACTTGCCCAGAGTCACACAGTTAGTAAGTTTCAAGTGTCTGAAGTCAGATTTGAACTTAGGTCCTCCTGACTCCAAGGCCAGAGCTCTATCCACTGCACCACCTAGCTGCCCCCAAATTAAATATTTTTATAAGATATGTAGCACTACATAGAGCTCTGGCCTTGGAGTCAGGAGGACCTGAATTCAAATCCAGCCTCAGACACTTGACACTAGCTGTGTGACCCTGGACACGTCACTTAACCCTGATTGCCTCACCAAAAAGCAAAAAAATACAAATAAAAATAAAAAATAAAAAGCACTAGGTCTGTATCTCACAGATAAAAAAAGGAAAAGGATCTGTTTGTACAAAAATATTGATAGCAACTCCTCAAGTGGAAGCAAAGAGTTAAAATTTGAGGGGACATCCATCAATTGGGGAATGGTTGAACAAGTTGTTGTATATGATTGTGATTTAAAATTATTGTGCTATAAGAAACAACACCAGGATGCTCTCAGAAAAACCTGGAAAGACTTACATGAACCGATACAAAGGAAAATGATCAGAACCAGAAAAACATTGCATATGGTAATAGCGATATTGTGCTATGATCAACTATGAATGGCTTAGCTATTCTGAGCAATACAATGATCCAAGACAATTCTGAAGGACTTATAATGAAAAATACTATCCATCTCCAGAGAAAGAACTGATAGAGTCTGAATGCAGATTGAAGCATACTTTTTCTTTACCTTCTTTATTTTTCTTGGGGGTTTTTTTGTCTGGATTTTCTTTCACATGACTAATGTGGAAATATGTTTCACATGACTGCACATATATAACCTATATCAAATTGCTTGCCTTCTCAATGCAGAGAGGGGAGGGAAGGAGGAAGAGAATTTAGAAGCCAAACATTGTTTTTACATGTAATTGGAAGGAAAAAAATATTAAATTTAATTAAAATTTTTAAAAATATATAATAAAATGCTTAGCACAGTTTCTGGCTCACAGTAGTCACTACATAAATATCAGTCATAATAATAATACCAATAACGATATTACTTTTCTATTCAAAGTTACCTCTTACAAATTCCCAGTCAAAAGCCTCCACTCTTATCAGGTGGTTTTCCTCTACGTCTTGGGAACATTCTGTACTCTAATCCCTTGATTAGGCCATTTATCTTGTCTAGGAAAATTCTTCCCCTTTCCATCCACTTTTCTGATTTCTACCTATCCTTCAATGTCCAGCTCTTCCCATCACTTCCATGAGAACTTTATCTTCTTCCCTATGCCACAAAGATATTTTTATTGTCAGTAGTCCTATTTGGGGCATTTAATTATTTACTCCTCTCCTACTCAGAGAAGGCAAGCTCCTTCGGGGAAAATAGTGTTTCATTTTTGTCTTTCTATCTCTACTGCCTGGTACATGATTTATACATAGTAGGAGCTTAATAAATAAATGCTTGTTGAGCTGAATTGAATTGAATTGAAGATGAACTGATACATATATATGTATGTGTGCTTTTATGTGTATGTGTACACATGTGTATGTGTGTATCTTCCCTTTCTCCTCAACTAGATTTAAGCTTTTGGAAGATGACAACCATTTTTGTTGTGTGTCTGACACTTTGTGACTCCATGTAGGGTTTTCTTGGCAAAGATACCAGAGTGGCTTTCCATTTCCTTCTCCAGCTCATTTTTTTAATTTATTTTTTTCTGTATTGATTTATTTATTTTTAGTTTTCAACATTCACTTCCACAAGATTTTGAGTTCCAAATTTTCTCCCCATTTCGTCTCTCCCCCACCCCAAGACAGCATGTATTCTGAATACCCCTTCCTCTAATCTGCCCTCCCTTATATCTCCTCCCCCTTCTCTTATCCCCTTCCCCTTCTCCAGCTCATTTTACATATGAAAAAATTGAGGCAAACAGGGTTAAGTGACTTGCCCAGGGTCTCACATAGCTAGTAAACATTTGACGCCACATTTGAACTCAATTCTTTCTGACTCCAGGTCCAGCATTTTATCCACTGTGCCACCTAGCTGCCTCTAAAGTAAAACCAAATCATTGAATTATTTTAGAGCAAGAGAAAGACATGCTTAAACTGGCATTTCAGGAAGATTAACATGATAACAATATATAGAACACATTCAGGGATATGTTGCAGCCAGCTCATACCAGCTCAAGAGAAATGATTGTTTAATTTTCAGTGTGAACATCTATACCTCAGAAATCGGAAAATACTAGAAATCAGGAATCGATTTATTGTTTTATTGATTTCTAGGTTTTATAAAGTGATAAAGAATATGTTAATAATGTAGATTAAATTTAAAAGTCTCATGCATATATTTTTTTCCAGAGAGATGATTTTTAAACATTTACTAGCACTTCTAAAACAGAAAGTTCTTTTAACAATCCACACATAAAATGGATGTAAGTCATACTTCAGAGGAAAATGTAGCAAGACTTGGACACTGATGGAAGATAACAGACAGTTAAAAGATAATGCCAATTTTTGAGGCTAAGTGATTAGGAAGCTGTGGTGCCATTGACAGAAAAAGGAATGTTGAGAAGAGGAGGTAGTTTTGAAAATAAGGCAAAAAGTTCAGTTTTGAACTTGAATTAATGGTAGAACATCCAAATGGAAATGTCCCTAAGTAGTTTAGGACTAGTATGTGGGTAAAAAATCAAGACTAGAGATGTCTTCCCCACACTTCTTAAGATTTTATTATTAAATTTACTTATCATTTCATAATTCTGTTTATTATCATGATAAAATATTTAAAACGTCTGCATTTTAGTACATTGTATGACTTGCCTAAAAGTATTATTTTCTGTATGCCTTTGTCATATAGGCTAAGGGAAGTGGGTCATACATAAAATTCACTTTATATAGAGGTCTGCAGAAACAGTCTACCTATGTAAAGCAAGAATTGTCTATATATAAAAGTCAATTGACACACGCTTTCTAGAAGCAATGATAGTATTGATTAGACTAGTTGTGCCCAGAAGAGGAAAAAGAGTGTACAGTGGGGATGGAAGAGGTACCCAGAGAGTGGTAGCCAGATCACAAGATGCTCTGAGTGTGCAATTGGATAGCTGCATGGTAAATAAAGGTAAACCATGGGCTGGAGGCTGAAGGATGGAGGCTGGAAGCTACAGAATGGGACAGTCTAGTAGATATGGTAGGCTAAGCAGAGTAAAGCAGGATAGCTGGGCCCTGGGTTGAGAAACTTAACAATAAATGAATTCACTTCCGCAGAGACAAGAAACATGATTTCTGGAGGTCAAGGTCTAACGCAGAAGTCCAGCAGAAGGAGCAAGAACAGTCAGGTGACAAGACAACCTGGTTGGAGGGTTTGGTGGGAAAAAGACAAAGCATGGTTTGGGGTCTGGGACCAGATAGTAGATAGAGATAAATTCTATCCTCAAAAAGAGAGCATGGTTCAAAATCTTATATTTTACCTTGAAAAAGGTTGCTTTCCTTGCTAAGAAAGCACTTCATTGATCTTACTCTTATAATGAATGAACATTCCTATTTGGAGGCCAATAGGTTGCACAATGCCTGGCACTTAGTAGGTACTTAATCAATACTTAGTTTCCTTCCTTCCAAGAATCAATCATTTCACCACTTATCTACCTCAGAGAACCAATGGAGAGTTTAAACCCTCAGTTTACCTTCTGAGGAAAAACAGCGTTTTTAGAAGCAAAATAATAACTCCCTTCAAAGTCAGAGCACGGAAAGCAGAGTTGCTTTTGAAAAGATGACTTCTTAGTTCATTCCATTCAGTATTATGAAATCATAGAAAACTAACTTACACAGTATTATAAATCAATCTATTCATCAACCAATAAGAATTTATGTAGTATGTGCCAGGCACTGTCTTAAGTGCTGTGGATGCAGTAAGAAAGCAAAAGCAGTAGAGCTAATATTCCGATGGTCAAAATAGCATTTATCAATCAGCACATACATGATAAACACAGAATAAATGGGAGAGAGTCTTAAAGGGGCTGGCACTAACATTTAATTTAATGGTTTCCACAAAAAGTCAGGTTGGGCCTTTTAAAGAAGTTCCTCTGACAGGTAAAGGACACATGTTATTGAATGCTTCCAGGGGAAAGGTTTGCCACATCTGAAGAGCTGCAAAGTTCTATCTCCACAACAACTCTCTCATCTGTCCCCTTACGTCTGTTCACTTAGCTCCAAACCCCAGGCGAACACCTTTCACCTGACCTACTAGTCTCTGTTCTCTCCACTCTATCCTATAATCTGGTTCATTTCATAAGTATAGATGGGGTGTTCAGGAGGACTAGCGCCTCTGGCATAAGGACTTGCTGAGCCCTTTTCAGGGCTGCTTTTCACCTTTAGTGTCCACATTTCACCCAACTCTCACCTGTGGCTCCAAGAAGCCATGGCATGCACAATGGCCACATCCCAGTACACCATCTCAGCAGAGGGGCTTAAGAGTAATCAACAGGCCATAAACCCATCGCGAGTTAGGGTAATGTCTACCCCGAACACGTGAAGACTTCTCCTAGTGGGATGGGAGAATGAGAACAATTTGTTCTGATGGCCATAAAGCCTGTGGAACACTTAGAGCTTGGTCAGACATCAAAGACACCAAGGTCATCTACTACATCCCAGGCCTTTGCCAGCATCCTGACTTATACCCTGTCACTGGGACTTCGGTGACTCTGGAAGAGAGTGAGACTGATAACTTTGTGCAACTCTGCCTCACTTAAATCCAATTCACACATGAGTCAAGACATCATCCTGTGATGTCATTGGTCCTCTTCGAAAACAAAGGATGAACATTAAACTTCTACTGACACCAGCACTGTCAGGTACCTGGAAAACAAAATAATAAAATAATCTCTGACCTCAAGAAGCTTACATTCCCTTTCAAGGGGGAAATGACACATACAAAGAAAATTAAATAAAGACAAAAATATAAATTAATTTCCAAAGGGATGGCACATATTTAATACCAAAAGCAGTTTGGTGAGAACAGAACAGGGATTCCAGAGAGTACAATAGGATAAAGGAAAAGATAAGAAGCATAGGGCTTACATAGATGAGTATGAGTGAGTGCGGCATGGTGGCCAAGAAAGGGAGTTTTTGCCCACTACTCAGCTGAGTCCTCTGTCACTTACTAGCTATGTGACCCTGGGCAAGTCATTCTCCCAATCTGTTTCCTCATCTGAAAAGGGAGGGGATTAGACCCCATAGATTCTGAGGTCCCTTACAGCTCTCAATCTCTGATCCTATATTCCAGGAAGCAGATTTCCATATCCTCTGCAGAAGCAATGGTCATTCTCCGCACAACTCCAAAAATTCATGTTCCTAAAGTACCAAGAAGAAAAGAAGAAGGTAGGTAGGAAAGAAGAAAGGAAACAAGAATTTATTAAACACCTACTCTGTGCCAACCAAAGTGGTAAGTGCTTTACAAAAATACCTCATTTGGTCCTCTCAACAACCCTGGAAGTAGGTGCTATTTATTATCCCTTCCAATCTCATCAAGCCTTGACTCACAGAACCTTCCTCAGCCTCTTCTCTGCTCTGACTAGAGAGCTGAAGGGTGGGCACACCAAACTCCTCCTGATGCCTAGATGGCAGAAACTGGACTTTTGGATCCATTCCAGTCTGCATCTCCCACTCTGCTAGGTTTCAGCTCCACTCTTGTTCTCTTCTCTCTGTTGCCTTATTTTATGTATTATTCCTTTCCACCCACCCACCCACCCCCATTAAATAGTAAGCTCTTTGAGGGCAGGGATTATCTTTTTATTAATTGTATCCCTAGTGCTTAGCACAGTGCCTGAAGTATAGTAGGTGCTTAATAAATATTTATTGCATTATACTGGATCCCCATTTTACACTTGAGGAAACTGAAGCAGACAGAGGTTAAATGACTTGGCCAGGGTCACACAGATAGAAAGTATCCAAGTTCAAATTTGAACTCAGGTCCTCCTGACTCCAGGTCCAGAACTCTGTCCACCATACCACCTAGACTGTATGATTACCTCTAGGTTTAAATACAGATTCCTTTGTTTAGGTCTTAAAGCACTTCATAGTCTAACTCCAAGCTATCTTTCCAGATTAATTTTTATCACTCCCCTTCACATTGTATGATCCATCAGTCTAACAGCTCTTTTCCCTACTAGGTGTTCTACATCCAGGTGCTACTACTATTGCTCAGAGGGGCCCACTAGCCTGGAATGCTCTCCCTCTTGGCCGCTGCCTCTTGGAATTCCAAGTTTCCATCAAGGCTCAGATCAAGAGCCATCTTCTACACAAAGCTTTGCCCAATCCTTGCTCCCCCTCCCACGTCAGACAAGTGAGCATTCTTCACAGCTGTTAGTAAAACGAATCTCTGAAAAACAACTCTTTCTATATTTCATATTAACTGTGTACATGTTATTTCCTGCAAAGTGAATGAAAACTCCTCGGGAAGCCTTGCTTTGTCTGCTTGTGTCGATTTTCTTTTCTTTTTTTCTTTGGATCCCAACTACCCAGCACAGAGTAGTCACCTCCGTGGCACAATAGATAGACCGCCAGGCCTGGAGTCAGGAAGACCTGAATTCAAATCTAGCCTGAGACACTTACTAGCTGTGTGACCCTGGGCAAGTCACTTAGCCCTGTTTGTCTCAATTTCCTCATCTGTAAAATGAGCTAGAGAAGGAAATGACAAATCATTCCAGTAGTTTTGCAAGAAAACTCCAATGGGGTCATGGAGAATCAGACACAACTGGAAACAATAAAAAAACAACAACAACAAATGGTTAGGGAATTGAATTGAATATGTGTATTTATTTTTTCAATCTTTAATAGTAACATTAGGATTGTTAAAATATGTAGTCAAACTAGAGGGAAGAGTTTTCTTTTTCTAATGCTGAAAGATATGACAAGAGAAAATTTAAAAAAACTCTAATGCTGAAGCTAGAAGATCCAGGTTTGGGTCCTGTCTGTCCCTTAATAGCCATGTGAATATGGGCATATCATCTGACCTTTCTTCTCTGTGAAATGGGGATGCTAAGTCTTACATTGCCTACCTTCCAGGATGGTTGTAAGGCTCAAATGAGTTAATGCCAGGAAAATGCTTTGTAGCATTTGTAGCTCTGGTTAAATGGAAGCTATGATTATTAGTTTCAAAAAGCACAAAGCAGTTGATAACAGTTCAGTTGATATTTTTTCCCCCTGAGGAAGATAGCTTCCTGCTGTTAATAACCACTGTTAACAACTCGGAGACGTTATCAACCATAAGAGGAGGGAATCTGTCTTTGCATCTGTGAAATGAGGATAATACTGTTTACAGAAGCTGCAATCAAATAAAATAATTTACAGAAAGCATTTTGCAGCTGTAACACACTATATAAATGTGAGTTCTTTTTGCTGAAAGATAGCTGAAAGTTTTTTTTTAAGTTTGTATAAATGTCATTGGAACAAAGGAAGGGTCCTTTGAGGTCACCTAGTCTAAAACCACCTCACTTTACAGATAGAAAAACTGAGGCCCAGAAGTTAAGTGCCATACCCATCAGACAACTGGCAAGTGGTAAAAGCAGAATTTGAACTTAGATCTTTTCCTCCTAGTCTAGCCTTCTTTCTTCTGCACTGCCTTGCTGTTGTGACTAGCTCATAATAAGGGTACTCTCTTCTACTGTATCTCTTACTTTCTATGAGTAATGTATACACTTGAGACAGAATAGTGACTATTTCCACCAAGAAAAACCATTGAGGGAAATTTTCCACCAATGTATGTTGAAAGAAGACCTCTTTCCTATCCATCTGGAATACCTATTCCTGATTGACTGTAGGCACCCAACTTGTAACTTCAATTAAATAAGGAACAACTATTCAATTACAAAGCAGTTGAAGCCCTGAGGCTTCCATGTACCAGAAAAGTGATTAATTACTCTGCTTGGATGAAGATGGTTCATTGCCATAACCTGACTCTAGACTATTTCTTCTCAAGATAAAATGACAAATGAATCAGGAATTTCAACTAAGGGTTATATGAAGTTATCTGGAATTTTTGGTAAATTAATAACCCAGGTGTTCTTTAAGTAACAGTGAATTTAATTAATTTTCTTGTTGAATAAAATATCCTTGGATGTTTTATTCATTTCAAAAATGAAACAAATTCCTTTTTTTTTAAGTCATGGGAATAAAAAGCATTATCTCCTTCCCCTGACAATTCCATTAACTTCATCAAATATTTATTAAAAAGCTTTTGTTGTTGTTGTTGTTCAATAGTGTCTGACTCTTCATGACCCCATTTTCCTAGCAAAAATACTGGAGTGGTTTGCCATTTCCTTCTACAGCTAATTTTACAGATGAGGAAATTGAGACAAACAGGGTTAAGTGACTTGCCCAGAGTCACACAACTAGCAATTATCTGAGGCTTGATTTGTACTCAGGTCTTCCTGACTCCAGGCCCTGGGCGCACTATCCACTGTACTACCTGTGCACAAAATTTTATTCTGATGCCTTATTCTGGTGTGGAGGTAACTGTGGTCTCTCAAGATGGATTTCAGCAGAGTATATGTCTTCCCATGCAGGTCTTATCATGATGCAAAGGCTTCTAGTACAGGTCTAAGAACAAAAAGAACCTACTTTCTGAGGATGAGCATCTCATCAGTAGTAGACTGGCCATATGATAAGGAATCCTTTGGCTGTGGCTACTCATGGATCAAAGGAAAATACAGATTTGTTCAGTCCTGTGCAATGCCCTTCTACTTCATCACAGATGGTAGCAAAATTACAAGTAAGGGGACAAAGGATGATGCTAAGAATCACAGAATTTTTAGACCATTCATAAACATGAACTTAATTGTTGGTACTCGATCAATGAGATCCCATACACTGACTAGTTAGAAGACATAATACTGGAAGAAATTAATCACCCATCTTTACATTCTTGGTATAAGCCAAATCAGAAGGCAAAAGGAAGTTGCCACTAAATGGGAGGGTGGCTCTTTGGACAGGCAAATAAAGAAAATGGCCAAACTGATTTTCATCCTATATCCAAAAGCAACAAATCCAGCCTCAGACACTTACTAGCTGTGTGACTCTGACCAAGTCACTTAACCCTGTTTACCTCATTTTCCACATCTGTAAAATGAGCTGGAGAAGGAAATGGCAAACCACTGTAGTATCTTTGCCTGGAAAACTCCAAATAGGGTCATGAAGAGCCGGACACAACTGAAAAAGGACTGAACAACAACAACTTCCTGACTCTAGGTCCAGCATTCTATCCACCCACCTTAGCTACCTAGGGACAAGAGCCTCCAAATAAAATTAATGTATATTTTGATACACAATGATTTTGATTCAAAGGTGGGAATTGGCAGGGATGGCAAGAAATACATTGGAAAATATAGATCAAGAAAAAGGAATAAGATTATCAGGAGTACTATCTTAAAGAGAAGACTCAAAAGGCACTATGTGTGGGGAGCAACATATAACATCAACTAATAAAAGAAAGGAAAGAAAAGAAAAAAGAAAATGACTATAATTTACAAGATAAGAAATAATTCACTGCTGATGTGGGAGTTATTCCTGAATTAGTTGTCTGGGTATTATCAGAATACCAACTTGTTAGGGGAAATATTGATATAATACAAAGTTGGAAGAAAAAAAGGGTGAGAAAAATATAGAGCATACAACTAAACCAATTCCAATTTGAACTATTTAAACAAGCTATTGGTGCTTCATCCCCCCAAAAAATGGACAAAAGAAAGGATATTGTCATCAATTACAATAATTTCCTATAGAAGTTCAACCAATTGATGTAAAAGGAGATCAAGAGAACCTAAAAAGCACCCAAGCCAGCAAACATACGACCTACTTACTAGCTGAGCAGAGAACTGTGGAAGCCAAGGGCCATGTGGGTTTAGAATGTAAACTCATTTGTAAAATCTCATAGAGGAAGATGGCAAAATAATATGAGTAGTATCATCTCATAAAAGAAACAGAAGCAGTAGAAGGGAAAAATAAAGTTTAAAGGAAACTTGGTAGAAGACCCAACTAAGACAAATCATTCCAAAGGATAAAACTAAGAGGACAACATACATAGCAAAGTATAAATGATATGCAGATTTTTTATAACAAACTTTTTTTTTGCCATTAAGAACAATGGTTTCACCATACTTGGGCTCTAATATCATAGCCCCCAGATAAGCTCATCAAGGCGGTAGGAATAGCTCAAAAGAGGACAGATATGGGAAAAGCAGCAAAACCAAGTATACATAGAAGAGGTACTGGAAGAGACACAATTGTGAGAATATTGAGATATTTGTTGCCAAGTTTTCTGAATGAGGGAAAGCTATCAAAGGTATGAGAAAAGTAATTGTCTATTTTATTAAAACAAACAAAAAAATCAATCAAGGTTTCAATCAATGAATCAAAAATCTATCAACTACCAACCTTATATCCTATATATTATATATATATATATATAAATTTTTATGAGAATATTCTCCATAAATAAAGCCAGGGTACTCTCAATGAGAATATTAATTGGTAAGCAATAGATAGGCTTTCCCAAGTGATATCCCACATAAACTACATCTTTACCATAAAACAATTGACTGAAAGATGTAGAAAATGCAAGACCCATCAGTACTTATTATTTGTTGACTATTTTTTAAAAAGCATTTGATTCAGTACAGGAAACTCTTGCTTTCGAGGCTCTCTTTCAACAAAGCAACAATAAATTAGTCACAGAGGATTCATTCAGAAATTTCTTTCTAAAAGTCACTAAGGTGACAAGGGTAAAAGTGAAACCTAAGTAGTGGAGGAAGAGGCCTGAAATTCTATGATCTCAACTTCACAAAGTACTGGCTCCAGGTGAGCCGATATTTCTTGTGGGACTAAACTGCAGAATGGGAGGCTGCATGTAAGGGGAGAGAGGAGAAAGAAGATAGCGGGGAATGTGTTATGTTCCCTAATCCGGTAATGGTAAGTAATGAAGAAGAAAAAATGCTGTTGTCTGTCAGGAAAAAGAGGCTACAAAGAACGGTCAGGGTGACAAAGGGAGGAATTTGAAACAGAGGGAAAGAAAAAGAGAAATATTAATTCAGTAGTGGGAGTGGGTCCTACTTAAAGGATATTCCCATGGTGGGAGAGAGCTATTCTGTAGTTACAGATGAGGATCCTAAATGAGTATAATCTTCAGGTACTTGGTGCTTAGAGAAATCACTACTCTGAGAGAATGCTGTGTCTTCATCCTGCCTCAGGAGAAGAGGAATTATAGCTCATGTTGGTACTGACATCCAGAAGAGTGGGAAGACATGGCCCCACAGGGTAGATCTCAAGGAAAATGGGAATATAATGATCATTGGTTGGGCAGGAGGTAGTAATGAACTATACAATCAGGGACACAGGAAAATGTCTACTATGGGCCAATATTTCTATCCTCTATCTCCTACAGGAATTGATACTTTGAGTAAGGTACAACCAAAAGAAGAGGAGGGGGCAAGATCTACAAGATATTTACAGAGAAACTGTTTAGAAGAGGCAGAAGGGAGGAGAGAGAGAATTTTAGATATTGCAGACAGCCAATGAAAAAGCATATAGTTGGGAGATGAAGTATTGTATGCAAAGAACAGCAGGGTCCATGTCAAAGAATGGTCTTGAGTATGTGGCAGGACTGTAGGAAAACAGGCACACTAATACACTGTTGGTGGAGTTGTGATTTATTTCAACCTTTCTGAAAAACATTTTTAATTATGAGACAAAAGTCACTAAACTGCATCTATCAGTCAACAAGCATTTATTATCTGCCAGTGACTGTGCTTGGTATAGGATGATAAAAATTAAAATTAAATTAAATTTAAACTTAAAAATTAAAAGCTCTTGCTTACAAAGGGCTTACAATCTATAGGAGAGGCAAAATGTGCATGTAATAAATGTATATAAAATATATTAAAATAAGTATAAGGTAGTCTAAGGAAGGAGGGAACTATTAGCTGACAGAAAAGGAAGATCAGAATCAGCACTTGAGCTGAGTCTCGAAGGAAATAAGTGATTAGATGAAATGGAGATGAAGAGGGAGTACATTCCAGGTATGGAGTACAAAAGCTACTACTAATGGAGTGCTGGATGTAAGAAGCAGTAAGAAGACCAAACCATAGAATGAGGGACAGGGAGAGGAAGAGAAGGTTAATATACAATTATCCTGGAAAGGCAGGTTGGGAACAGGTTGTGAAGGGCTTTGACAGCCAAACCTAGTTTGTGTGTTACCCTCGAGGTAATATGGAGCCCCTGAAATTTACCAAGTAAGGGGGCCAGAGGTATGATGTGGTCAGACCTCTCTGCTTTGGGAAAAACACTACATACCCTTTGCTCCAGGGAAGCCACTACAGAGCCTATACCCCAGTAATGTCAAAGACAGATAAAATGTCTCACGTGTGTGAAATTTATGTAAACAATAACACACATATACATATATATGTAAACAAATATATTTACAGCAGAACCTTTTTTTTAAAAAAAGCAGATTACCATCCACATGGAACTGACTGAACAAATTATAGTATGTGAATGAAATGGAATATTATTGTACCACAAATATCATGAATATGAAGATTTAAGAGTCTTGGGAATACTTGTATGAAATGATGCATAGCAAAGTAAGAAGAATGAAGAAAAGATGTGCACAATGACTACAATAATGTTAAGGAAAATAGTAATAAAGAGAGCAGGACTCAGATCTCTGCAATGAACAATCCTGTTTCCAGAGGAGTTACAATAAAACATGCCTCCCTCCTCATGGTAGAGGAGTGACAGAAAACGGGTACAGAATAAGGCATACACTACCAGACAGTGTATTGGTTTGTTTGGCTTAACTCTGCTTTTTTGCTATAAGGGAGAGTTCTATGGGGGAAGAGGGGAGGATTATTGGGAAATGTGAGTGACGTAAAAAAAAAATCAATAAAATAAGAAAACTTACAAAAAGAAAAGGAACTAACTGCATATGGTAACCAGACTAATCTTCTCAAAACATTATTTTTATTATGTCATTCTCAAGCTATGAATCTATAATGAATATCCACTGCCTATAAGATTAATTTCAAACTCCTCAATTAGTCATTCAAACCCTCCAGTGTAGTCAAAAGACTGGTCATGTTGACCAGAGAGCAGAGTGACTTCTCTGAATGACTCATCAACCACCAGTATGGGGACATGAGCCAAAAATGGGATATCTATGTGCTGGTGGCATCCAGAAGCAGCCTGTGTTATTAATCTTGGACCAGGCTGGCAGCTGCATGGTTTTGGAAAGAGCTACAGACTGACTTTGGAGTCAGAGGACCTGGATTCAAATCCTGTCTGTGTCACATATTCCTTATTTGGACTAAGTCAAAGTCCCTACACCTCTGTGTGCCTCGGTTTTCTCATCTGTAAAAGAAGTACACTGGGCTAGCTGGCCTCTCAAGTTCCCTCTAACTTTGGCTCTCTGATCCTGTGATCCCACTAGACTAGTGAAGACAGAAGATCCATGTGTCCTATCTCTGCCATTAACTAATAGTTTTCTCTTTCAGCTGGTGACTTAGCCTCTTTAAGTTTAGGTAATATGATTTGGTTGAATTAGAAGACCTCCAACACCTTTTCTAGCTCTAACATTCTTTGGCCTTATTATTTTAATAACATTTCATCTTTCCAGTTTCCCCAACTAAATACCATGAAGTCACCTTTTATTTATCCCTCCCCCAATCTCCTTTATCTACCTCCTTAGTCTGAAGAGAAAAAGACTGAATGTGGACATAATCACTATCTTCAAATAATGGAAAGGTTTAGGGATGAGTTTTAGATTTATTCTGTGTAGCTTTGGATGTCATAAGGAGAGCCAATGAAGTTGTAGAAGAGTTAGAACTTAGATCAATATGAGGAAAAAGTGTTTAACAATTGGAATTCTCTAAAAAATTAAGTCAGTTTCTTTGGAAGCCATGAGTTTCCCTTCAGAGGAAGTGTGAGTTTTTGTTTGTTTGTTTGTTTTTAAATACTATTTTATTTTTCCCAATTACATGTAAAAATAATTAACTTTTTTTTAAAATTTGAGTCCAAATTCTCTCCCTTGTTCCCTTCCCTCTGGCTCCCTGAGACAGCAAGAAATTTGGCATAAGCTATACATGTGCAATCATGCAAAACATTTCCTTATTAGTCATGTTGTGAAAGAAGATAGAAAAAAAAAACCATGAAAAAAATAAAGTAAAAAATAGGGTACTTCAATCTGCATTCAGACTCTATCAGTCCATTCCCTGGATGTGGAAAGCATATTTCATCATGAGTCCTTTGGAATTGTCTCGGATCATTGTATTGCTCAAAATAGCTAAGCCATTTACAGTTGATCATAATACAATATTGCTATTACTGTATACAATGTTCTCCTTGTTCTACTCACTTCACTTTGCATCAGTTTGTGTAAGTCTTTCCAGGTTTTTCTGAAATCTTCCCTTGTCATTTCTTATAGCACAGTAGTATCTCATTACAATCATATGCTACCATTTGTTCAACCATTCCCCATTTGATGGATGTCCTCTCGATTTCCAATTCTTTGCCATGACAAAAAAGAACTGCTATGAGTATTTTTGTATATGTAGGACCTTTTACTTTTTTAAAAAAAATCTCTTTGGGATACAGACCTACTAGTGGCATTGGTGGATCAAAGGGCATTTATTCACTATGGGCATACCCTTTGGGCACAGTTCCAAACTGTGCTCCAGAATGGTTGGATCAGTTCACAACTCCACCAACAATGTATTAGTGTCCTGATTTTCCCACATCCCCTTAAACATTTATCATTTTCCTTTTCTGTCATATTAGCCAATCTGATAGGTACAAGGTGGTACCTCAAAGTTGTTTTGATTTGCATTTCTCTAATCAATAGTGATTTAAAACATTTTTTCATATGATTATAGATACCTTTGATTTCTTCATCTGAAAACGTCCTGTTCATATCTTTTGACCATTTCTCAATTGGGGAATGACTTGCATTCTTATAACTTTGACTCACTTCTTCATATATTTGAGGAATGAGGCCTTTATCAGCAACACTTGCTGTAAAAAAAATTTTTCCAGCTTTCCGCTTTCCTTCTAATTGGTTGCCCTGGTTTTCTTTGAGCAAAACCTTTTTAATTTAATATAATCAACGTTATCCATTTTACATCTTGTAATGCTCTCTGTTCCTTGTTTGGTCATAAATTCTTCACTTTTCCATAATTCTGACAGGTGAACTATTCCATGCTCTCCTAATTTGTTTATGGTATTACCCACGTCTAAATCATGTATCCATTTTTACCTCATCTTGGTATACAGTGTAAGATGTTGTTCTGTACCTAGTTTCCACCATACTGTTTTCCAGTTTTCCCAGAAGTTTTTGTCAGATGGTGAGCTCTTGTTCCAAAAGCTTGGGTCTTTGGGTTTATCAAACACTAGACTAATATGGTCATTTACTATTATGTATTGTGTACCTAATCTATTCCACTGATCCACCACTCTATTTCTTAGCCAGATTGTTTTGATGATTACCACTCTAAAATACAATTTGAGAGTTGGTATATCTAGGCCATCTTCCTTCGTAATTTTTTCATTGATTGCTTTGATATTCTTGACCTTTTGTTCTTCTTTATGAATTTTGTTGTTATTTTTTCTAGCTCTGAAAAATCAGAGGAAATGTTCAAGTAAAATATACTGCCCTCCAGTACTCTATGGCCTAGCCATACTGGCCTATGTGCTGTTCTTCTCATACCATGCTCCATCTCTGGACTCTCTGCCTTTGGTTATTTGAGAATTCCTAGCTTCCTTCAAGACTGAGCACAGGAGGCCTTTTCCTATTTCCTCCTCCACTCCCTCCCCATCCCCCCACCCCTCACCAGCAAAGCCACTAAGGTCTTCCCCTCTAAGGCTTCCTTGTGCCTACTTTGTATGTATCTTTCTTGTACATATTCACACATACATGCTTATGGTCTGCCCTTTATTATATGCATATTTTGGTTGCTGAAAGGGAAGGAAAAAGAACATTTGTGTGTGGGACAACTAATAAAATCAGCTTGAGAAGAAACATAATCCGTCACACAAAAATGCTTGAGGAAAGATAAATTCAGAGACCTGAAAAAAAAACTTCCCTTAAAGAAAAGTGCTTCGAGAGGCCCTGTTTAAAAACAGAGTACTGTCTGAGTTAAAGACAGAGCTATAGTAGCCAATTCATTTACATATGACTGTTTTCAGAGTTTTCAAGGTTATAACTGAGAAACAACAAATCAAGGAACTTTGGGGGAGGGGTATAAAGAAAAGATTAGAGAGACCTAAGGGTTGTTAGGATTGCATCTGACAGATGGATTTCATATCATAAGGTAGGAATGTGGCACTGAACACAAAGGCCCTGATTTGAGGCATTAGGAGCTATTGGAAAGACATGACAAGATAAAGATGTAGAAGACAGGAGAAGCTGAGCATGGGGATGAGCTAGACAGGAGTTGAGCTGACAGGCCAACTCTTCAGCTGCTTTGATGGGAGCCATGCTGATAAAGAAAGGCAGTGTTTTACTGAGAGCTGATTGGTTGGAGAAAGGCTAGTCAACAGAGAGAGCTGACAGAAGCCAAATAGATTCTGAAAGTACTAACCCCTCTTTGGATAGCTGAGTCCTGCTGCTATATGAAGAATTGCCTGAATGTATTGCCCTCTAGTTCTATTTACAGCTTGAGAAAGGGGAAACTTTTACTGCCTTCTAGAACTTACAAGAAGGAAGAGAAAGATGGATTTTGCAACTGTTTTGCTGGAAGTTATGTGGATCTGTTTTTGCAAAATGAGTGTAACACTTTCTCAACACTCTGCCAAGGGTGGCCTTATGCTAAAAGAGAGCTTGACACTACTTTAGTAGTCCAAGAGTAGCAAAGAAGCAGCTTTGCCCAACAGCTGAGCTGGGAAAACCAAGGCAGCTAGCAGAGAAGGAATTTTTCCCCATGTGTGATGTGTGGTACAGACCTCCCTAAAGAGAGCAAAGAAATCAAGATCTGCAATCCAGACACATGAGTTGTCCCAAGCACATGGGTTTCCCCATCCATGTGCCTCATTGCTAAGTTTCTGTAATTGTGTGCCTATTTCTCTCCCCTCACTATAGACACTACGTACGTTGGTAGAAGAACATGACCCAGGTTTATGGATAGATTGTAATATTTCAATTATTCATGCTTTTAAAACAATAATAATAATATAGCATTTATGTAATGCTTTAAGGTTTGTAAAGCACTGTGTATATGTTATCTCACTTGATCCTCATAATAGCCCTTTGAATTAGGTGCTATTATTATACCCATTTTACAGATGATAAACCTGAGACTGAGAGAGGGTTGAGTGACTTGCCCAGGGTCATACATCTAAGCCAGGATTTGAATTCACATTTCCCTGACCCCAAACCCAACACTCTATCCACTGTATCACCTAGTTACCTTCTATGTAGCAGATGCTATGATTATTCTTATTTTTACCTCATCATTTAGTAAATAGAAGCAGCCCATTTTAAAATATTTGAGGCCAGCCTCAAATCTGGGAAGACCTGGGTTCAATTATTGGCCCTGACACATATTGGCTATGCGACTCAAGGCATTACTTTACCTCTCAGTGCTCCATGTAACTCTCCAAGATTATATATTTCAGAGAAGGTGCTGAGCTGCATTGTTAGACAGAATTCTCTTCCCTGGGAATTCCTTATGCTAGTGAAATGACAGATCCAGTCCCCATCCCTATTCAGCAAATGTTTCATGTTTGAATCAATGTTGTTACTATGCTTGATTTTGTGTAAATAAGAAACATATGGGTAGGGGCTCAGCAGCTACTATGGTAAGTAACAGGACTATATCCCTCCAGTTGAAGGTTAACACTACAGCCCTGAGAGCCATGAGTCCTAGTCATAGCCAATCCCTACCACTCCCCAGAAAATCCTCCAAACTTTCCAGTTGAGGTTACTAAGCCTGGTGAAAGGGATTGAGGGAGAAGAAAGAGAGATGGGAGGAATGGGTGCCACATTGAAAGCAATCCCCATAGACTATACCTATATATGCATATTTTGTCTCCTCTATTAGAATGTAAGGTCCTTGAGGACAGGCCCTGTTTTTGCTTTTTCTTTGTATCCCTTCAGGGCATAGTACAGTGCCTAGCACATAGTAAGCATTTAATAAGTGTTCATTGATTGTTTGTATGTCACAGGATTTTATAACCAAACCAAACATTAGAGATCACAAAATCATAGGGGCTCTTTTAGCTCTACATCTAATATCCTAAAGTCTGTGATTCTATCATCATCAAATTCTGTCATTTTTTCCTTCAAATTGTCCTTTACATTTTCCTTTATTCCAATTGCCATAGCTTCAATCATCATGGGCCAGATTTGCTGCAATGTCCTCATCGGTGCCTCCACATAATTATCTCTCGTGCATCTGTCAAACCCATGGCAGCCAGACTGTCTTCCCCAGCCTTATTCCCCACTGTTCCCCAACACAAGCCATTCGAATTTATTGAATAGGGAGGTGACATGCTCTGACTTGCACTTAAGTAGAATCACTGAAGCCCCTGTGGAGAAGATGGAGTGGAGAAGCAGAAGATTGGAGACAGGGAGACCAAATAGGAGGCTATTGTAATAGTCCAAGTAAGAGGTTGTTTAGGACCAATCAATGCCCTTATTGTCCCTGACACAGGCTCTCCTGCTCTCCTGCTGTTCCCTCCCTTCGACATGCTTTTCATTTCACCGATACAATTTTTCAATCCCTAGTTTAAGTTCCATTCACTTCCTCACTACTCCCCATTTCTCACCCAGTAGCACTACTTTGGGACTCCTCTGATTTTTCTACCATGCCCCAGGAAGCACATTACTGAGGAAAAATCTTATCATCCTGTAAGATCCCACCAACCTTGGGACTCCACCTCATTACTATTCTCTGTCCCTCTGAAAGGAAGGTAGAGACATGAACTCCAAAACCTCCATCTAAGGAGGAAGTCCTGGCCACCACTCCCAGCTTTTCAGCTTTCTCTTGCATGTTGTCTTTCCCCATTAGGTTGTAAGCTCTCTCCTGAGGGCAGGGACTTTTTCTTTTTCTTTTTTTTTGTATTTGTATCCACAGCACTTAGCATAGTGCCTGACCTAACAGGTGTTGAATAAATGTTTATTGAATGACTGACTATGGTATACATGGGTCATTCCCTCTTCTGGTCTCCCATAACACATTGTTGGTGGGACACTCTCTAGCATTTAAAAGGCAGTAAGGTATAGTGGATAAAGTACTAATCCAGAACGCCTGGGTTTACATCCTGCTTCTGACACACACTTGCCATGTGACCATGAGAAAACCACTTAAATGCTTCAAGCCTTAGTTTTTCTATCTGTAAAACAGGGACAATAATGCCTGTAGTACCTACCTCACAAGACTGTTGTGCACTCAAACAAGATAAAATATGTAAAGTGCTTTATACTTTAAAGTACTATAAAAATATCAGTTATCATTTGGCACTTGGTTATAAGTTTCTCACAGAATCAAAGAATCTGAGTTGGAAGAAATATCACATCCGAAAAAAAAAAAACCCTTCTCTCAACATTCCTAACAAACAATTGTCTAGTCTTTGCTTGTGAGGAGGAACTCACCACTCCCCAAGGCAACCTGTTACACCCTAATTATTAGCAAGGTTTCCCTTATATCAAACTTAAATTAACCTCTTTTTAATTTCCAATCATGGCAACTAATTCTGCCCTCTGGCAGACTAAACCAGAACACATCTATCCTTCCCCACACGACAAATATCTGAAGACAACTATCAGATCCTATCTTCAGGCCAAATACCTCCAGGTCTTTCTATGCTATCTAACTATGCCCTCCCAGAATCATACTTGTTAAGTCAATTTTTTGAAGAGATGTCAAGCAAGATTTGCAATTAAGGCTTGTCAGCAGGGGCTTAAGCACACGTATATAAAACTCTCCTCATTGGTGGATTGCTCAACAATAGTAGAGTTGATTTGCTCAGTACTTCATACCTACATGCAGGGCAGAGTTGGCAAGAGTTTGAGGACAGAGAAATGATGCTCTTCTGGCTTCCAGCTTCAAGGGACAAGACACATAGTTCCAGATTCTCTTTAGAGAGAGGTCTCTGAAGAGAGAGAAAGACTCTAGGAAGAAGCTGACATATCAAGGAACTAGCCTCTCAACCATGTCCCTATGCCCAACTTACCATGCTAGAGACCCTGGATGAACCAAATATAGCACTCCGAATTGAAGAGCTCATTGACTCTGTGTATTGTCTGATATGTTCTCATCTATATAACTCCTCTGATTTCTGTTTGCAATTAGCTTAGATAAATGGATTTCTTTACTATTTGTGAGTAACTAGCATTTGGATATATAACTTGGGGCAATTCTTTCCCACTAAGAGATAGCAATTAAGAGCTCAATTTGAACTTAACAATTATTTCCCCTCAACTAACAATATTTAAGGGGGTGGATAGATAGAATTCTAGCCTGGCACCATCTTTCTCTGAGGAAAGCAGAGTGGCTAGTCTTATGGTGCCAATCTCCTGCTTCTTTTCCAGGCAGCAATTAAAGTCTTCTTTGGCTCTAAGAGATATCTGTTTATTCATGCCTCCTTTCAAGCAGCATCTAGAGAGTTCATCTATGTGGCAACACACACACACATATGTGTGTGTGTGTGTGTGTGTGTGTGCATGCGTACACACACATATATACACATGTACACACCCCTTACATTCTTAGTAAATTTCATTTAGGAAGCAGTCATAGTTTAACAACTCAGTTAGGAAGAGCTGAATTCAAGTCTTGCTTTGACACACACTGGTTGACTTTGTGACCCTGAACAAGTCAATACTCTCCCAATGTCCAGGCAACTCTAAGCTTTAGGTCACAGAGCAGGGGCTGACCTGCATTGGTAAAGGGAATTTCCTCACTGGAATTCCCTCCCTATACCACTAAAATCAGAGGTCCAGTCAAATTTTTTTTTTCATTTTAATTGATTCAGCCCAACTTATTGAATAACCTTATTCTTTTGTCCAAAGTATTATCCTTCATATCCTCTGCAGATTTAATGAATGCACTATCTATGCCTTTAACTAAGTCATTGATAAAAATGTTAAATAGCACAGGGCCAACATCTGCCTCCTGGGGCTTTGCATTGGAGATCATCTTCCAAGCTGGTGCTGAATCATTAATGACTCTTCTTTGGGTCTGGCCATTTATCCAGTTTCAAATTCAGCTAATCGTCCAATTGTTTTAATTGTTCTCTAACTTCTCTTATGTGCCTTTTGATTCCCCAACTGGATTGTCAGTTAATAAAGGGAGGGGGACCATGTCACCTCTTGGATTGCCCATAGCACCTGGCTGAGTCCTTCATTCAGTTCTATGTCATCTCTTGGGTTTTATAACTAGAAAGAGAAGTGGGAAATGAGAAGGCAGTTCAGCAAAAAGCATAAAGATGATTAAAGGGCTAAGAAGTAATAACTACGAGGAAAGGCTCAAAGAACAAATAGGAACCATTCATCATGGGAAAGAAGTTGAGGGCCATTTTAATGAAGGTGTTTAGAATTCAAAAGGCCATTGTAATAAGAATAAAGGCTAACTTTTCTATGAAGGCCAGAACAGGAAAAAAATGAACTGCCACATTAGTGATTTATGTGAGATCCTCAGCCCCAACCAAACCAGTCTCCTCACTGCCCTTAGAACAAGTCATGTTCATTCCCATCTCTATGGTTTTTCCCCTCCAGCTCCCTCTGCTTGTACTAGCCCTAATTTCTGCTCTCCTGCTCTCCACCTATCACCCTTCATGAAGTTTTCCTCAGGGACTTCATCTCACATAGCCCTCTCCCTAGTCTGAAATTTTATGTAACTTAAAATCCAGACTGTACAATGCCTACTTTGTTATATCTTGGTGTCTGCTGTTTGTTCATTCTTTGTGCGTGTATATTAATCTTTCACTCCCCAGAGCTCTTTGAAGTTAGGGACTATGTATTCTATTTGTTGCTATTCAGTCATTTTCAGTCTTGTCTGACTCTTCTTGATCCATTTGGGCTTTTCTTGGCAAAGATACTGGAGTGGTTTGCCATTTCCTTCTCCAGTTCATTTTACAGATGAGGAAACTGAGACAAAAAGGGTGAAGTGACTTGTCCAGGGTCACACAGCTAGCATGTGTCTGAGAACAGATTTGAACTCAGAAAGAGAAGGCTTACTGACTCCAGGCCTGATGCTTTATGCATTATGGCACCACCTAGCTGCCATATATTCTATGTAGAAATATAGATTTAAAGCTGGAATATACCTTTAAGGCCCCCGAGTCAAACAGCCTGATTTTATAGATGAGGCAACTGAGGCCCCAGAGAGATTAAATAAGTTTCTCAGGGTCATATGGCTAGAAAATGTCTAAGGTAAGAGCTCTTTCCGGTACAATGCTACCTGTTTAATTCATTTCAATTCAAGAAACATTCATTTGGCATCTGCTGCATTTAAGGCATTGTGCTAAGTGGGCTAAAAAGGCAAAAATGAAAGCCTCTGACCTCAGGAAACATATTCTCCTGGAGGGACGCAGCCTGTACACAAAGAGGTAAGTACAAAGTAATATGGGGGAGAGTATTACTGACTGGGGGATCAGGAAGGGTTAGTTGGCATCTGAGCTGCACTTGGAAGGGATCCAGGGATTCCAAGAAGAGGAGGTGAGGAAAGAGTGAATTCCAGGCATGGGATTCACCATCCTCTTGTTTAATCCTGGAAAACTGAATTACAAATCACCCCTTCAGTTAATCTCTCCCAACTGGTCAAAATCATCACTCCTTTGAAAGTTAAAACAAATATACAGAGAAATTGATACATGACACCAAGCAATACAGTTCAAACAGAAGACTCACTTCATTCTACCAAGTACTTGTTGACTTGCCTCTATGACTTCCCTCTCAATTTAAATTAAGTTAGTCCATCCATTATATAAGTTTAGCAGAAACCCCAGAACCTTTCAAAACTAAAACCTGAAATTTGTTTCTGAATGGAAGATAGAGCACCAAGCCTGGAATCAGGAAGACCTGAGTTCAAATGTGGCCTCAGATACTTACTAGCTGTGGGCAAGTTACTTGACCTCTGCCTCAGTTTCCTCATCTGTAAAATGGGAATAATAACAGCACTTACCCTTTAAGGTTGTTGTGAGGCTCAAATGAGACAATATTTGCACAGTGCCTGGCACATAGTAAGTACTATATAAATGTTAGCTATTGCTATTATTACATATTAAGAAAATTAAATATTATGCTATCCCACAAATAAGAGTTTGATCAGGTTGTTAATAGTGATACTCTATAGATCTCAGAAATGATAATTGGTTTATAATTCTAGGCATGCCCATACTGGAAGTTCTTTGGGAATCCTTTATATCACATAATACCAGTGGTAGCATTTTGTATTTACAGAATCACCAAATATTCACCAAATAGGTGAATGTAGCCAAGCGGTACACTGGCTAGAGTGCTGAGCCTGGAGTCAGGAAAATCTATGCTCAAATCCAGCCTCAGACACTTAACAGCTGTGTGATCATGGGCAAGTCATTTCACTTCTGTTTGCCCCTCATCTGTAAAATAGGGATAATAATAGCACCTACTTTCCAGGGTCATTGTCAGAATTAGGTAAGATAAAGTACTTTGCAAACCTTAAAGTGCATATTAGCTACTATTTTCTAGCTAGCTAGCTAGCTAGCTATTATAGCTAATATTATTATTATTAAAAAAAGACTTCAAAAATTCTACCTTCTCCAGGAAGCCTTTCCCATTCCCTCTTCATTCTAGTGCCTTTCCTCTATTGATTATTTCCATTTATCCTATTTATAGCTTGTGTATTGTCTCCCCCATCAGACTGGCTTTGGCCTTTCTTTGTATCCTCAGTACTTAGCCCAGTCGAACACATAGTCGCTGCTTGCTTAATAAATGCTTCTTAGCTAACTGACTGGCATTAGCAGACATCTAGTCCAACCTGTATTTGAAAGAGAATGTCTTCTGTTTTCTGCCTTCCCTCCGGGAAGCTTAATAGGCTTATAAACCTGAAACCAATAAATCTTACAACACCACAGCATTCCTGTTCTCTCTTACCAGTAACTGCCAGTGGCCTACTTTAAGCAACCCAAAATCAGGAAACGTATATGCATGCATGTATGTATGTATGTGTGTGTGTGTGTGTATATATACACACACACATATATATACACATATATACATACACACCAATATATACATCTATACACACACTCATACGTGCATATATACACACACATATGTATATGTATGTATATGTATATGTGTGTATGTATGTATATGTATATACATAAATATAAGCTAAATTAGGTTGTAATTTGCTTTACAAAAGAATTCACCATTTCTATGACTATCCCATCCCCCAATACAGTTTAAATGATTGAGCATGCAAACATTTAAGTTTACCACAGACATGGTCCTCAAAGGTTGTGTGTAGATGTGCAGGTCACTTGAATCAATATCTTGCGGTGGAATGAGTTCTAGTCTTAAAGTTGGAGGAACTGAGTTCAAATCTCAGTTCTTCTACTTTCCACCTACATGTTCCTGGGTAATTGCCTAACCTCTCTGGGCTTCAGTTTCCTCGTCTGGAAAATAAAAGGTTGGACCAGATGAGCTCTGATTGCCCTTCTAACTATAAACCCATGACTTTATGATCATAAATGAATGAGTCAGGTACAGTGGAAAAGAAGGTAGACATGGAGGAGAGAGACCAAGTTCAAATGCTAGCTTTGTTGCTCACTATGTGATGTTGCATAAATCACTTAATTTCTCTAGGCCTCAGTTCTTAAAATAGGACGATTGTTCTAAATGACCTAGCAGGTAAGTGGTACAGTAGATAGAGCACTGGGCCTGGAGTCAGAAAGTTGTTGTTATTGTTCAGTCATTTTTCAGTCCAATTCTTCATGACTCCATTTGGGGTTTTCTTGGCAGAGATACTGAAGTGCTATTTTCTTCTCCAGCTCATTTTACAGATGAGGAAACTGAGGCAAACAAGGTTAAGTGATTTACCCAAGGTCACAGACAAGTTAAGTATCTGAGGCCAGATTTGAACTCAGGAAGATGAGTTTTCCTGACTCCAGGCCTGGTGCTCTATCCACTGCACCACCTAGCTACCCTAGTCAGCTAGGGAGTCAGAAAGACTTGAGTTCAAATCCAGCCTCAGACACCGGCTAGCTACATGACCTTGGGAAAGTCATGTACTGTGTTTGCCTAAATTTCCTCAACTGTAAAGTGGGTCTACCCCTATTTTAATATCACCTGAAATTAAAAGATGCTTACTTTTTGGAAGGAAAGCTATGGCAAACTTGGACAGCAAACTAAAAAGCCAAGATATCACTTTGCCAACAAAAGCCCATATAGTCAAAGCTTTGGTTTTTCCAATAATAATGTTTGGCTGTGAGAGTTTGACAATAAGAAAGCCGAGTGCCTCAGAATCGATGTTTTCAAATTACAGTGCTGGAGAAGACTTTCGAGGGACCCTTGGACAGCAAGGAGATCAAATCAGTCAATACTTAAAGAAATTAATTCAGATTATTCTTTGGAAGGACAAATACTGAAGCTGAAGCTTAAATACTTTGGCAGCAGAATGAGAAGACAGAATTCATTGGAAAAGATCCTGATGTTGGGAAAGATTGAAGACAAAAGGAGAAGGGAATGGTAGAGGATGAGATGGATGGCTAGTGTCATGGAAGCAACAACATGAACTTGGATAGACTTTGGGGGATAGTATAGAATAGAAGGTCCATGCGGTCACAAAGAGTCAGATATGACTGAATGACTAAACAATAACAATAAACCACCCAGGATGGTCGTAAGGATCAAATGACTGATATTTGTAAAACACCTAGCACAGTGCCTGGCACATAGGAGATAAGGTGTTGTTGTTGTCATTGTTGTTTTCCTTTCATTCTCAAAGAGGACCGATAACATCCTGAGATTAATGTCTTAATGACTTAAGAGTGAATTGGATTAAAGTGAGGCAAAGCTTCAAAGAGTCATCAGCCTCACTGTCTCCTCCAAAGTCATTGATGTCCAGTGGCTAGACAAAAGTCAAGATGGTGCTATGTAAATGCTATCATCATCATCATCACCATCACCATCCTTATTATTATTATTACTAGAACCTCTGAACTATTAGAACTAGGACCTCTGAGCTCCATTCCAATTCTAGAACTACCGTCTTAAAAAAGGCAGGACATCAAAATGCACTGTTCTAAGTCTCTGAACTAACATTCCTTCTTTTTTAAGATATTAACACTCAGCCTGCTTTAAGCTAAGGTTTTACCATTAGTTTCAAGAAACTTTTGAAGGTTTATCTATAAGACAACAACCAGCTGCATCTTCACAAGATGTCTAAAATTTTCATGAGTTATGGAAGCAATTCTTACTAGAGAGAGAAAAGTAGTGTTTTTTTCCAAAAAAAAAAAAAAAATTCAGTCACAGCCTATGGAGATGAATGTCTTGTTCAGATCCTCTTAATTGCACAATGTGATTTCTAAGCCTACAGCAGACATGCCATTTAAACAGAGCAGAGGCTATGTCTGCTGCTGTCTCTGTGTACCGCCCATAACGGCAACGTGACTATAAGAGGAATTATTAAATACTACTTGTTGATGGAAGAAAAATACCAGCCTCACAAAGCTTCTCATATGTTCTTAATATAGGTAAACACCATGCTGTCATTAGCAGTGTACTCGGATATTTCCTTTGGAAATCTGACCACCTGGTCGGATTAGTGCTGACAAAGAAGATGGCTCTCAACTACTTATGCATTATTAATTGTAGGAAGCCAGGCTGGGGCAGGCTTCAGTCTAAAATACTCTCCACGAGGTTCACATTGTGATATTGCCTTGTGGGCAAGAATGTCTTATAATGAATATTTCACTAAGGAGACCTCCTTGGTTGCAGTCCCAGATAATTCTGCCTCCACTGAATGCTACCCAAAAGTGGAATGTATAGAGTGTTCTGAAAACATATAAAAATGTAAGTATCTACTAATTCATGCAATGAGAAGATTAATAACTGACATTTCCCTAATTAGTTAAGACTTACAAAATACTTTATTTAGGGCATCTCATTTTATCATTGGGAAGAAACATGGTACAGGGTAAAGAGCACTGACTATTGATTCAAAAGACCTGTTCAAAGCCCACCTCTGATTCTTACTATATCTGTACATATAGGCAAGTCACTTAACCTCCTCTGTGCCCCGTTTCTTCATCTGTAAAATGAGAGGACCGGACTAGCTCATCTCTGGTCCCTTCTAATTCTCAATCTATGAGCCTACAATCCCTACAGATTGTTGTTCATCCTTCATCCTCAAAAAGGACCAACACATCCCTATTGTGCAGTCAGAACTGTTATCAGAGATTATCACCCCCATTTTACATATAAGAAAATGGAATCTCAGAGAATTTAAGTGGCTTGCCTTGATTATGTTCACACAGCCAACAAGTATCAGAGGTAGGATCTGAACCCAAGTCCCTCTTGGCTCCAAGGCCAGCTTCCCTTCCATTATGTTACCCATGAAAATTTAATAAACAACATCAAATTTAATAGGCAAAGAAGGATTTGAACAGCTAAACTATGTATTCCTATCATTTCCAATTCACTCCATAAAGGAAAGGTCTTTCTGGGCCTCAGTTTCCTCATCTGTAAAATGATAGGATTGTTGGGTTCAATGATCTCTAAGATCTCATCTAGCCCAGAGTTTCTCCTAGTCCTGCTTCTTGGAGCTGTACAGAATCAATTTAATTACTCTTTGCCGACAGCCCTTCAAATATTTGGGAGAGAAAAGGAAAGAAAAAATCTTTTTATTCTTTTCCCCCTTTCCTCCATGCTGGGGAACATCTCATGCAGTCATTTTTTCTTCTTTGGTCAGGTACCCTAATTGAGTTAATATAGTGAAATATCAAGGGTCCAGACATTGCCAACGAGACAAAGTGCCTAGCACAGTCCATAAAACTTAACCTCCTGGATTTACAGAGTAGCCAAGAGCTAGACAAACCGAACCATGGAGACTCCTTTTTATGACTTGTTTGCTCCCAATTCACAGAGATGGCTTCAGATTTATGCATGATGCCGAGGCCTGTGGAGCTAACCACTGAGCCTGCATCCATCACATCAAGAAAGAGACAACAGGAAGTCGACCGTTCATTGGGCTGTTGGGGCAAAGTTACCAGTGCAAATAGAGGAAATACACGTGGGCATCTTGGAAAGACTTTTCAACTCAACCTTAAATATTTCAGTCTAAACATTTGGAAAGCTCTGCTGAGCGGCCAGCCAGCAGGAGCCCTCTGCAGCATTCAGAAATTCAAGTCTTTGCATGTCTGAATGCTGCAGATTCCGACACTCAAAACAAATTCATCAGACCAGAGCACAGATTCCGCCATTGTAATCCCACCAGCAGCTTGCCTTGAATTCTAGAATCTCAGGCTTCAAAGGAACCTGAGAGCAAAATTTCGAGCTCATCTTCTCCTTTCCCTGAACAAAATAAGCTCCTCTATATCACTGCTCACGGACAATCAACCAAGAAGTCCTTGGTTTCAGTCAGGTAGCTCACTACTTAACACAAAATGGCCCACTCCGTTTCTTAGAAGAGGCTAATTTTTAGAAAGTTCTTCCTATACTAAGTAAAAACCTGCCTCCCCTATAACTAAAAATTTTGTGTAGCTATTGCGCCTGTGTGTTAGTGGAAGGATCTCCCTTACACAGATCAAGTCCCCCACACAGAAAAAAAATTGCAAATCATTCGAAGACTCTCACAATCAGTCCCTTATAATCTGCATGACCTTGGACCTCTCTGGGCCTCAGTTTTCTAGTCTGTAAAATGATACGACTGTTGGGTTAAATGATTTCTAAGGTCTCACCTAGCCCTGAATCTCTCCTAGTCCTGCTTCTTGGAGCTGTACAGAATCAATTTAATTACTCTTTAGATGATGGTCCTTCAAATATTTGAAAAAAAAATAAATCTTTTCATTCTTTTCTCTAAATTCAGCTGCTTTCTCCAACTGTTCCTTGCCTATCATGGCTCACAAACCCCTCATTTTTCTAAGCTCCCCACTCTGAACAAACTCCCATTTGTCAGTGTCCCTCTTGAAATGTGGTCGCACAGAACAACAATCTAAAGTTGGCCTTAGATAGGGTTACATTTCTAAGTTTCTCTTGTGAAAGTCAAGATTTTTTAGTGGAGACTCTGCTGACATTGGAGTCAGGAAACTTGGATGTGAATCCCACCTTAGTCGTCTGCTAGCTGTGTGATCATAGGCAAGTCCTTTAACCTCTCCAGGCCTTGGTTCTCCCATCTGTAAAATGGGGACAATAACACTTGTGTGGCCAACTCTTACAAGGTTCTCCCCCAGTGCTTAGCATGGGGTTTGACATATAGTAGGAGATTAATAAATATTCATTGATTGATTGATTATGAGAAGAATGTTTTATAAAATTTAATTCTAAATATAAATGTGGGTTATTATATTTATAACTAAATACAAACTGCACTTTATTGGATCCCTCTTCTTTATTTATAGAAAAACTTCTGTTTTTAACACTTGTTTTGGATATTTGTGTGTAAGCAAGTATTTCAAGTGCAGCCAGAGTTGACAGGAAAGTATTCATAATGAGGTTGAGAAATGTTTTAGATGTTGAGGCAGCTGGTGGTGCAGTGGATGGAGCTTGGGGCCAGGACTCAGAAATGTCTAGGTTCAGGTTTGGCCTTAGACACTTACTAGTTGTGTTACTTCAGTGGGTCACTTGACAAGAAAGAAAAAAAGGAAGGGAAGAAGGAAGGGAGGGAGGAAGGAAGGAAGGAAAGGAGAGAGGGAAGAAGGGAGAGAGGGAAGAAGAAAGAAAGGAAAAGAAAGAAAAAGAAAGAAGGAAAAAAGAAAAGAAGGAAGGGAGGGAAGGAGGCAGGAAGGAAGGAAGAAAGGAAGGAAGGAAATGTTTTCAATTATAATCATGGACCTAACCACTCCAACCTCATCTGCACATCACTCAGCCCCATAATTTAATAAATGGTATTTCATAATCATGAATGAAAATTTCCAGGGATTTAAAAGATAGACTTGAGTGGAAAAGTCAAGGCCTTAGCCCATGTTGTGCCCACTGGTCTGCCTGTCTGTATTGCCAAAAAATGGTAATAGTGACAGTCAGAGAGAGAGATCAGAGAGGCTGGAATGCAAAAGTAATAAATTAGGAGAATGAAATAAGCATTTATTAAGCACCTACTAGGCACTGTGCTAAATGCTTTACAAATATGTCATTCTATCCATACAACATTTCTGGGAGCAGATGCTATTATTACCCCTGTTTTACAGTAGAAGAAACAGAGGTAGACAAAGGTTAAGTGACTTGCCCAGGCTCATAAGTGTCTGAGGCAAGATCTGAACACTGATCTTCCTGACTCAGACACAGAGCTCATATCCACTGTAGCACCTAGCTGCCTCCAAGAAGGCACGTAGAGAATCTGTGATTAGCGCACAACTTGTTTTGAAGGGAAGTGTTTCTACTGTGAGTGGGTCTTAGGGGTGGGGGTACTCTCAGTCTTGTGCTCTCTCCTCACCTCTGCCTCTGAGTTTTCTTTCTTCAAAGCACAGTTGCAGCAACAGCTCAAACTTCATACAAAGTTGCACTCTGTCCCCAGAGAAAACTCCTTGAGGTCAGTGAATATTTTGTTTTTATCTTTGTATGTCCAGAAACCTGGCACAGTGCCCTGGACGTGCTATTGCTGTTCAGTCATTTCAGTCGTGTTTGACTCCTCATGACCCCATTTTAGGGTTTTCTTGGCAAAGATACTGGAGTGGTTTGTCATTTCCTTCTCTAGCTCATTTTACAGATGAGAAAACTGAGGCAAACAGGGTTAAGTGACTTGCCCAGGGTCATACAGCTAGTGTCAGAGGCTGGATTTGAACTCAAGCTTTCCTGACTCCAGACCCATCTCTCTGTCCACTGTGCCACCTAGCTGCCCTGAAGTTCCATGACTATGACCATTTGCCCAGGGTCACACAGCTAGTGTCTGAGCCCAGATTTGAACTCTTGAAGGTGTCTTCCTGATTCCAAGCCCAGTGCTCTATTAACTGTGCCATCTAGCTGACCACCTTGCTAAATAAATGTTTGTTGAATTTAAAACGGCTATTATAAAAATTAATGACTTGGTCTGCTGAGCTTGCTGTAGCTATCTGTTGATGTCAATGGTCAGGGTGTCCTTTAATACTACCAGCAGGAGTATCCAATCTTTTATTTTTATCATAAAAAATTCAAGTGATTTTTCTATGTAAGGAGAATTCCTGCCTAGTATTTATGGAGTTCTTTCTATGGGCATCCAAGGGCATCTTTTTGCTACAAGTAGAGGGAGCAAAAAGGCATCTAAATTACCTGCTTTCTGCAGCCAAATCAATTGAAGCCAAATATCCACTGATTTGGGGAAAAAAATGACACTTGGGAAATATTTAGAAGAGGGGGCTGATGAAATAGGGGAGAAGCTTGCCCCTTGTATGACTCTGGGAGCTGCTAGAAACCGTCTTTTTCTCTCACCATCACAGCTGCCATCTCTCGTCACCTATTCCTCCCCCAGATGTAGCAGCAAATGCCTCTCGCGCTGAATTTCCTCCTACACCAGAAACATGTTGAGACTTTGCTGCCTGCTCCTGAAACTCTCAGGAAAAATTTTCCATCCCCCACATAAGAGCTGTTTCTCTCCTTCACAGCCTTCAAAAGAAAAGAGGAAGAAGCAGCAGAGGTTGAAAAAAACCTATTCAGGGCCGGGGGCTGAAAAACTGGGTTTCCTTTTTTCAATGTTAAAATGGCCAGAGAATTGCTGCAGAAGTATAAAAGCACAATTCCCTAGTAAAGAATCAGTGTCCATGCTCACACAAGAGAGAGATGAGGCAAACACACCAAGAGCAAGACCTCTTCCACTTCCAGGCTGTGATCCACAGTCCGGGTAGTATCGGTTCAAATGCCAGAGGAATAATGAAGATCAGCTGGGCTGTGGGAATTAATTGGTTTCAGTCAAAGTCACAGCATGTCCACAAGAGAGAATTAAAGCTCAGTCCAGCTGTTTTCATCGCATTAAAACAAACAACAGAAGGTTTCCACCTTCAAAGCTTGGGCTGCTCCATCTCTATCAACTCTCGCATCTACTAAAATCCCAAGTGAAAATTTCATCCTTTCCTTCTTTCTCCTTCCCAATCCCTCCCCTCCCCTCCTCTCCTCTTCTCTTCCTTTTTCTTTAAAAAACAAAAAGCACTCCTACATTATACTGTCACTCTGAAAGCATATAAAATCAAGATGTATCCCCTACATTGCTCTAAAAAGCCCCCAGGATGGTCATTTATAACTGCTCTATCTCTGAGACAGTAAAATTGCTGAAGCAGGTAAGTTAATGGGGATTTGATGGCTGAGTCCAGTTGTGACCTTGGTCTTGGATTCAACAGCTTTAAGGAGGCTCCAACCTGACCTCTATCTATCGATCCATCGATCGATCGATCTACCTACCCTATCTAAGTCTGTGTCCTCTCTCACCCAAGCTGGAAGTACAGTTGCCACTCCTGAACCCAACCCCACTGCTGACTGGCATAGGATCTTTGATCTGTCTGACCTCAGCCAGTCTGCCCCTCCTTAGGCAGCCTGGAGGCCCCTCTGCCCACAGAGACTCACCATACTGGTGTTGGATTTAGTGTTTAGCCCCATAGTCAGAACTCCCAAGCTCAAATGATCCATCAGCCTCAACCTCCCAGCAGGAGAGATTATTAGTGTGTGCTACTACGTGTTGCCTAGTTTATATAAAAATAAAATTCAACTCATCTATGAATTATCTTGAATTCTGGAAGTACAAAGTCTAAAGGAGGAGTAAAAATTCTTAAAGTAGGTTTCTAAACAGTTTAGAGATGCTCTTCATAGTAGTCATCTCCTATTTCAGAATGTTCCAAACTCCTGAAAAATGAAGAGGAACAGGAAGGGTGAAGGGAAGGCAACCCTTGACAAGATTACACACACATAGGGAAAAGAACCAATATGTACTAAAATATTTGTAGCAGCTCTTTTTGTGGTGGCAAAAAACTGGAAATTGAGGGGATGCCCATCAATTGGGGAATGGCTGAACAAGCTGTGGTATATGAATGTAATGGAATACTATCGTGCTATAAGAAATGATGAGCAGGCAGATTTCAGAAAAGCCTTGAAAGACTTACATGAACTTATGTTGGGTGAAGTGAGCAGAACCAGGAGAACATTACGCACAGTAACAGCAGCATTGTGCAATGACCAACTTTGATAGACTTAGCTCTTCTTAGCAAAGCAATGATCTAAGACAATTCCAAAAGACTCATGGTAGAAAATGCTATCCACATCCAGAAGAAGAACTGTGGAGTCTGAATGCAGATCGAAGTATGCTATTTTCTCTTTTTTTGTTTTTTTCTTTCTCGTGGTTTTTCCCTTTTGTTCTAATTCTTCTTTCACAACATGACTAATGTGGAAACATGTTTAATATGATTGCAAATGTATAGTCTATATTGCCGTCTTGAGGAGGAGGAGGGGAGAGGAGGGAGGGAGAAAAAAATTTGGAACTCAAAATCTTATAAAAGTGAATGTTGAAAATTATATTAACAAGTAATTGGAAAAAATAAAATACTATTAAGTAGGGGGAGAAAAGGATTACACAACACAAGTAAGGTCTTAAGGGTGGAACCAAAATATAAGCACATGCTCCAGAGATGCCTGGATGGTGACTAGCAACAGATGGCAATGAAATTCCAATACACCTTGTTCTGGTTCTTATAGGCAGTGAAAATCATCCTTATGGCGGAATCTGTATCTTCATTCATTTTATTGGGGAAATTTATGTAGTATTCCTAGACCATCTGCAGATTACCCCCTTTCCACCCAAATAAGCCCAAATAACAAACACCTAAATAACCGTTACGATGGCATTTACCTAAAAGGGTGAGGTGGGGGGTGAGGGGAGACCCCTGCATGGGTGTCCAGATGATGAGGGGAGGGAGGTGGAGGAGGCTAGTGAGGGAACATGTGAGGATGAGGGTGGTGGAAGAGATAGAAGAATATAAGCTTCTTGAGGGCAGGAACAATTTCAGTTTTGCCTTCGTATCCCTAGAGGCTGGCACCGTACCTGGCACGTAGCAGACGCTTAGTTGATGCACTTACACACACACACACAGAGTTAAAAACCAGTTAATGATAAAGCACAATTGAGGCTTCTTTTTCCACCTGAGGTCAGGTGGCAGCAGAGGACGCAGCAGATATATGTGGTGAGTGTGTCATCTTTGTGTGCTTTATACTGTATTCATCTACAGATGTGAGTTTTGGAGGAATTTGCTCATAATGCTGAAAAATAGTTCAGACAGTGGGAAACTACAAATCACTATCGCCCATTAGAGGAAATAAAAACATAAAGTAAGCATTCATATAGCAAAGGATGAGAGGATAGACTACCTGTCAGAACCTTACCTATGGAAACACTTCTCTACCCAATTCTGACGCTCCTGAGCCCTTTTGCTTTCAAAGGGTGTGGAGTCCATGCTCAGAAATCCTACCTATTCTGAGTCTGCAGGATGATGTGCAAAGCAGTTGATAAATATCCATTGACTTGATTCTGACTGCAACTTTACTCTGAGAAAAGCGCAAAATGTATAAATGTGGAAGAGTCACTAGGGGCAATAGCACATTACATGACTGACTAATATGTTATTTCTCAATAGACCTTGATCTTATTTTTCAAAGCGTACCGCAGGGAGCCTACTTGATCTAGATGGGTATTGACATGCAGAGCTGGGATTTCTGGTCCAAATCAATCCAGGATGGAAGGGGACAAGCAAAGGCCAAGAACACTAATTGACTGGTTACCCTGTGCAAAATGCTGATAATTCTAGGTCAATGTTAAATGAATGGATATGTGAATCATGAATTCACTCTGACAGTCACCATGGATGGGAGTATTGGCCAAGAAGAGGTTCTCATAAAAACAGCACTACCCATCACTCACAGTGAAGGAATACTGACCCGCCTTGACTGTTGAGAGAGGGCATGTCTGCCAGGACAGCAATGAAGAGACTCTGCCACCATCAAGGCTTCCCTGCCCCGCAAACAGGGGACATCTGTTTCTCAACTATCTGTCAATACAGCCTGTTTCACAACTTAAAAAAGATTCAAGGTACAAAGGATTAAAGTAATGCAAAATGGGTTTTTGATCAAGCCAGAGTTATTCTACCATCGGATCCAGGGGCAAAAACTTATCCACCCACCCACCCCCATTACCATAGTAGCTGTGCCTTTTAGAAATGATATTAATCACCACGCACTTCATTGAATCTCCTTCAACCCCTACCTGCCCATACATGTAAGCCAAAGGGAACCTCTCAAACCTGTCCATGGGGGTGGGGATGGGAGAACATGATCATCCACTTTGTAGCAAGAGTAAACATTTTTTCACACTTTTTCTAATAATTTCATCATTTACATTCTGGAATAGGAATTTTAATGGATTCATAAATGGATGTCCCATGAACAATCTGTCGCTGCCAGATGTCTGAGAAAGTTTCATTTTAATCCCTTTTTAAAGCATTTACATCTAATTAGTACTCTACTCAGACCATCAATCCAGTCAGTATAAATGCCTAGGCATGTACATACAAATCAAGGTGTTAAGGGAAAGAACACTGGATCACAAATTAGAAGACTTGATCCTGTCTCTCAGTCCCATCATTCCCTACATGTGTTACCTTTTGCAATTACTAATGTTATCCCTAATCATTCTAAGCATCAGTCTCCTCATCTGTAAAATGGAGTTTTATAATACCTGGACAATCTACCTCATTGAACTGCCATGAGGAAAGCACTTTGTAAACTTTGTAACATTCTATAAATGTGAATTGTTATGATATGTCTTATGTTTTATGGAGTTGAAAGCACTTCAAAATTCTAGGATTTTAAATTAACTTCAAATTAATTTTAATTAAAATTAATCAACTTTTAATTAAATTAGGAATCTTGACCTTTGAATCAAGATCTTTTTTTTCCTTATCTTTAACTTTTAGGAGGAAGAAGCCCATGGCAAAAAAAAACCCCCACAATATCATAGACCACTTTAAAAATATCTAATAACAGAAAATGCTGGAGGGGATATGGAAAAACAGGGATATTAATGCACTGTTGGTGGAATTGTGAGCTGGTCCAACTCTTCTAGAGAACAATTTGGAACTATCCCCAAAGGGGCTATAAATCTGTGCATACCCATTAACTCAGCAATAGCACTACTCGGTCTGTTCCCTAAAGAGATCAAGGGAAAAGGAAAAGAACCTATATACACAAAAAATTCTTTTTGTGATGGCAAAGAATTGGAAATTAAGGGGATGCCAATCAATTGAGGGGATGGTTGAGCAAGTTGTGGTATATGATTGTGGTGGAATATTATTGTCCTGTAAGAAATGATGAGCAGGTTGATTTCAGAAAAACCTACGAAAACTTACATGAATTGATGCAAAGGAAGTAAGCAGAACCAGAAGAAAATATACACAAAACAGCAATATTGTATGATGATCAACTGTAAATGATTTAGCTATTCTTGGCAATACAACAATCCAAGCCAATTCCAACGGACTTATGATGAAAAATGCTATCCATCTCCAGAGAAAGAACTGATAGAATCTAAATGCAGATCAAAGCACACTCTTTTTACTTTCTTTATTTTTCTTGGTTTTTTTTTGTTTGTGTCCTCTTTTGCAACGTGGCTAATATGAAAATGTCTTACATGACTTCATATGTATTAATTTATATCTAATTGCTTGCCTTCTCAAGAAGTGTGGAGGAGAGGGGTGGGAAGAAGAAAAAATGGAACTCAAAATTAAAAAACTGAATGGTAAAAATTTTTGTTTACATGTAATTAAGAAAAAATAAAACAAGAATAAATGAGGGGAAAAAAGTCAAAAAATATCTAAAGAATTTCTTGGGATTAGTACATATTCATCCTAAACTCCTCAACTGTCTGCATCAACAGTCACATATAATTATTTCTTCATCTGTAAAATAAGAGAGTTGGATCAGAAGATCTTTGAGATTCCTTCCAATTTTGACATTCTTTGATTATTGTGTGTAACACACCAAGCAATCATTTAACTCTTGATTGCAACCTCAGTACAATCTAGTCACTACTACTACCACATCATATAAAAGACACGGACATTCAATAGTAAAGCATTTAACTGAAACATAAGACAACACAAATCACAACAAAATGAATGAAGAAGTAAAAACAATCTCTATACCTATGTACAAATGGGTACTGTTTGCTACACTTCCAAAGTAAGTATAGTGAGAAAAGGACATAGTCACCCAGGCAATCATGTAGAATGGGGCATTATCAATCTTATGAAAAGTTTTGCCTTTTCCTTTTTTTTGAAGTGAGGGTAAATGGTGGGAGTCCCTTTGGGTAAGCCAGAGAGCACCTAAAGCCTTAGGAGGAATGACTAAAGTAGTTCTCCTTGATTCTGTAGTCATCAGTGACCACCTAGAACTTCCAGGTTTGAGGATGCTATGGCCATATGACTCCCAGGGTTCCCCTCCTGCATCCCTCTCCAGCTACATTCCTTCTACTTGCCTTTCTCATTCCCATTCCTGCCACTCCCATAGTTTGGGCTGACCTACTTTTTAAACCTTCTGCCTTGGGGAGCACTCCCCACAGAGTTTTCATCAGGTACATACCTTACAAAAGAAATGCCGCCCTCTGAGAGATGTAAATTGCCGAATTTTTCTGAATTAGAAATGTTCTCTGTGCCCCAAGCATTGTGAGAAAGGTGCTTCAATAGACTATATATAGGCTCCTCTCTATATATATATAGATAGAGAGATAGATAGAGATATATAGATATACATACACATATATTTATATATGTATACACACACATACACATTCAGAAAATGCCTAAAGTCTTAGGACATGTTGGGGGGAAAACACACAGACATACACATATGTGTGTGTCTATGTATGTGTATATATGTGTGTTTTCCCCCCAACATGACCTAAGGCTTTAGGCATTCTCTGGATCACCCTTAGGAACTCCTACCCACTCCCAACTCCAAAAAGAAAAAAAAAGAAATAGGAAAAACCCTCCACAAGACTGATAGTACCACATTCTAAATAATTATGCATGCACACACATAATTTTGAAGCATGGAGAGATTTTGAAGATTCCTTTATATTACATAAACAGTATTTATGTAGGAGACTGGACTAGTACATTCTAGGAAATTGTTTTCAGTGGGATAAAAGAAGAGTTTCTGATTAACAGAGTTAACTAGAAAATTAAATTAACCAGAATACTACATTCCCTGAGAATTTGTGTTAATTCAGGTTTTTTTTTCCTATCATTGAATGTAACCAAAACCCAATGTGCCCTTCCAAAGGTGAAAACTTATCAACATGTAGCAACACCACAGGGATTAATAAGTAGGTTAATAGTTGAGTAAATATTTAATATTCTTTTAATTCGTGACATTTTTTTGAGCCAGGTATAAAAAAATGAACATTTGTGGCACCTCTATGATTATACGGGGAACTATGTTACATAGTGAGGATTCAAAGAAATAACATCATTCTGACTTAGCTATTCTCAGCAATGCAATGATCCAAGACAACTTTGAAGGATTTTATGATGAAAAATACTCTATCCATCCCCAGAGAAAGAATTGATGGTGTCTGAATACAGATTGGAGCATTTTTTTTTTTACTTTATTTTTCTTGAGGTTTTTGTTTGTTTGTTTTTTGGTCTATGTTTTCTTTCACAGCATGACTACTATGAAAATGTTTTGCATGACTACACATATCTATATCAAATTGATTGCCTTCTCAATGAGGGGAAGGAGAGTGGGAGAGTATTTGGAATTCAAAGTTTTAAAAATGAATGTTAAAAATTGGTTTTACATGTCGCCAGGGAAAAATAAAATACTAAATAAAAGGGAAAAAAGAAAGAAATAACATCATTCCTGCCCTCAAGGAAATTACTACCTAGTAGGGAAAGCAAGAAAATACTCAAAAAGGTAAACTAGTTAAGCCAACAGGCATTTATTAAGACATTTTGTTCCAGGAACTGTGCTAAAGCCTGAGAATACAAATACAAGCAAAAAAGAAATAGTGCCTGTACTCAAGGAGTTTACATTCTATTGAGGAAGTCAACATAAAAAAGAGAAAAAGGGAAGGAGGAAAAAGTGCACAGAGTCGAGAGCAGAGCCAGGAGAGATTCACATTTAGCTTATGTTATATCTTGTCAGCTGAGATTGCAGGGATTCCCTGACATTACATCCTGATTTATAGATGGAGAAATTGAGGCAGAAGATGGCTAGATATTTTTCCCAAAATCACAGAAGCAGAAAAGAAAACTAAGAGTTTATAGAAAACTTTCTACATCTACCTTAGACAGGGGACATTATTTAATGTTTTCATTGTACTCCCCTCATATTATAAAATGCACAAATGTACACATACTATATGCATGTATAATGTTTGTGTACAATTATCCATCACATATAGTGTCTGTTTGTACATTTATATATTCTATATTTGTGTGTGTGAGAGAGAGAAAGAGAGAGAGAGAGAGACAGAGAGACAGAGAGACAGAGACAGACAGTGAGAAATGAAATCCAACCATAAAAATAGGAGCCAAGGGATATTCCAATTTTGAAGAGGAAGTAAAGGAATAAATTAATTATTTATAAAGTATTTATTAAGTATTACCATATTCCAGACACCGTGTTAAGCTCTGGAGACACAAATACAAGAAATCAAGTGGGGGGACCTGGCCAATGAGGGCCCAGTCCTGGGAGAATGAGCCGGTGACCTCCACGGATGTTTGGTGAACCCACTTCTAAGCCTACATAATTGAGGGCCCTGCCTTGTACTTCAGAGTGTGCACAGGTATTCTATTGTTTGTTTCTGGTCTACTTGCTGCGTGCCTTTTTGATTGACTGTTGATCTGGAACTGTATGTGGGTACAAAAGACTTCCCATAGAAGTAATGTGGACTTTTTCCTCTCTGGCTTCTTTCAGGTGAGGCAAGGGCTACTATAAGTCTTTGGGTAGGGAGACAGGTAGCAGCCGCAGCCGTGCTGAACTCTGGTGTGGACTCCAGTTCTTGGATCTTTCAAGATCTCAAAAAGTTGTAGTTTAGTCCATTTCATCTCTAATGTTCATTCACCAAAGAACAGGGAAGAATAAATTCAAAGAGGCAAAGAAACAGGCTCCATTTCATCAGCACGTTCTGGCCATTTGGGGAGATGGGCAGCTGGCGGCAGAAGGCTGTAACTGCCACAGTAACTACTTCCCTCCGCAGCCAAAAGGGCAAGTGACCCAGCTGCCCTTGTGGCTTTTTATATGAATGTCTTAATCCAGCCCCCCAGCCTTCTTTCAAAGACCTTTCAGGGGTCTCTGTCCATCTGTGCCCCAGGGCCTTCTCCAGTATTTCAGAGACTGTTCCTAGATCAGACCCACCTCATATGGCCAACTTCTGCCTCCTGTCTGGATTCCCCTACGCCTTACCCTTATCTCCTACCAGGATCTAAGTTGGGCCTACAAGGCTTCACAGCACACAACATCATCTCCACCTGTCACAAAACTGGACATTGTCTCCTGAAAAGTCTACTCACCTTCCTCCCTCAAAGGACTTCTCTCCAGACACCGTTAATCTGCTTGGACTCATTCCACAATAGTTAGCACATTTCTTCCCCACCGTACTTCTGGATCCCTGTGATTCTAAACCTCCCTAAACCACATCTCCCCTACCTGGAATGCCTCTCTGGAATGCCTGCTGCATGGTTAACAAATTTACTTTCATCTTAAACTTCTTCCTTTCCCACTCCCTGCATCTTCGGGCTGTCACTGAAATCTGGCCCCGACCTGATGACACAGTCTCTCTGGCTAACCTTTCCAGGACTGGTTTCACTTTCATTTATATCTTCCCCTCCCCCCACCAACCCCATCTCCATTCATTGGCCATGATTAGAGTCGGAATAATCCTTGTTCCCCATTGCCGCTTTCAGTCTTTTCCTCTACCACCAGTACTCAGTAACCTCTTCTCCTTTGAGGTTCATTCAATTATGTTTATAACTCTATCAGGATTCTGGGAGCTGTTATTATCTATTGACCTCCAGGACATTCTCCTCCCATCCTCAATTAGTTCAACAGTCTGAGGCTTATTCTCCATCCCAATCCCTCATAGTAGGAGATTTCAACATATATATTGATGCCCTCTCAAAACCCTAGCTTTCCAGTTCTTCAATTTACTCATTTTCCACAATCCAGTCCACCCAAGTTACATATGGAGATGGTCGTATCCTTGATTTTTTTTTTTAGGCAATTGAGGTTAAGTGACTTGCCCAGGGTCACACAGCTAGTAAGTGTCAAGTTGGTCTGAGGCTGGATTTGAACTCAGGTCCTCCTGGCTTTGGGGTCAGTGCTCTATCCACTGCACCACCTAGCTGCCCCCCATATCCTTGATTTTGCCATCACCGGCAAGAGTTCCATCTCTATGTTCATGAATTCTGAAATTCTATTTATCTAATCCAAATCTTTTACCATTCTATTTTTCTTTCTACCTTGTAATCCCTAATCCTGTTCTTCATCTTCAGTATGACCTCCAATCCCTCCACCCTTTAGTTCTTTCCTAGACTATCATTCTTGCATTGGCTATACTCTCCTTCCTCCACTGCACTGACCTCTTGGTGAACCAATCCAGCTCCGCACTATCTTCTTTATTATCATGCCTGGGAGGTAGATGCTACTATTATTCCCCTTTTGCTAATGAGGAAACTGATGCACAATGAGATTTAGTGACATACTCAGGGTCCCACAGATAGTAAGTGTCTGAGGCTAGATTTGAATTCAAGTCTTCCTGAATCTAGGTCCAGAGCTCTATCCACTGTGTGACCTGGCTCCTTGAGGGCAGGGGCTGTGTTTTTGTCTTTCTTTGTTTCCCCACTGCTTACCACAATGCCTTGCACAAAGGAAGTGATTAATAAATACTTATTGATTGACCGACCCAGTTCCAGCTCAGCAGCCAATAAGAAATGCATACAGCAAGCAGACTAGAAACAATCATGGGATACCTGCTAATACTCTGAAGTAGGGAACAGGGCCTTCTGTTAGGATGCCTGGAAGCACGCTTGCCAAAAAAAAAAACCACATGGGTGTCGTGTATGTGTATTCTCATTGACTGGTCCCCCCCCTACACAGGACAGGACCTTCCCCAAGGAAGTTATATTCTCATAGAGGAAGGCAAGACATAAAGAGGAACGAGAAAGACTTAAGGTAAGGTACTCGGCCGCCAGGACGTGGTTTGGAAAGAGTAGCTTAGAACTAACATGGAGGCTTGGTTCCAAGGATAAGGCCAAAGATCTCTCAGAGCCCAGAGAAGCCCTAGGAACAGAGTTGGAGGTTCTGGTGGGCCAGAGATAAGGAGGTTGAGAATGATGACCAGGATATAGTCTGTATGACTTGGAAATGGTGACTGTAAAACTGTAACAAAAAAAAAACCATATTTATTTTGGAATCAAAAGGCCTGGGTTTGAGTTCACCTCTGTTATTTAATACCTATGTGATCTTGGACAAGTCATTTCACTTTTCAAGGCCTCAGTTCCTTTATCTTTAAAATGGGAATGGGGAGAAAAAGCTGATTTCCAAGGTCCTTTCCTGTTCTGAATCCTATGAGCCATGAACGTGTACTCAAAATTTAAAAGCAATCCACTACCATATTTGTGTAAGGAAATTAGCTTTGTTTCAATTATTCTATTTATTTCAACAAATTCCCTACTTGGCAGTAGGCTATTTTAAGGGGTTATACTCCTTTGATCATATTCCAAACTTTGTAGGGATTATTTCCAATGGTTTTTTTTTTAAACCCACTTATCCAGTAGGACAGAGTCCACGAGAAGGGCATCTGAACTTGTTCAGTGGAACACAAGCAGATTCCAGCGGCATACCACGATGGATGGTTGGCATTGTTCAGAGGTTCCCGGGATCGCCTTGTACATTCCCTTTCATTAAAAAACATCCCTCATAAGAGAGTTCATTAGTGTAAAATGATTACCCTACTTCTGCTCATGAGATAGCATGTGTAAAATGCTTTGTAGCCATCAGGAGCCATAGAACTCTTTGGTGTTAGTCATTATTATTTAGAAATAATATTTAGAAATTAATATTCTGAATATTATTTAGAAATAATGCTAATATTATTAGTCTAAATAATTGTAATGCTAATTCATATTCTGAATATTATTTAGAAATAATACTGACTAATATTATTAGTCTAAATCATAATGCTAATTAATATTCTGCTTATTTTTAGAAATAATACTGACTAATATTATTAGTCTAAATAATAATGCTAATTAAGATTCTGAATATTTTCAAAAATAATACTAAGACTAATAAATATTATTAGTCTAAATAATTGTAATGCTAATTAATATTCTGAATATTTTCAAAAATAATACTAAGACTAATATTATTAGTCTAAATAATTGTAATGCTAATTAATATTCTGAATATTACTTAGAAATAATACCAACTAATATTATCAATCTAAATAATAATGCCAATTAATATTCTGAATATTTTTAGAAATAATACTAAGACTAATATTAATCTAAATAACTATAATGCTAATTAATATTCTGAATATTATTTCAAAATAATAAGAAGACTAATATTATTAGTTTAAATAATATTTAATATTAATTTCAAATATTATTTCTAAATAACAGTATGAGTAACACTAAACAATTCTATGGCTCCCGGGGGCTATTTCATTATGTTATGTGGTTTGGCAAAAAAAATTTTTTTAAAGATTTGTAATGTTCAGTAAATAAAAATTAAAGTTCCAAAAAAAAGATAGTAGGATGCCTAGTCAGACTGACGGACAATCTTCTTTGAAGTAACGTCAAATACATTTACCATTTGGAAAGAGTAGCCAGCAGCCAGCCTAATGTAAGTCGTTCAGGCTTGTGGACTGTATGTATTAATTATTACTGCATTTTACTTAAGTGCTGACCACAGGAAAACCAATTCAATCTAACAAGTATTTAGAATGTGCGCTCCATTAGATGCTGAGCTCCTTGAGGCCAGGGACCACATTCTTGCCTTTTTTTTTTTTTTTTTTGGTCCCCAATGCTTAGCACAGTGCCTGGTATATAGTAAACACTTAATAAATGCTTCTTAACTTAATGGCATTTATTAAATATGTACCATGGCCTAGTGAAGAGAGAACTGAACTCAGGAAGCCCTGTATTCTAGTTCTGCCCATGACATATACTCTCTGTGTAATACTGGGAGAGTCATCAAACCTCGTGGTTTCCCAGATAACTCTTTTAGACCAGAAGTTGGAGAAGAGTTGTCAATCTGTGCTGCTAGAGGGAATCCCTCACTTGGAACTCCTTATGCTAATGAAAACATAGGTCTGTTCACACCTTTGCCCCCCAAAAAAGAAATATACACATACGTGTACTTCCTTGTGTAATACGGCAACCAGAAAAGCTAATGAGAGCATAGGCCTCATTGAGAGGCATAGATCCAAGAATAATAATAATAATGATAATAATAATAATATTAATAATGACTAGCATTTATAGAGCACTTTAAGGCAAGCAAAGTATTTTACATATGTTACCTTATTCAGTCAAGCTTATGAGGTAGATGTTATTCTTATTCCCATTTTACAGATGAAAAATCTGAGGCTGAGAGGGTAGGTGACTTGTCTAAGGTCACACAACTAGTAGGTAGGATTTGAACTCAAGTCTTACTGTTTCCAAGTCCAGGATTCTATCCATTGCACCACCTAAGCTGTTCTGCCAAGATAAGCAGTGTAAAGAACTGGATAGAGAGCTAGCCTTAGAGGCAGAAAGCATGGGTTCAAATCCCATCTCTGCCTCATAATGGCTACAAACCTGACCTGGGTGCTGGAGATATGTAACGGCAGAATCATAAAAAGATTCCTTGGCCTTGAGGAGCTTACACTCTATTGAAGGAATAAAGCATGTAAAAAGAAAAGAATAGACATCATTATTTGAGGTAGGAAAGAACACTGACAACCAAGGAGATCAGGAAAGTCTTCCCAGAGGAGGCGACATGCCTTGTAATTACTGAGAACCCTGGCAAAGTCACCAGCAAGCAGACATGGTGGAAATCAGGGCTCTCTCCTTTCATCTTCTCCCTGTCTCCCCCTTCGTCCCCTCTCCCCTACCCCCCAATCTGCACTCCTGTCCCTCCTGCACTGCATGCTCCAGAAGGTCACAGCTTGGTCTTTTTCTTTGGAAATACTGCACTAAATGAAATCATCAGAGCCACGAAGGGCATATTTTCTAGAACCTTCCCTCTGAAACCCTCCAGCAGCCACCTTGTTTTCTGTCAACTTTATGTGTGCAGCAAAAACAAAGTCTCCTGGAATATGTAGGTCTTAATTCCATGTCCAACTCTCAACTGTTCCAGAGAAAGAAAAAGTAGGGCAGCATTTCTGTTCCATGCAATAAAGGAGGTCTGTTTAAGGAAGGGGAAAGAGACAACACTAGTAATTCTCAGAAACACAGTGTGGCCTAGTTGTACACAGTCGTTTCAGAATCCTAGACTTCAAGTTACATTCTTTGCTTTTCTCCTAACTGGACCACTTAATCTCACTATTTTCTCTGATTTTTTCTGAACCACACTCTTTCCATACACAGAATTTTTTATATTAATCCTGAGTAGTTTGCCAACATTGGGAGATGTAAAATGTATGATGATTTTTAAAAAGATGCTGTAAAATTCCTGACTAAAGTAATAATAAATAATAACTGACATTAATAGTAATAGTAATAATAGCTAGCATATTATATAGATTTTAAGGTTCGCAAAGTTTTTTGTATATGCAATCTTTTTTGATCCTTGCAACAACCCTGGGAGAGTGATGATATTATTATCCCCATTTTACAGATGAGAAAACTGAGGCACATAAAGGTTAAATGATTTGCCCAGGGTCCTACAGCTTATAAATGTCTGAGGCTGCATTTGAACACAGGTCTTTCTAATTTCCAGTTGAGTACTCTAGCCACTACACTACCTAGCTGCCTCCTAAATACAAGGTACTTTACAAACATCCATTTTTTACAATCTCACAAACACACTTATGAGGTAGCTATGGCAAATATTGTTGTCCTCACTTTACAGATAAGAAAATGAGATTTTTTTTTGAGGAGGGAGGGCAGAGAAAGAGAGATGTGTTGGTAGATAAAAACAGGCATTGAAAAAATTTTCAAGTTATGATATTTTATTCATTAAAATTAATTTTATTGAATGGTTACTAAGTAAGCTCAAGTGGTTGTGTTGATATTCAACATAAATTTTCAACAAAATATTTCATTTAAATTTTCAAGATGTTAATTGCCTTTCTTATGGCTGATGAATTCTTTTTGTAAGAGAATCAGTTGGTATATAAATTATGATATTATATGTAAATCACTTGGTATGTGTACAATGGTTTTCCATACAATATTGTTATTGACATGTTGATGAATAGTTGTTTTAAGGGTGAAGATGGTATGGTAAAATGAGCTAAAAGTATTCCCAAATAGAAGGCCTCAAGTCAGTTTTTCCCCTTGGAGAATTTTCCCAAGGCATTATCCCAGGGAAAGAAGAGATAGATCCGCAGACTTTCACCTTCCCTGCCCTACTGGGTGCTGCCCACTTCATGGGCTCCTTCTCAGTAAGGCAAATAAGGATGGCTCACGTGCCCCATAGCACCTTAAGGTTTACAAAGTGCTTACTTCACAGCCACCCCATAAGCAGTGTGACACAATGAGATGTGCATTCATTCCGGAATCAAAGGACCTGCGATGAGGGGAAAGAAGGGGTTAGTGGAAGATCAGCAATACGGTAACCAAGAAAAGTCATGTGATCTCAGTCTACATCGAAAAGTGTCGCAGCCAGGAATGAGGATTTGATCGTATTTCTTGGTAGTGTAGGGTAATGGATAGAAAGCTGGTCTCAAAGTCAGAAATCCTGGGTTCAAGCCTTCCCCTCTGTCACAAGCCACATGTGTGACTCTAGGCAAGTCATTTAACCTCTAAGTGTCCCCCAGCAAATCTCTAAAACTAGAAATTGCAGACCAGAAACAGATCTGCATTGGTAGAGAGGGTTTCCTCAGTGAGACTTCCCTGTACCACCACGGGCCACCATTCTCCCACCGCTACCACTCTACCCCCTAAAATGCAGTTCTATTCTACTATGCAGAGGTCAGACAATATCTGGGGTAGCATGTGCAGCCTGGAATGCCATGATTTAGAAAAGGCATTGATAAGCTAGAGATCACCCACAGGAGAGCAACGAGGATGATGAAGGGCCTCCAGTCCATCCAATAGAAACATAGACAATGGGAACACCCTATCTACCTTCAAGTATCTGGAGGGCTGTCTTTTGGAAGAGGGATAAGACTTCCTCTGCTTACCCCTAGAAGACAAAACAAGAAACCATGAGCAAAAGTCCCAAGTTATACATTTAGGCTTAACTCTAGGAAAAACATACTAAAGATTAAAGTTGTCCAAAGTAGAAACAACCACCTCAGGATAAAATGGGTATTCCTTCACTGGAGGTCTTCACTTATCAGGAGTGATTTAGCAGGGTTTTATTTTTGGGTATGGGCTGGCCCAGGTGGCTTCTAAGGTACATTCCAGCTTTCAATTCTCAATCCCAACTCTGTGACCTCAGATAAGTCATTTGATCTCTGTGGGCTTCACTTCTCCCACCGTAACCTGGAGTCCGGGAGAGGGGAAGACCCGATGATTTCTAAGTTTCTTCCTAGTCCTATATCCTTGATTCAGTGATGGAGGGAGGACTTCCACTAGAGTCCTCCTATCAGAATCTCCCAAAAACTACTTTTAGACCTGGTAACACAAACTAGATCCAGATTGATAATCACAAATTCTGTCTTGTTACCTGCTGTCAGATGGCACGGACTATAGAACTAGCATGACAATCAGGTTTCTAGGTTGCAGTTGTCCTGTCTTGCTCTGGCCTTGTGAGTCTGCCTTGATTTCTGTCCTGGTCTTGCGCCAGAGTTATTTCCATCAGTTGAGGAAGCAGGGACTTACCTGGCCATTTCATGAAAGAAGTTTTTCTTAAATGCTTACTATGGGCTAGGCACTGTGCTCAGAATTGGGGATACTACACAAATAGTCCCTGCCCTCAAGGAACTTACATTCTACTGGAAGGAGGGAAAGTAATGAAATGTAGAAAGATAAATAAATGGAAAGTGTGCTGATTAGGCCAAAAGTTCATCCCCAATTTGATGAGGTTCTTGATTTGCAATTTTATTACAGAAATGTCTCTAAACTAGCTCCTTTCTCTTTTGTAGTCATCCAGCCAATGATCATCAATCGAAGAGAGGCTTCTCAGTCTTTTCTTAGTATCTGAGATCTGTGTTCCTGTTCCCATCACTTTTACCTCGAAATTACCCTATATTTATTTTTAACTTAATTATCTGTATAAATGCATAATATAATTTTGTATATATATACATAGAATTATATCTATAAACACATGCATATATGTATTGTGTGTATATATATGTATATATATGCATATATGTGTGTATATGAAACAGTTTGAGTTCCTTGAGGTTAGGAACTGTTTCTTTTTTTGTCTTCGTAGCTCCAGCATAATAGGTGCCTAATAATGCTTGCTGATTGATTGCTTTGTCCTTCTCCCCCTACCCTAATACCTCCTGACTCTCAATCTCTCTACAAAATACCTTGTTTCTTTCATCATTACTGCTTCCCCCAAGAAGCATCTTGCTAACTTCCTATCCCTGGTGACAAAGCCCCACTATCTTGGTGAAAATACTACCATAGGCATAGCATGTGGAGCCATGGATTCACAGACTTTTCCAGTTGGAAGGAGTTTCATTGATCATGTGGTGCAATGCATACCAGAACAGGAAACTACTCTACAACATCCAGGCTCTACTTGAGAACCTTCGGTGACTAGAGATGGCTCAGAGAAAATGATAACAATAAAATGATAAAATAACAACAGTAGTAATAATATAGGTCTTACTATGTGCCAGGTACTGTGCTAGGCACTTTACAAATATCTCATTTGAGCCTCACAATAATCCTGGGAGGTAATTGCTATTATTATTCCCATTTTACAGTTGAGGATGCTGAGGCAGACAGAAGTTAAGTCACTTGCCCAAGATCACATATATAATAAGTGTCCGAGGCTAGATTTGTCCTTTTTTGGATCTTCCACTCCAATACCAGACCTTCCTCTCTATCCTTTGTCCTTTGTTCCACCTTTGTCCCACCTAGATGTCTAATCTAGCCTCACAACTGAAAAACAAAACAAAAGAAAAACCACTCAGAACTCATGCTCTACCTAAAATCTAATTTATGATTAAGTCACTCCTTCCTCAACCAGATTAGGGTTATTGTAGGTCCAGATTCATTTGGAGACAGTCTGCATCGCACTGGCAAAGTCTACATTTTCTCAATGGGATAGAACATTATGGAAAGATTACCAAATTTGTAATCAGAGGTCTTGGGTTCAAATACTGCCTCTGCTCCTCATTACCATTGAAATTTGGGCAGATTATTGAAGAGCATAGAATTAAAGCTGGACAGAACCTTGCAGGTCATCCTCTGCAATGACTGGTTTTACAGATGGGGCCCAGGGAGATTGCCCAGAAAAGATCAGGGACTCCAACCCAGGTCCTCCAATTGCAAATCCAACATGCTTTCTACTGTACCACAATCCCTTCTCATAACCTCTCTGAGCCTCATCTATGAAATGAATTTTGGGTAAAACAATTGGATTAGTAAATTCATATAAACCAAGATTATAAACTAGATTACTTAGAAGTAATCTAGTATAAATCCCTCATTTTACAGATATGGAAACTGAAGACAAGAGAGGTCACATGACTTGTAAAAGTCACAAAGGGAGGGGGGAAAGCCAGAATTTGAACGCAGGCATTCTGACTACAAAACCTACATACTTTCCACTGAACCTAGAGCTCTGTAGGGTTAGTCACTGTTTATGCTCTATTGCCCAAAAAACACCAAGGTAGAGTAACTAAAAAAGGGGCGGCTAAGATAAGACGGACTTATACTTGTGAGCTTAGCATAAGATACATCCAGGTAAAGAAAGGACAAAGATATAGGACTAAGGGCAGCTAGGTGGCGCCACACTGCATGAAGCACCAGGCCTGAAGTCAGGAACCCTCATCTTCCTGAGTTCAAATCCTGCCTCAGACACTTAGTAGCTGTATGACGCTGGGCAAGTCACTTAACCCTGTTTGCCTCAGTTTCCTCATCTGTAAAATGAGTTGTAGGAGGAAAAGGCAAACCACTCCATTATCTTTGCCAAGAAAACCCCAAATGGGGTCATGAAGAGTCAGACATGACTGAAAAACGACTAAACAAGATGCAGTTTGGGACTTCAGGATGGAGAGGAGGAAGAGAGAGTACTCAACCAGACATGCATAGATTGAACTGTTTAAAAAAGAAACATTAGACTATATAGTACATCACTACTTAAGGTATTGACCAGACCTTTTGAAAGGCAGTGTAGCACGGTAGAAAGAGTGGTAAATTGGAAGTCCTGGGTTCAAATTCTGTCTCTGCCTCTTCCCACCTGTATGACCTTGGGCATCTCTGGGTCTCTGTTTCCTTACCTGTAAAATAAGGAATTTGGAATACATAATGTTTGAGATCCTTTCCAGCTCTAAATTTATGACCTATGATGTTGTCATTGCTGAGTAATTATAGGATCTCATAATCAAGCCCAGGAAAATCAGAGCCTGCATAAAAGATTATTCTCACATCTAACATTAAGCATAGAATCATGGATCTCGAGCAGGGATGGGGAACCTGCAGCCTCAAGGCTTCATGTGGCTTTCTAGGTCCTCGGGTGAAAATTTTTGACTGAATCCAAGTTTTACAGAAAAAATCCTTTTATTAAGGGGATTTGTTCTGTGAAGTTTGGATTCAGTCAAAGGGCCGCACTTGAGGACCTAGAGAGCCACATGTGGCCTCAAGGCCAAAGGTTTCCCACTCCTGATCTACAGGAAAGAGATCTTATAGCTAATTCCTTCATCTTATAGATGAGACAATCCAGGACCAGAGAGGTAAGTGAGTTTCCTATGATAAGTGGCACATTATGGATTTGAACCCAGACCCTCTAATTCCCAGAATGCTTTTCCATTTTAAATCAACAAAAAGTACATGAATTTGAATGACCATTACCACTTCTATTGCATTTCCCCCAAAAAGGCACCTCAGAGACTACAGTATTTTGTTTCCATTGTTGAGAACCTTTAGTAGCCCGGGGAACCTCATTACACACTCCAACCTCTTCTTCTACAGCTTCTTGATGGGTAGCTGAGCATCACAAATATTCATGTGGTGACCTTGGCAACCTCCAGACACCAGACTGTGCCTTTCCTCAGGCAGGAAGAAACGCTGAAGCTTACCTCCTCTGCTCTGGCCTCTAAGCTGGGGAGTCAGACTGGAGGTGCCTGAGACCAGCCAAGTGCTGAGTCATGGACCCCTTTCAGTCAACTCATATTCACAAACAACCTGGCTTTATGGCAGATAAAAACTTAGCTGCCTGATCCTATGGTCGTTGGAAGGTATTGGTCAGGAGAAGCTACCATGCATACCTCCCCCTGAGCAAATTGCTCAGCTTTTATCCTGCCTTTTGAGCAGATCTGATGAGGCTAAATGCATTTCTACTCTGATTCTAGGTAACGAGGTAGAAAAGCCAGGGAAGATTTCAAGAGACGCTAGTGTTGGCACTGGTGTTCTATAATGCGGTCAAAACTCACACGAACCTTTCTAAGATGTAAGATCACAACCTAGGCCAGTATATGTGCTGGATACAATGGACAGGACATTGGAACAGTATGATACAGGAGTAAGACCATTGAGGGAGTCACAGAATACTGATTCAGATATTACTTCTGACCCTTAGCATCTGTGTGATCATAGACATCACTTAACCTCCTTCATCAGGTTTCTCGTGTCTAAATGAGGGGGTTGGCCTTTTGAGGCCCCTTGTCACTCTAATTCTATTATTCTAAGAGCTAGGAGACTTGGATTCTAGTCCAGGTTCTCTGTGTGACATGGGCAAGTCACTTTGCTTATTGGGACCTGAGCTCTTATTTCTATAAAATGTGGGGTTATGTGTGGTGACCTCTGAGCTTCTTGCTAGGGCTACCATTCTATGAGGCTTTGTCTTCACTCTGAGTCAACACTTACAAATGTTATTTCCTATTTATCCTCTATATAGCTTGCTTTATATACATTTGTTTTCATGCTGTCTCTCCCATTAGACTGTAAGCTCCCTGAGGGCTGGCACTTTCTTTTGCCTCTTTTGATATCCTCAGCACTCAAACACAGTGCCGGGCACATAGTAGGCACCAATGAGTGTTCATTGATTGATAGATGTCAACACCATCCAAACAACCTCTGCACATGGGGGAACATCATAAAATGAATCCAGATTATATCCAGATAGAATCCAGATATTAAATTATACTACAATCAAGAGCCTGGTTTTCTAATATTTTTCAATCAATTAACAAGTATTTTTTAAGTGTTATTTTGTGTCACAAGAGCAAGTCACTCCTACACGGCACATTTTCCCCAAATGTATAGAATACTGAGCCATTTATTCCCCAATAAGACATTTATGAAGCATAGCAATATAACACAAATGCAATATACAAGCCTGAGGGTGACACTAGCATCTCAAGACTGCTATAGAAAAGTCTGACTATATTCATGAGACATTTTGGTTTGGAAGCCAAACGTCAGAGTCAATATTGGTTCTTACTTGACATTTCTAGCAGACAGTGAAAATAACTGCCTGGGGAAGAGTCAAGATTTTCTAGCTAGTAAAAAAAAATATTATTTGTAATAATAATACTTTTTTTAAAAAAAACTAAGAAGAGAACTTATTTGGAATGGTTACTCCACAATTTGTTTTTGTCATTCAGTCATTTCAGTCCTGTCTGACTCTTCATGACCTCATTTGGAGTCTTCTTGGCAGAGATACAGGAGTGGTTTGCCATTTCCTTTTCTAGCTCATTTTACAGGTAAGGAAACTGAGTCAAACAGGGTTAAGTGACTTGCTCAGGTTCACACATCTAATAAGTGTCTGAGGCCAGATTTGAACTCAGGTTTTCCTGACTCCAGCCATGGTGCTCTTTACACTGTGCCACCTTGCTGCCTCACTCTGCCTCTGTAATCAATAAGCATTTATTAAATGAATACCTACTATGTGTCAGGCACTGTGAACTCCATGATGACTCAGACAGATGCTAATGTCCCACATTTACTGCTACTGCCAAGAATCTAGGAATCTAATGTTCTCAAAGTACTTAAATTCCTCCATCCTTCTATATTTATTTTCTAATACAAATTATATAGTCACTATGTTTAGAGTAAGCAATCAGCAAGCATTCATTAAGTGCTTACAATGTACTGGGCACTACATTAAATTTTAGTGATACAAATACAAAAGCAAAAGTCTCTACCTTTAAGGAGTTTACAGTCTAATAGGGGATATAGTCCTAAGGGCCTGACACTTCAAGGAGTTTTCTTGATATGCCTTTTAGATAGTAAAGGGTCCATGCCTTGACTCACTTCTTAAAGAGGCCTATTTGCTGAATGGGAGTTATCTCACTCAAAGTGAGAACCTAAAAAGACCTTAGCTTAAAAGGGCCAACGTCTCCCATTGCATTCTGATAGATATCTGACCACTAAACCGAAATGGCTCTGGAGAAGAAAGTGAGGCTGGTGACTTTGCACATAAAAGTCATTTGCAAGTCATATCATCTCCCTGTTGTCATGATCCTCTTTGAGAACAAAAGACAAACGCTCCACCACCACCACCACAACAACAACAATAAATGGGGAAGGGAATAAGCATTAATTTAGTGACTGCTATGTGCCACCCACTACACTGAGTGTTTTACAAATATCATCTCATTTTATCCTACAGCAACCCTGTGAAGTATAGGTACTGTTATTGTCCCTATTTTACAGCTGAAGAAACTGAGGCAGGAAGAGGTTAAGTGACTTGACCAGGGTTTCACAGCTAGGAAGTGTCTGAGGCAACATTTGAATTCAGATCTTCCTGACTCCAAGCAGGCCTAGGAGAGGGAGAAAAGGAGAGAGGGGAAGAGAGAGAGTGGGGGGGGGGGGGGGGGAGGGGGGGGGGAGAGAGAGAGGGAGAGAGTTTGTAAGGCACTGGGGCAAAGTGAATAAAAACCTGTCCTCAGAGTCAGGAAAACTTGAGTTCAAATCTCACTTCTGCCATATCCTTCCCGTTGGTGATCCTGGCCTAGTCACTCAGGAATCAGGGCTCTGCACAGTCCTCTAAGACTACAAGTTTCAGAGAAAGTTGTCGATCTGCGTTGGTTAAGTTCTTCACCCAGAGTTCCCTCTGCTGATGAAATCTCAGGTCCACTAAAACATTCATCAGCATTGTTTCGTCTTACCAGGTTCAACCCATTCTTCAAGCTTATAAGTAACAAAAATCATCATCATATTAACAGTGAAGTTAACACAGAAAATGGGAACCACTCCCTGCTATGCTCCATATACCTCAGAGTACATGAAACTGCAAATGAACCTACTTTGAAATACAATTACCATTGTCCCTTCTGGGAAGTTTGAGAAAGTCAGACCACAACTGAAGCTATAAAAAGAGTCTTATACAATAAATCTCTTGGGAGGAATAGCTGGAAATATATCATCCTGGACATCTAATTCAATAAAGAAAAAAAAAAGATCATTTTTTTCCCCCAGTGACTGTTCAATATACAACCATGATAATCTGGCTTAAATGAGACTGATCTCACTTAGATTTGAATCAGGTCAAGAATTTGAAAAGAGAGAAAGAGAGGCAAGACAAAAACAAGGAGATTATGGGGGGCATAGGGAAAAGAAGAGAGGTAATGAGGAGAGAGGAGGGGAAACCAAAGAAGATTCACTATTCTCTTTGCCCCCGTCAACATTTTCCTATAATTCCTGTCACCACCTCATGCCCAAGGCAGGGCTGGTAAAAGGATCCTATGAAGGAGTCCTTTCCCCTCTCCTGAGACATTCTCCTTTCGTCCTCCCACAGTCTAGGTAGCCCTTGCCTCCTACCTTATCCAAGATTTCCACCATTAATCTTCAAACTCAAATCTCCTGAATACAAGCCCAGTACTATTTCCATGACACAAGCCTTGATTTATGGCCCCACTCCAAACTGCATTTGCCTCACATACTACAAGTGTGGGTACACTTGAATACCACCTCCAAGAAATCCTCTTTCCTAGTGCAGAGACTATCAGAACTTTGGCATTCAGTTATAACATCTCTTAGGGCTCTTTCCTCATGACTCCCCAAATGCTAACATCACTGCATGGGAGCCTACTGGGACCTCGACCAGTGGTGTCAAACTCAAACAGAAATGGATCCCTGAGGGCTGCATGTTGACTAAGAAAATCATATATTAGTATTATCTATGGGTTTTTTTTTCTACTGGAGAAGGAAATGGCAAAGCACTCCAGTATCTTTGCCAAGAAAACCCAAATGGGGTCACAAAGACTCAGATACAACTGAAATGATGGAACAATAACAAATGTATTATTGTATTTTTTTTTTTTGTTAAAGATTTCCCAATCAAAATTTTCATCTAGTTCCGGTCACGCTCAAGAGTATTGTGTGCTGCATGCAGCCCCCATGTTTGGAGCCTGAAGCACCAACAAAATGTGCCAGGTACCTTCTCTGTCCACCCCTCTGTAATTTAAGGATCTCTCAGGGGCCAAATCCAATCCTGCTGAATCACACCATCACTTTCTGCAGCAACTTCGAATTCTCCCAACGAGACACTAACCCTCTGACATCCTCTAATCCCAACATTACCTCTCCAGCCACACTCTGTTCCCCACATGCCTTATGCTCCTTTCTCAACACGCTGTCACAAACAGCCAAGGACCAGCTATTCTAACACATTCAAAACAACACTCACCCGTGTTAAGAGAACAATTTGTTGCTCTTTTACAACCTGGGGAGTAATTTCGGACAGCTGTGTACCTCCCTCTAGGTGTCACAGTGGTTAAAAGTGTTAGACTTAGAGTCTCAGGAAGCCCTGAGTTCAAATCCAGTCTCAGGCTCTTACTAGCTGGGTAACCCCTGGGTGAGCTTCACCTCAGTTTTCTCATCTGTAAAATGGGGATAATAATAGCACCTACCTCCTAAGGGTTGTTGTGAGAATCAAATGAGATAACACATGAGATAACGCACTTTGTAAAACTCAAAGCACAATAGGGGTGACAATGATGATGACTATTTACTTTCCATGCATATATATCTGTCTTAAAACTGGGGAATGTGGACTGCCAATCATAAATTTTGTCTGCTTTACAACTCCCAATACACCAGACCCAAGGTGGGATAGGGGTAGGGCAGAGTGGGATAGGAGACCACTGGTTCAATTATCTCATCTCACTGCTAGTATTCCCAGATCTACTTATCCTGCCCTTGTCTTTCTCCTAATCTTCAGTATTATATCTCCTACTGCCTACATCTCAAACTGGATGTCCTCATAGACACTTTTTTTTCTTTTTGGTGAGGCATTTGGGGTTAAGTGACTTGCCCAATGTCACACAGCTAGTAAGTGTCTGAGGCCGGATTTGAACTTAGGTCCTCCTGACTCTAAGGCCAGAGATCTATCCACTGTGCCACCTAGCTGCGCCCCCATAGACATCTTTAACTCAACCTGTCCAAAACTCAACTCATTATTTTTTCCCTAAACCTTCCCCCTTCCAAACTTCCTCATTGTTTCCAGGGTACTGCCATCTTCCCAGTCCCCTGAACTCAGACAATCCAGGTGTCATCCTCCGCTCCCCAGTCTTTCTTATTTCCCTCCCCCTATATCCAATTTTAGTGCCAAGTCCTGTAGATTTTACCTTCATAACATCTGTCATATACACCCCCTTCTCTCCTCTGAGACTTTCAGCACCCTGGTGCGGGCCCTTTTCACCTCACACCAGAACTATTGCAAGAGCAGCTCGAGGGTCTGCCTGCCACAAATCTCCCCGCCCTCCAAACATCCTCCACCCAGCTGTCAAAGTGACCTTCCTAAAGCACAGATCTGATCACGTAACCTGTTCCATCAACTCCGGTGGCTTCCTTTCACCTCCAGGATCAAATATAAAAATCCTCTGTTTGACATAAAAACCCTTCAAACCTGGCACTTCTCTCCGATCCTTGTACACCTCACACAATACAATTACTCTCTTTCTCTCCTCAATCCGGTGATACTGGTCACTCAAACGAGACACTCCTTCTCTCAGTTCTGGGCATTTTCTGTTGCTGCCCGCCATGGCTGGAATCCTTTCCCTCCTCGTCTTTGCCTCCTGGTTTCCCTGGAGTTCCTTTTGTCCCAACTCAAATCTCTCCTTTGATAGGAAATCTTTTCCCCGGTGTAGTTCATCCTCCAAATAACTGCCAAAATCCTCTTTCTGTGTCTCAGCTCTGACCATGCCACTCTTTCGGCCACAAACTTTTGTGTTTTCCCATTGCTTCTAGGATAAAATATTAACACTTTATCCTGACATCTAAGTCTCTTCATAACCTTGCTCTTACCTACATATATGTATATGTATGTGTGTGTATGTATACATATATATGCATACTTGTATATGTGTATATATATATATATGTATGTGTGTATGTATTTACCTATACAAGCTGTTCCCCATAGTCAGAATGCTCTATCTCATCATTTTTTTTATTCAATATTTTAATTTTTCCTCAATTATATGTAAAAATAATTTTAACTTTTTTTTAAATTTTTTGTTCCAATTTCTCTCCCTTCCCTTCTTTTTCTCCTCCCCCCTCATTAAGAAGGCAAGCAATTTGATATAGGTTATGCATATGCAGCCTTGCAAAACATATTTCCGTATTAGTCACGTTGGAAAAAACACAGACCAAAAAAAAAACCAACAAAAATAAATTTTTAAAAAAGTATGCTTTGATCTGCATTCAGACTCCCATCAGTTCTTGAATTGTCTTGAAACATTGTACTGCTGAGAATAGCTAAGCCATTCACAGTTGATCATTGTACAATATTGTGGTTACTGTATACAATGTTCTCCTGGTTCTAGTCATTTCACTTCGCATCAGTTCACGTAAGTCTTTCCAGTATACCTCATTGTTTTCAACTCTCGGCAACCTCACATGCCTTCAAAGTTCAGCTCAGCTCCCACTTCCTCCCTACAGCCTTCCCCACCCCCACTCCATCCTTAGTTTTCTTTGTCCTTTATTTGTATACATGATATAATCTCACCCAATGAAGACAGGGACAGTTTCTTTTCTGTCTTTATTCTGCCCAGTTCCCAGCATGGAGTCCTGAAGGAATTCACACAACTTGGGCCCACTGGGTCTACCACAGTTTTATGTTATCTAATCTCAATTAGGCCCTCACTACTGTATGACAACCCTTTTATTCTTTCCTGATTGACAATGGGGTACTGTATTAGAATCATTAAGACCTAGATTCAAATCTAGCCTCAGATACTTGCTAGTTTCATGACTCTGGGTAAGTAGCTTAATTTTTCTATGCCTCAGTTTCCCCATCTGTAAAATAAGATTGGGCTTGATGGCTTCTAAGGTCCCTTCTGGCTCTAAATCAATGATCATTTGAAATCAGAATACATCCAGAGAAATTGGTCCTAACTCCCCAGAAAATAAATGAACATAGAAACTAGAGCCCACAAACCAGATGCTATACTTCTATAGAATCCTCTATTGACTTGAGGACCTAAAGTTTCTTCCAGCTTCAAATCCATGATCTAATGACCCTACAATTCTATGGCTCCCTGTCCTTCTACCTCTCTCTGGGCCTCAATCCTCATGGGCCCTCCAATCATTCCATCCTTCCCTGCTTTCCCAGGTTCTCACCCTCCTCTGTTCTCACTAGCCTCCCTTCAAAATCTTGGCCCGACAGTTAACAAATTTAATATTCCCACCATCCTCTACTCCTTCTTTTGGCTTTGGATCCTTAGCACCTCATACATTGCCTAGCACATAGTAATCACTTAATAAACACTTGCTAAATTGAACTGAACATTTACTATTGAATTGAACACTGGGTTAAGAAACACATGTTTTCTCCTTTCAATTCTGGCTAGAGCATATTATACTAAAAATTCATAATGCTCTCCTAAAATAACTATCATGGTTGTGGCAGGCATATGGTCTAAGCAGCAGATAGCTGTTGTTACAGTTTTCTTTCAAAACATCTAACACCTCTCCCTATATACACACTTCCCTCTAGCTGCTTTGCCAAGAATAAAAAAGGGAAGAAGGGAAGGAAGGAAGGAAGAGAGGGAGGAAGGAAGGAAGGAGAGAAGAAGGGAAGGAGGGAAGGACAGAAGGAAGGAAGGAAGGAAAAAGGGAAGGAGGGAAGGAGGGAAGGAAGGAAGGGAGGGAGGGAAGAAGGGAAGGAAGGGAAGGAAGGAGGAAAGAGATGTAAGGAGGAAGAAAGGAAAAGAGGGAGGAAGGAAGAAAGAAGGAAGGAAAGAAGGGAAGGAAGGAAGAGAGGAAGGGAGGGAGGAAAGGAGAGAGGGAGAAGGAAGGAAAGGAAGATCTAGACATCTGCTCAAATAGTTTTCAGAGCAAAAAAAAATTGGTACCAGTGATATTTTCCCTTCTAAAATATGAAATTATGTATCAAAATTTTTTGTCATTTTTTGGTATGAAAATTGGTTTAATTTTCTATATTTGTTTCACAATTTCCATAAACTTCCCCTTAAAACTGAGGTGTATTCTATATAGCTCCACTTCAGCTCTACTCTTTTGGCTCATTTTGGTATCGAAGTGAACTCAGGTTCTCAAAGGTATGCATATCAAATGGGAAAGATTTTGAGCATGGGCTCAATCACTGAATGCATATGTCTTTTATCTAAGGACCAGCCTGTCTAAGTTTAGAGGGGTTCATTAACAGGCTGATCATATGACAATAAATTTTCTAGCTATGGCAACTCTTGAAAACCATGTACTAAGTCATAGCATAGTTGTAATCTTTGTCAGTGAAGGGAATTCATGTTCTGATGAAATTATGGCTCCTTCAGAATAATAGCATACATTTATGTAATACTCTTAAGGTTTATAAATTTTTTTACATACATTATCTCACTTAAGTATTTTATACAGAATTACCACTTTCTAAAACCTTTGATTATCCTAAAAGATTGACCTCTATGATTTGCAAAAGAGCTCTGGTCATGATGGTCAATGACAATTTTTCCGCATAGTTACATGGGTCCCCAGAGCATTGTGAAGCAAACACTGGCAAGTCAGTTTCCATGGGGAAGATAAACCACAACCCCTGGGGAAGCTGTGCCCACTCAGATATCAGCAACTTGAGGCAATGCACCACTTGGTCCATGATAGTTATGGGTCTAGGAAGACCCCAGCACATTAGATAGATCTGCATGGAAGATTTATTGGAGCACACAGATAAGAATTACACAAAATAATAATGGTTTTACATTAATAGAGTTCTTTAAAGTTCGTAAGGTGGTGTGTGTGTGTGTGTGTGTGTGTATCATTTGATCTTCATAGCATCCCTGTGAGGTAGGTGCTATTATTTTCCTATTTTATAGATGAGGAAATTGAGTCTGAAGGAAGTGAAATGACTTGCCCAGGGTCACACAGCTTATAAATATGTAAGGCGTGATTTGAGTTCAGATCTTTCTCACTCCAAACCCAGCACTTCATCTACATGTAGCTCTTTAAGGTTTAAAGCGCCTTTAAAAAGGTCAACAATCAAGTGGGGGAAATGTGACAGGTACCCAAATGGAAAAACTAGGAAGGGTGGAAGATGTCAAGAGGCAAAAATTTAGGCATAATAAAAGGAAAAACACCTGATAAATGCTTGTTGACTGAGTGACCCCAGACCACCATTCTCAGGGTGCCATCACCATGGTGCCCCTCTCCCACGGCTCATCTCCTTTCCCCCAAATACACATACTCCACCTAAGGAGGAGAAAGTCAGACTCTCTGGGCCTCTCCCATCCTGGAACAAATCTACCCATTGTCTTACTGTCCTCTGCACCCTCACCCCCCACCTCTGGACTGTCTTCTACATTGTCCATTCTTCCACATCTCTACCCCAACCATTTTTTGACCCAAGTGAAAGAACTCCCAATGACAGTGGCTCGTGTAAGGACATACAAGATTCTATGAGAGATGTGAGACGAATCACATGGCTACTGGATGGTGAACTGAAGAAAAGATTTAGGGAGAAGGTAGAACTCAAGCTCCAGTACAGTCTAAAAATGTGAGTAGAATTTCATTCAATATATGAAAAGGAGCAATAGGAAGACAGGGAGGAAGAGGAGAGTTATTTGAAATTTACCATTATGGGTCAATTTCCTGGAAATATTTTCCAAGGAAACATGGGTGAGTTACTCTGCCTGGTATTCAGCAAAGAGAGCATCTGAAATACATTTCTCACCATCTGGACAACTTGGCCCAGCACAGATGTGATAACTAAAAATAGAAGCAGGGGCATTTCTTTGACATCAAAATGCATTGGAAATCTGAATTCAGACTGGACATTTTACACTGTATTCAGCGATACAATAAATTCTCAGGACCATGGAACCATACAATATAGATGAGACAGTTTCATGCTTCAGGGCACAGGCCTGCTGCCATCAAGATCAGTGTGATTTCAAGAGAATGTCATTTCTGAGCTTCAAAATGTGCCCTTAACCAAGTTTACCAAGATGAAACTACAAGCTCTGGGTGTGTTGGGGTTTGTTTTTGTTTTTAATGATGATGCCCTGTCAACGTGGCAAGAGATGTTCAGTGGAATATTCTATAGATCTGTGCTTGGCCAGATGCTGCTTCACATTTTTATCAATGACTTGGAGAAAGATGTAGATGGAATGTTTATCAAATTTGCCAATGATATAATATGAAGAAGAATAGCTAACATACTGAATGGCATAACAAGAAACCAAATGGAACTTGACAGGATAGAGCACTGGATGAACCTAATAAGACAAAATTCAATAGGGATAAATGTAAAAGTCTTGCCCTTAGGTACAAAAAATTAATTTTACAAGTCTAAGATGAGAGAAGTATGGACATATTGGAGCAGCTCAGTGGCACAATGGATAGAGTGCTGGGCCTGAAGTCAGGAAGACTCATCCTCCTGAGTTCCAATCTCACCTCACTAACTTTGTGACTCTGGGCAAGTCACTAACCCTGTTTGCCTCAGTTCCTTCATATACCAAATGAGGTGGAGAAGGGAAATGTCAGACCATTCTAATATCTTTGCCAAGAAAACCCCAAATGGGGTCACAAATAGTCCCAATTTTCATCAGGTCAGAGGCAGTGCCCCTTCCAAGACAAACAGATGCAAATTTACAGTTAGTTTAACACCAAATTATCTGCCTCTTACGTTGTATGAAAATATCAATGGGGAGTGGCAGAAGGAAGAGAAATTATTTGGCCGGAGTCCAACTACTTGCTGTACATGCTATACAAATGTGAACACTGTGTATTTGGGTGCCAGCTCGGTCACTAGCTAATGGTGTCACTGGTCACGTTATTCTTGTCCTACCTGCAAAACGAAGAGTTTGGATCAATTACTCTGTAAGTTACCTTATGATCCAGCTATCTATAAACCAGTACATAGGCTTTTTTTGTTTCTGTTTTGTTTTGTTTAAAGCAGCCTATAGGCTACAAAACTTTCACGTTTTCAAGAGGACAACTTATCTAGCAAGTAATAAAAGCCATCAGATTATCAATTGTGAAGCCCCAACCATGCACTCAAAGATCCCTCCATTCCTCTCCAATTTCCTCATCGAATGGATCTGAGAGACAAGGAGCTGAAGTGTTAGATGTCTTTTTTAATATAAATTTTCTCTTTTCTTATGAACTTGGTGATTATGAACATTTTTCTAGACAAAGAACCGAAAAAAGGATTGGACATTGAACTGTGAAATATTACATATAGTTTAGTGAATTTCATATTACCCTTATTTTATAGACATTTAAAACATTCAGTTTATTTGGCACTTAATATGTGGCAAAACAACACCACCTCTAAGACTTCAAACTTTCAATCTTTCCCCTCATCCAGTAGGTACCATGCCCCTACTGTGACAGGAACAGTTCTTGGATGTGACTAACAATATCACTGATGGATGGGCTTAGTATTTTAAAATTTTTTTATGAGGTAACATTATGTTTTATTTCTGCCCTTGGACTCTTTGATATTTGGTGGGACAAATTTTATTCTAAAAATTTTTCCTCCTTCATTCTATAAGAATCCATTGCAACTTAAAACAATTTAGTAAATGGTTTGTGCTTCCCCTTCAGGGTTAGATGGCAGAGCACAGGTAGGTCAGGGCAACTAGAACTTTGCAAAGGGGGCTGAATTTAAAGGGTTGCAACGGAACTACAGCATAGAAGAGAGCTTTGCAGTTAGTTAACAACAATAATTAATTAAAAGAAAAAACTACTGGATGGTGTTTCTCTTTCCCCTAGTGGGAGTAGTACGAGACAGTGCTTTGCCAGTCCTGCCCTACACCTTCCTTTTATTCATACATTACCTCTGTGTCTACAGCCTTCCCCACAGTAATCTCACTGATTTCTCTTCTGTGCTTACGCAGATCTTGTGGTGTTTGCCCGACCTGTGAACAAAGCTTCCTAGTTACCTCTCTGGGAGATTATGCTTTGACCTCACATCTATGTTTCACATCTTTGACATCATTTCCATTTTTTTTTTTAAAGCAAGCTACTGACTTCGACATTACTGGACACTTTCATTCCACATTTAAAAATCTAGTTCTACTCACATTGCCCAACATGGATTAAAACGAACAGATTATACCTGACCCCTTTTTCTCCTTAGAAAAATGCTCAATCAATTGACTACACAATCCATCACTTTTCCATCTCATCACCAATAACTCCTTTCAAAAGCCACCACAGATGAAAAGACAAAATAGAATCGAAAGATACAAACCTATATTAATGTCAAGGGAAACTTCTCCATGAACACTAATAGTAGATCATATTTACAGAAGACTTTAAGCTTTACAGAATGCTGTCCTAACAGCAATCCTGTGAGCTAGGTAATGTAATTATTATCCCCATTTTAAAGATGAAGAAACTGATACTCAGTTTAATTAACTTGCTTATTACGGCCAGGCAGCAAGTAAGTGGTAGAGGCCAAGACTTTAACCAAGGTCTCCTAACTGCAAGGCTGGTGCTTTTTTCTACTGTACCATATTGTTTCTCTGAATAAATAGAGCAGAATGCTTCAGTTAATTATAAAATACTTTTAATTCAATAAATATTTAATATTCAATAAGCTCTAGGCATAAGGGACAAGCAGTGCAAAAGCAAGAAGATGAGAGATGGAATGCAGTTTGAAGGGAGCAGCAAGCAGGTCAGTGTGGCTGGGTGGTAGAGTAAAGTGAAGTGTTAGAAGAGTGGAAAGATAGGACAGGGCCAGATGATGCAGAGCTTTAACTGCCCCAAAGAGAAGTTTATATTTGATCCTAGAGGTAATAGGGAGCCCCACTGAATAGGGTGGGTGTTGTTCAGTTGTTTTTTCAGTCGTGTCCAACTCTTTCTGACCCCACTTGGGGTCTTCTTGGCAAAGATAATGCAGTGGTTTGCCATTTCCTCTCCAGCAAGGTGGGGTGTACTAGGAAGGATGATTTCAGAAAAACATCAAAAGACTTACACGAACTCATGCGAAGTGAAGTGAACAGAACCAGGAGAACGTTATAAACAGTAACAGCAATATTGTATGGTGAATTGCGAATGACTTATCTATTCTCAGTGACATAATGATCCAAGACAATCCCAGAGGACTCATAATGAAACATGCTATCCACCTCCAGAGAAAGAACTGATATTACCTGAAGACAGGCTGAAGTGTGCCATTTCTTACTTTCTTTTTTGTTTTTTGATCCAAGTCTTCTTATACAAAATGACTAATAGGGAAATGTTCTACATGATTGCACATGTATTACTTATATCAGACTGCATACTATTTCAGGGAAAAGGGAGGAGAACAAGGGAGGGATAGAATTGGGAACTCAAAACTTTTTTTAAAATGTTAAAAATTGTTTTAGCATGTAATTGGGGAAAATAAACTTATCAAATAAATAAATAATCACTTTGGTGACTATATAGAGAGGGTAGATTGGAGTAAGGAGAGATGTCTAGCAGGGAAAATAAGTCAGAGGCTGTTACAATAGTCCTGGCAAGAGGTGATGAATGCCAAAAGAACTAAGATGGTAGTTATATGAGTGGAGAGAAAAGAACAATATTGTATAAGATAGATGTTACTGATAAAAAAAATTGGCAACTAATTAGGTGTGTGGGGTTACATGAGCATGAAAAGTTGAAGATAACCTGATTTTGAATCTGGGAGACTACAAAAACAGTAATTTCCTTATCAGAAATAGGAAAATTCAGAAGAGAGGTGAGTATGAGGAAAAAGATAGGGAGTTCTAGTTTTGACATATAGAGTATGAGATATCTCATTTTTAAAATGTCTAATAACCAGTTCATATTGTGGCACAGGTACTTAAGATAAACTGGAAGTGATTATATTGATTTGAGAATCATCTACATAGAGATGATTATTCAAGCTAAGCTTATGATGTCACCAAGTAAGAGAGTGGGCAGAAAAGAGCCCGGGATGAAGACTGGGGGTACCCCTTAGTTTGTGGGGGTCAGAGTTAGCAATTAAGAAATCAATTAAGAAACTGGTAACCTTGGGGAGCGTAGTTCCAGCTGAATGATGAAGTCAGAAGCAAGAATGTAGGGGATTTAGAGGAGAGTGAGAGGAGAAGTCAAAGCAGAAATGTCAAGTGTCAGTGACTTTTTCAGAGTTTAGCTGAAAAGTAAAGGAGAAGCATAAAATGATAGCTAGTGGAGATAATAGGATCCAGTGAAGGTTTTTAAAGAATGAGGGAGACATGGTATTAGGCAATGGGGAAGGCAATAAATAGCAAGCAATTGAAGCTTAGAGAGAAAGGATGTTAGTGGAGGCAATTTGCAAAAAGTGGAAGGGGATGGAATCAAGGTGACATATAGTGGGATGGCCCTTGGTGAAGAGAACGTGTGTCTCTTCATGGGAAACTAGAACAAAGCAAGAAATAGGGGACTGGTGACAGAGAGATATGGGATGAGGAGACTGGGGGAAAGGCGGCTTATGAAAAATGGCCTGAGTTTTCTCTGTAAAATGTGAGACAAGGACCTCAACTGAGAGCATGTTGGCGGGGAAGGTACAGTGGGATGCTTGAGGAAAGATGAGAAAGGTTGGATAAGCTGCTGCAATGAGCGGAATAGTGTCAGTTATGGAACAGTAATAGAATTACCTCACTGAAGAGAGAGCCCAAGAAACAGCCACCTTACCCGATCGCGCATTTAGATCTGAAAGAGACCTGGAAGCGTCATCGAGCCCAACCTTCTCTTTTTACATCTGAAGAAACTGAGGCACAGAGGTTGCATGGCTAGTAAATTATTTCTTCCTGACTCCTACTTCAATGCCCGTCCACCACACCAGGCTGCTTCTCAAGATATTTGTCCCCCCCAGTACCCTGTAGATACTTGTCCCTTTTCCCTCTATTATTGGATGGCCTCCCTCGTGGTGGTGCCAGGAGAGCCTCACCATCACTGTGCTCTTTGAAAGCTACTTCAGAATTCCCTTCTGCCCTTCCGCACTTGCTGGAATAAGGATTCTCAGCCCTTGGCCATTTTTGTGGCTAATTCTAGTGGTTAACTCTCATGGCTAACTGCCTATGTGTCCTATTGAGTGGTGATGCTGGGATTCAATCTCCAAGTGCTCATGAGGGATAATTTCTATCTACACTAGCATCTGATGACCTTTCTTGGATCTTTCCCAACCTTTTTTCACAGTATGATCCTAGTTGTGTCCTTGCTCAGATGCCTTTGATCCACAAGTAACAGACTGCTGACAGAGGCCTTAAGGCAAGCAGAGCTGCCCTTAGCTGCCCTCTGTGAGTCTCAAGCAGAAAGCCGGGTTCTCTAGACACTCCTTAATTTTTCCTTTCTCTTCCCTAGCAAGTAAGTATTTAGACATTTTCTACTACCTCCTAGTCTTTTTGTTGCCTACAAAACTAAAGATTGACAAGTCCCCTGAGGTACAATAAGCAGAAGGGTGCAAAGAGGAGCACCTTTTAAAATACAGCTACTTAAAAACACACATATTTTGATTCCAGAAGATTCTATGACACATAGGTATTTTGTGAAAGTCAAATGTCCCATGTTACAGTAAAGGCTCACAGTCCCTGGTGATCAGGGGGGCAAGCAGGAAATTACAATTTCAAAATTACAAGTCTTACAAAGGATATATGATTGTCTCATCCCATGTCTAATCCGGTCTCTTTCTTGAGCATTCATTTGAAAACATCTTTGAATAGCATTGCTTTAAAACAGAGCCATAAGGTACTAAGCTCACAGTTATGTACAGGAAAAGTGTGTTCTTGCTTCAGAGCCCAGCATAGTACTAAGCCTTTAATCTTCTGGACACTTAATTAGAGTAGGGCATTCAAGAAGCATAAGGGAAGGTGTCTAGGGAGGTTATGGCCAGGAACTTAAGGTATTTCAGACAGAACACATCAAAATCCACAAGGTTATATCACATGATGCTGTTGCATAGAAACTGTCAGAGAAGATAGATTCTATCTCTCTTAAAGGAAGAAAATAACTTGAAGTAAGTCACACTCATCCAGTGATAGGACATGAATAAAATGATAGACGGTACACTTGTCAAATACACAGATAGCATAAGAGCAAGAGGGATAGCTCAATCAATCAGTTAGCAATGAACAAGGATTTATTAGGTGTTCACTATGGGCTAGGACTGTGATAAGCACTGAGGATACAAAGAAAGGTAAAAAACAGTCTCTGCCTTCAAGGAGCTTACATTACAATGGGGGAAAACACGTAAACCCAAGCTATGGAGGGCTATCTCCAAAAGTCATTGACAAGATTTATACGATGCCTACAAAGACAAACTATACCGACTGTCCCAAAAATATTATTGCTGTTTTAACTCAATAAATTTTATTTAAGTTTTAGGAATGACTCTGATAAACCGAAGAGCATGTAGAGGAGGGTGGCCAGGAAGGTTCTTGAAGGTTCCCTAGTCCAGAGATGATTAACACGTGGTCTTCAGGCAGCAACACTAAAAAGTGCAGCCTGAGCCAGGCTAAAATGTCATTGGGAAATAATTAACAAAAGAAATAAAAATACAATAAAACTCAGATAATATTACTCTACTCCACCTAGCTACCCTGGAAGAAAGATGAGACGTGCATTATTTGCCCCAAGAGGGCAGAATTAGAAGCAGTGAGTGAACTGACAGTGTCAAAGCCTAGATTTTGAAGCCTCTGAGTTCAAATCCAACCCACGTTCCACCGTACTATACCTTGATCTTTTTGTTGTTGTTGCTGCTGTTCATAGGAACCCAGGCCCAGTTTTCAAATCCGACAAATACTGAATTTGGGATTAGCCTTGTTCTCCTCAGCCCCAGAAGGAGCAGCGATGACTGGAAAGACGGATTTACACATCATGATAGAGAAAAACTTGTCAACAATCAGTGCTTCCAAAACCGGAATAGGATGCTCTCCCTCTGAATGGGGAGAATGCTGGACGTCCATTTCTCAGGGTCTTTCTCTTGCTCCAGCTTAGACTGGGCTAGCTCTAAATCTATGTGATCCCATGATCTAGCCTCAGACAGTTATTAGCTCTGTGACCCTGGCCAAGTCACTCAACCTCTGTGGTCCTCAGTTTGCTCATCCATAAAATGAGCAAGTTGGATTTATTTACCTCTGAGATCCCTTTTGGCTCTAAATCTATGATCATTTAGAATCAGAACAGATTCAAAAAGCCTGTCCCTGGCTATTCAGAGAATAAATAAACATAGATACTAGAGTCCACAAACCCACTGCTCAGACATTAGCCAGGGTGGGAAAAGACAGTATAAATCTTACAGTCTGAGGGCAAGTGTCAATAGGATATTTTTAAAAAAATATTAGTAAGCCTACTCCTGGGGTTACTTGAGTACCCATCAGCCATGAAAGCTGCAAACCGAGCTGCTCAACAAGGCTAACAGCCTAGAGAAAATCAGCCTATTTTTAGGCTGAATTATCCCAAATAAGATTACCTTAGAACTCGAACAGGGAAAAGGGGAAATGAATTTCCTGTTAGGTTTTGTTCCACCTTACGTCATTTGAGAGAGGACTAGGGCACATTTCCTAAATGCTTTTATTCCCTTCACACAAACAGCAGTGGCTAAGCTCAATTCCCTGTGGTGGAGAGTTGCCTGCCCTTCCTGCTGGCCTCCCTGCTGCACTCTGGATTCTGCACTGGCTTTTCACCACGCATGAGTTCTCCATTTCTTTCTCCAGGGTTTATGATTAGTACTCCTATTATCTTATTCTTCTCATCATTCTTGGTGGGATTAAGATAAGAATCTTTAGAACAAGTGACTCTCTTGCTTATTATTTCATGTATTTAATGTTTCTGGATAAAATGAATGTTTGGTTTTGATTTGGGAGTTTGGGATGAGTAAGGGGAGGGCATTGAATTGAACAAAAATATTGAGATTCAAGCTCATTTTCTGTGGACGAACCAAAAGCATCTTTGGGTCAACTCTAGTAGCAATCTGGACAACAGGGATGGCACACACATAATCGTCTTCCCACATGGACCCATTTTTCTCTGCTAAGTCTCTAGATTTCGAAGGCTTTACATTCTGAAGGTGATGAATGTTCAGTATAGTGTCATCTAGTAGAAATGTTCTTAAATTTTTATTGTTCAACATTATATTCTGGCAGTTGTGGCCAATTGTTCTTTTTGTAAACATATTTCACTTCTAGGAGTTAATTTGTTAAATTCTCAAGGATATTTGGGGTTTATATTTGTAGTATGGGGATTTGTCATCTGATAGTTAATAAAGAATAGTGAGCTTCTGGCATATTATTCTAGCCACTTGAACAGGTCTTCCTAGGGATCCAGGAAATGCTATGTTTTTGCATCCTAAAGTGACGTGTTATATGTTTCCCACCATTTCATTGAACAATCTGCATTGATCAAAAGCTCCCTAAGAGTAACCTTTCTATAATTTCTGATCCTATAATGCCTTGATCCTGAATCCTTATCCTCCTCAATCATCATCATCATTATATTTATATAGTACCTTAAGGTTTGCAAAACACTTTACAAGTATTATCTCATTTGTTCATATTATCCCCATTTTACAGATGAGGAAACAGATTCAGACAGCTATTAAGTAACTTTCTCAGGGTCACACAACTAGTAAGGGTCTAAGGCAGGATTCAAACTCAGGTCTTCCTGACTCCAAATCTATACCCCTATCCTCTGGGCAACTACTTGCCCCAATCATAAAATCTGCCCATCTTTATAAATAAACCTGCATCACTCAGCCATTTGTTCAACATCTCTTTGTTGATATAATGTTGATTGAATTCATGAAGATATCTCTCAGGGAGGGCTTTTTAATTCCACTCTTGGATCGTAGATGTTTCACAGCTTCTTTCTGGAGATAAATCATTTTCAATTATCTCAGAACCATCCAGTGGATCTACCTGCTGTCAGCCTTTACTATGTCTTTCTAAAGTGAGGTCTGCTAGTTCCAAATGTGAGTTCAGTTGATCTTTGACTTGTTGTGTGTTTTGAGAGTATCCATCAATCCTCTTCATCCTTTTTGACAAGGAAGTATTCATTTTTCTGTCATTGCCTTGAGATGATATGCTCTATGTTTCGTTAACATTGTAAGGGTTTTTGTTTGCACAGCCCTCTAGCTCTTTTATTTTATGATTTGCTACACCAAAAGCATACTTTACTATTGGCAGGTGTTAATTGCACCAAATATATTCTTTCTGTTTAATTTTGGGATGGCAGTCAGGTTCTTAACTCGACCATCTCGTGTTCACCTAAAGAAGACCAAGATAGCACCTTCTGACATTGGTTTCTTCTGGCCAAGCTCAGAACTTTCAGTTTTAAGTCCTTACTGGCATACACAAAGAATGTTACACTTGCTGAGTCCAAATGATATTCTGATACTCATTTCATTCGTTTGGATTTTCATCACCAATACAAGTCATAACCTTACTAAAACCTTATGGACAATCTTCAAAGGTTGCAATGGTCACACAATTCATCCCTAAGTGCCCAACTTGGTGATGAGTTTCTACAAACTTATCCAACCTGGTCCTCAGACAATAAACATACCTTCCATTACTGCATTCTTACTTGAAACATCGTAATACAGTAGAAAGTATGCTGGGCTAAAAGTCAGTGGATCCGAGTTCAAATCCCCATTCTGCCACTTGCTAACAAGTCAGAAAACCTCTCTGTGCCAAAATCTGAACATCTATAAAACAAGAAGGATGAACTAGATGACCTCTGAAGTCCCTTCCAATTCCAAAACTGTCACCCTATAATTTATGAATCTTCTAGTTTGATGAGACCTCCTGGAGCATGTGCCCTGAGGCTTTCAAGAGCAGAGGATGACCTTTGCACTACAATAAAGCATTAGAAGACTTAAAATACAATTCAAAATCTGAAATTGAAGTCTTTGTGTGGCACAGTGGACAGAGCACTTCATCTGGAGTCAGGAAGACCTGTGTTCAAATCCAGCCTCAGACACTAACTAGCTATTCAACTCTGAGCGACTCACTTACCGTCTGTCTGCCTCAGTTTCTTCAACTGTAAAATTGGGATAATAACAACTTGGATGGATCAAATGAGATAATATTTGTAATGCAGTTGGCACAGTGCCTGACACATAGTAGGTGCTATAGAAATGCTCATTTCCTTCTCTTCCCTCTCCCCTGAAACATTGTTGTAAAAACATTATTCTTAAAATTCTAAAATTATTTCAGAATGTCTTCTAAAATGCATAGCCATACTAAAAAATAACCCAAACCTATGCCCCAGCACACAAGGATGGACCATAGAGGCGTCAAAGTTACCATGGAAATGGTCAATTTTTAATAATCTGTGTTTATTACTCCATTTTTGCATCTGTTGCGCTGCCTGGTTTCAACTAGACAGAACAAGATACCCTTCCCAGGTCAAGCTCATCCATCTAAACTCACCATCATGCAGCCAACTAGAGCCTTGATTGACTCCACCTTCCTCTGCCTCCTCTTACCTCTGTTTGGAGCGCTGAGGGACCAACACTTGGATCACTCCACCTTGCATATGCTACTTTACACATACTGATTCCAACTCCACAGAACAAGATTCCCTCCCCCCACCCTGTTGAGTACCCCCTGGTGTCCAGTAGATACCCCTACTCCTTTCCTGCCTCCTTTTGTGTGTTGTCTCCCCATTTAGATTATAAGCTTGTTCAGAGCAGAGATGGTCTTTTTGTTAATTGTATGCCTAGCACTTAGCACAGTCCCTGGCACATCAAAGGCACTTAATAAATATTTATTGACTTTATTGACAGAGCATGGATAATCCCAAACAGTAGCTATAACAAAAATACTTCTTTATCTGAAAACCAATTTAGTAGGTTTTTGAAGTTAATCTCTTTCAATTATGTTTTGCCTTGGGCTTAAATTGCAATCTATGGCCAGGCATGGAGGCTAAGAATAGTGGACCTCTTGAGCTCAGGAGTTCTGAGCTTCAGAAATCTATGCTAATTGAATGTCTACCATAAATCTGACACCAATATGGTGAGCCTCCAGGAGTTGGGAGCCACCAGATTGCCTAAGGCAGAGCAAACTAACCCACTTCAGAAACAGAGCCTGCAAAAGCTCTTACACCAGCAAGTAGTGGGATCAAGTCAGTGAGTAGCCCCTGTACTTCCAGCCTGGGAAAGATGTGGAGTCCCAGTCTAGATGATAGATAAAAATAGAGATAGAGATAGATAGAGAGATAGATAGATAGATAGATAGATAGATAGGTGGATAGATAGATAGATAAGAAATCTATGGAGCACACATGAACAGGAGGGAAGAAAGAGCCCAGAGCGTACCTAAAATGCACACTGATGAATCAATAAACTAGATGATCCCAGAGGATAATTCAGAATGGATCAAAATAATGCAGCAATAACCTACATTTTCCCTGTGAGCTGAGAATACCTATTTGATCACTGTCCTTCTAGGACATTTATTCATATTGAAACTGGCAACAATACCACTCTTTAACATTTACAGAGTACTCTAAATGACTTAACTCATCTAAATCCTGAAACAATGTTGTACAGGCATTCTTATCTTCATTTTACAAATGAAGACATCAAGGCTCAGAATTTAAGTTATTTGTCCAGGGTCACTCAGCTAGTAAATGTCAGAAATAGAATTTTTAACCCAGATCTTCCTCATTTATTCCTTGTCTGGCACTCTCTACTACATCACACTGTCTCTCATTCAACCAAAAATCATTTAGAATAGAATTGAGAGATCACTTAGACTAGCATTTCCAAAATTAATTAACTCCAGAAAATTCTGGGACATGTATGTATATGTATATTGCACACACACAATATACATACATAAACACATTTGTATATATAAATATGTTACAGACATATGGATATGTGCATAGACATATAGGTTTACATGCATAGATGTGTGTATGTGTATATATATTTATATATATATATATGTATGTATGTATGTATATAGGACTTATAAAAGCTCATCTGGAAGGCCAAGGGGATAGACTAACCCTAGGGGTAATGAAATATCACAGAAATGATGACGTTGAATACAGAAAGTCCATATTCTTTCTCGCTGAAAAATTGGCAGACGTAGCAAACATTCTTATGTGTTTATAACATTGTATTTCACACTGTAAAGGGTAAAATATCATTACCATTGAAAAATTTCTCACAGGTCCACTCTTAACATCATATAGAACACCAGGCTTTCACAGCCTATAGCACATTCTTTTAAATATCCTCAGGGATAGCTAATCTTTATCCTTAGAGAGTAAATAATGATCTTTAGAAATAGACAAAGACATTTCAAGACAAGGCTGCTGAATAAGATGAATAGTCAAGCAACTAATATTGTTTTTGGTACCAAAAATAATATTTGACTCCACACTCATCTTGCAGTGCTCAAGAAGAGCAGAAGCCAAAAGACCACCATGAAGATGATTGCAGACTACGCATCAACATCTGTTGCAGATGATGAGGAAGTAGAGAAAGTCGATGAAGGATCTGATAAGACTTTTCCCATAAAGACAATACAGGATGGACAAGAGACATGAGGAAGGACATGCATTGAAGGGCTGTGATCTGAATCTTGCTAAGGAATACCCAACTCAGTGAAATCATAGTTGCATTGGCATATTGGAGTGGTAGAGTATCCCTTGACTCTCAGTAATTTTCATGCAAAGGTGAAAATATGTTGGAAAATATTGCTTAATATGATGAAAAAAATGGTCAAATCGTTGATAACTGATGAAGCTATATGTGTGTGTGTGTGTGTGTGTGTGTGTGTGTGTGCATGTGTGTGTGAAAAACACATCTGTATATTAGCAAGACTTTCTTCAGGAAGAAGGCCAGGTGACATGGTGCTGACCGCATGAAACCCTAGAATACAAAAGACCTTTCTCTATGAGAGTCACAGGTCAAGAAGTCAGCAAGCATTCATTAAGGGTCTATGATGTGCCAGGCAACTGTGGATACAAAGGATACAAAGACAGGTAAAAACCAGTCTGTGCCCTCAAGAAACTCACAGTCTAATGGGATAGAAGCATGTAAACAACTTCCTCTGAAACTATGATTGGTCTCTAGTATAGATTCTCATCACTTTGATTACTGCAATCGTCTACCTACCTCAAGTCTCTCCTCACTCCAATCCATTCTCCATATGGTCGCCAAAATAATTTTCCTAAAGCACAGGTCTGACCATGTCACACCCCACTCAATAAACTTCAGGATCGAATACAAAAGCCCCTGACATTCTAAGCCCTTCATAATCTGGGCCTCTCCTACCTTTCCAGTACTCTCATACTTACTGTTCAGTCCAGTGTCACTGATGTCCTGGGGCTGTTCCACTCCATTTCTTGGCCTTGCACATTTTCTCTGATTGTCCCCCATGCCTAGAATGCCCTCCCTCCTCACTCCTGTTTCCTGGCTTCTTTCAAGTCCCAAATATAATCGCATCTTCTGCAGGAAGCCTTTCCTAACCCCTCTTAATCTAGTGACTTCCCTTCTTTAATTATTTCCTTTTTATCCTGTATGTAGCTTATGTGCATATATTTGCTTGCTGTTTTTCTTGTCTCCCCCATTAGACTCTTGAGACTACTGAGGTACCCAAGAGCAGAGATTGCCTTTTGCCTCTTTTTGTGTACCCAGCATCCATCACAATGACTGGCACATAGCAGTGTGTGATGTTGTTGCTGTTGTTGGGTTGTTTCAGTCACGTCCTACTCTTCATGACTCTATTTGGGGTTTTCTTGGCAAAGATAATAGAGTGGTTTGCCATTTTCTTTTCTAGTTCATTTTCCAGATGAGGAAACTGAGGTAAACAGGGTCAAGTGACTTGCCCAGGGTCACACAGCTAGGAAGTGTCTGAGGCCAGGTTTCAATTCGTGAAAATGAGTCTTCCTGATTTCAAGTCCAGTGCTTTATCCACTGCACCACTAGCTGCTTGGGTGTATAACAGATGCTTATTGATTGACTGACTGATGTGACCCTGAGCAAATCACTTAACTTCTCCATTTCTTCATTCATGCTGCAGAGCACAATATATAGTGCTAGTGATGGAACACCTAACTACTGTGAACCAATGAGAGCTTCGGGAAGGGGAGCAGTAATTGATAACAACGGGGAGCACAGGCAGCTAGGTAGCACAATGGATAGAGCACTAGACTTAGAATCAGGAAGACCTGAGTTCAAATCTTGCCTCAGACACTTACTAGCTGTGTGGCCCCAGGCAAGTCACTTAACCTCTGTCTCAGCTTTCTCAACTGTAAAATGGGGGTAATAATAGCACCTACCTTCCAGGGTTGCTGTGAGGATAAAATAATAATTGTAAAGCATTTCACACAACTTAAAACTATATAAAAGTGTGTTGTTGTTATTACTATTAAACAGTGACCAGTGATACCAGCTAAAACCAGCAGGAGGCTATAGCAATAAAAAAAGAATCAAGCAATGCTGGGCAGATGGTAGGACTTTGGTGGGCAGCAACAAGGTGAAGGAGCAGGTTTGAGGTTGTGGGAATCCAGGTTTCCACCTCCTCAGTGATCCACCAGGAAGTTCAGCACGAGGCACCTTTATTCTTCCTTTACTGGATCCCTTCACAGAAGGGAAAAGAGGGTCGCAAGGTGAAACAAATGGGCTAACATGAGCTGCTTTAGGAGACAGTGAAGTCTCCATCACTGCATCTGCTCAAAAGAAGTCAATCTGACTACCTATCACAGACGTCATGTATTCCTGTGTTGAACGGGAGAAGGGGTTAGATGTCCTTAGACACCTCCCAAACGCTCAGATTCTCTGAAGTATTTCAGCAATGAAACTCCCCTTTATTAGGCCCAAGAAAAAAAATATTTTATACCAACCTTCCGAGCAAAATGTCATAATCAAATTCTACTGTCCTTCCAATCTAAAGTCATTTTAAAGTGACATAAATTATATTACTCCTAAATGAAGGACCAACTTAAGAAGTCTTTAAACAAAAGCAAAGCCCAGATACTATCTCTTTCCTATCTTATTGCCATGGAAACAGAAGACTTCTTTGTTTAAGAAAAGCCAAATTTTCAACCTTATTAGATGAAAAATCCTTCATCATTCATTTCTCTTTGTCAAAGTTATTTCCTCAGAAGTATGACTCATTCAGCTCATCCACTTCAGTTGAATACACATGGGGGGGGGAAGTAAAGTATATGAAAAGAAAGAGCTTTGTAAGAAAATAAGACAGTCAAAATATTAGTACTTCCCAAAATGCCTCTCTACGCACCAACCAGAAAGTCTGTTAGCTGTGCATTCTGAAAGTGAAGGGATCTGCTAAATATTCAACTTTTATTTTAAAAAGAAATAAAACACCGATAGACTCAACACATTCAAAAAAGAAAAGAAAATTTCTGCATTCTAAACAATGTGGAAAGATCAGGCTAGCCTAGGGGTAAAAGAAAGATGGACCTGCTTTCCTCCACTTGAAGAGCTTTCATATAGAATAGGGGTTAAGGTTATTCTCAGCGCCGTAGGGCAGAACCTGAATCACGGTCATAAGTTATAGGGAGGTAGTTTCAGCGCAGTATAAACACAATGTTTTGCTAATTGCACCAAGTGTCTGAAAACTACATAGTCTATAAAATACATAGAAATGTGATCAATTCAAGTGTACACAATTGGGGAGCGGGGGAAGAGGGAGGAAGAAAGCAGGTGAAAAGGATATACTGCCCAGATGAAGTGGATCTATCATTCAGTTAGTCTGTCTATATAATGTTTTCTCTTTTAAGGTTACCTCCCATATATTATACATATATATGTATATTAATTTCTTCTACTTCTCCCTTTCTCTTTTTTTCCCCATATCCCGCCCTTCTGAAATTCTGCTTTTCCAATGAGTGGAAATAGACAATTATATTTAGACAAGACCAGTGATTCTCAAACTTTTTTTACACCTTTAAAAATTATTAAGAACCCCTCAAGAGCTTTCATTTATGTGGGTTTTATCTATCAATATTTTCTGTTTATCTGGGTTAAATTTGTCAATATTTTCTGTATTATGAATTAAAACATCTTAGTATTATTATGAAAAGAGTTTTGACATTATAGACCGCCTGAAAAGATCTTTCTTGACCACACTTGGAGAATCATCGGACTGGACCTTTCAGAAGTGACTGTTCAATGTAGCATTATACCAAAGGACATTAGTTGGAGGTTAGTTAGTTAACTTAATGGAAGCAGCTTGGCATAGTGGAGAGAGGGTTGGACATAGAGCCAATAAGAAAATACATTCAAATCCTACTTCAGGCATTTACTAGCTGTGTGATTTGGGCAAGTCACTTCTCTGCATCTCAGTTTCCTCATCTGTAAAATGGAGATAACAACAGCATCTATCCTCCAGGGAAGCTGTGAGGTTCAAATGTGATAATATTTCTTTTTCTTCTTTTTTTTTCTTAAAAAAATCTTTTTTTTAAAAAATGATTGCTCTCTAGGAAGAGGGATGAAGAATGACATAGAAGAGGGAATGACATAGAAGGGGGAATGACAGAAGAGGGATGAAGAATGACATTTAGGCTATGTAAAAATAAAAAATATCAAAAAATTATTTTAAATGAGTTTATGTATGTTCAGTGCTTTGCTAACCTTGAAGCGCTACACAAATGTTAGTTACTATTTTTATGAGTTTTAACAGGATAATTTTTTATTGTAGTGCCTTCCTTCTGTTAATCATTTCCTATTTATCCTGAATTGAACTTATTTGTATATATTTGCTTGCATCTTGTCTCCTGTGTTAAATTGTCAGCAGGGACTATCTTTTTGCCTCTTTCTGTATCCCTAGCACTTAGCACAGTGCCTGATACATGGTAGTGCTTAAAAAAAATTGATTGATTCTGTATCTATGAGTCTGCCAAATATTGAGACCTTATGCCAGGTTGACTTCTTGATTAAGTGATATACTGACTTCCTCATAATCTGCCCCAGAATTGTTATCATTATAATTTCCCTTCACCTTATGTGAAGAAAAGCTCATTAAAGTAGGGTATCCAACTACTACACTGTAGCCTATTTGCGAACATGACCACATGTATCTCAAATGCTAAATGGAAATTGCCATTTTCACAAGAGGACACAGGGCAGACCTTAGCCATGTATAGGGTATGCAGTTGCCCATGAAATGTGATATGAGGAATACCCAGAAAGCTTCTCACTCAAAATTCTCTCCCACCTGAATTTCCACTATTACCAATTCATCCCTTTGAGTTAAACACTCCCTCTGCCAGTATCCTTCTTTGAATTTAATTTTCTTTAACAAACAGAAATCTATTTGGTCTCTTTCTTACATCCAACCCATTGAAAAGAAAAAAGAAAAAAATTCCTTATAACTGTATATACATACATGCATATATATATATAGTATTTATAGCTATATATACACATGTGTATATGTGTATTATGTATATACATACACACATACATACAAATAGTCAAACAAAACAAATTCCTTCATTTTCTAATTTTCCCAATAGTTTTGTTTAAAATAAGTTCCCATTGAAGTATTTTTTTAATAATCACCAAAATTTCCCACAAAAAATCCCTTCCCCTATCCCTCCCAGAGAGCCATCCAATTTAACAAATAATATTTTAAAGGCAAGAAAGAGAGAGAGAGAAAATCAGCAAAACTTATCACTATAATATTGAAAAACTCTGAAAATACTTGCAATGTACCAAATTTGTGTACCTACCTCCTCTGCAAAGGGGTGGGAGTGGGGGTGTCTTCTCATAGCTCTTCCTTCCAGTCATGCTTGATCTTCGTAATATCGCAACATTCACTTTTTTTTAAGCAATTAGGGTTAAGTGACTTGCCTAGGGTCACACAGCCAGTAAGCATCTGAGGTCAAATTTGAACTCAGGTCTTCCTGACTCCAGGGCTGGTGCTCTATCCACTGTACCACTTAACTGGCCCTACAACATTCCCTTTTGATTTTTTTTGTGATTGTTTTTTCCATTTACATTATTGTAGACATTGTATATTGTTTTCTTGGCTCTGCATACTTCACTCTGCTTCATAATCATCCTTTTTTATGGTAATTTTTATTTTTTTTTTTGTTTTCAACATTTACTTCCACAAGATTTTGAGTTCTAAATTTTCACCCTATCTCTCCCCTCCCCCCACCCCAAGATGGCATGCATTCTAAATACCCCATCCCCTAGTCTGCCTTCCCTTCTATCTCTCCCCCCCTTCTCTTATCCCCTTACCCTTCAATTTTCCTGTAGGGCAGGATAGATTTCTGTACCCCATTTCCTGCATTTCTTATTTCCCAGTTGCATGTGAAAACATTTTTTTTAAACATGTGTTTTTAAAACTTTGGGTTGCAAATTTTCTCCCTTCCTCCCTCCCCACCCACCCTTATTGATAAGGTAAGCAACTAAATATAGGTTGTATATGTGCAGTTATGCAAAACACTTCCATAGTAGACATGCTGTGAAAAACTAACTCTATTTTCCTTAATCCTATCCCACCCCCCCATTTGTTCTATTCTTTCTTTTGACTCTGTCCCTCCTCAGAAGTATTTGCTTCTGATTACTCCCTTTCCCAATCTGCCCTTCTCTCTATCATTCCCCTACTCTCTTGTCCCCTTCCCCCCCTATTTTCCTATAGGGTAAGACAGATTTCCACACCCAATTGAGTGTGTATGTTATTCCCTCCTTAAGTCAAATCCTATGAGAATAAGATTCACTCATTCCCTCTCACCTTCCCCATTTTCCCTCCACTGTAAGAGCCTTTTCTTTTCTGTTTTGGTTTTTTTTTTGTGTGTGTGGGATAATTTACCCCGTTCTACTTCTCCCTTTCTCCTTCTCTTAGTATATTCCTCTCTCACCCCTTAATTTTATTCTCCAGATATGACCCCTTCATTTTCAACTCACCCTGTGCCCTCTCTCTATTCTATCTTTATCTATATATACATACATATAATTTTTTCCCCTCCAACTACCCTAATATTGACAAACATTTCATGAGTTACAAATATCATCTTTCCATGCAGGAATGTAAACAGTTCAACCATAATAAGTCTCTTATGATTTTCTCTTTCCTGTTTACCTCTTTATGTTCCACTGGAATCTTGTATTGAAAATCAAATTTTCTATTCAGCTCTGGTCTTTTCATCAAGAATGCTTGAAAGTCCTCTACTTCACTGAATAAGCATTTTTTCCCCTGCAGGATTATACTCAGTTTTGCTGGGTAGGTGATTCTTGGTTGTAATCCTATCTCCTTTGCTCTCCGGAATATTATATTCCATGCCCTGCTGTCTCTTAATGTAGAAGCTGCTAAATCTTGTGTTATCCTGATTGTGTTTCCACAATACTTGAATTGTTTCTTTCTGGCTGCTTGTAATATTTTCTCCTTGACCTGGGAACTCTGGAATTTGGCTACAATATTCCTAGGAGTTTTCCTTGGGGATCTCTTTCAGGAGGAGATTGGTGGATTCTTTCCATTTCTATTTTGCCCTCTGGTTCTAAAATATCAGGACAGTTTTCCTTGATAATTTCTTGAAAGATGATGCCTAGGCTCTTTTTTTGATCATGGCTTTCAGATAGTCCAATAATTTTTAAATTCTCTCTCCTGGATCTATTTTCCAGGTCAGTTGTTTTTCCAATGAGATATTTCACATTGTTTTCTAATTTTTCATTCTTTTGGATTTGTTTTATAGTGTCTTGATTTCTCATAAAGTCACTAGCTTCCAGTTGCTCTATTCTAATTTTTAAGGAAGTATTTTCTTCAGTAATCTTTTGGACTTCCTTTTCCATTTGTCCAATTTTGCTTTTTAGGGCATTCTTCTCCTCGTTGGCTTTTTGGACCTCTTTTGCCATGTGGGTTAGGCTATTTTTTAAGGTGTTATTTTCTTCAGTATTTTTTTGGGTCTCCTTTAGCAAGTTGTCGACTCATTTTTCATGATTTTTTTGCAGAACTCTCAGTTTTTCCTCTAGTTCTCTTACTTGCTTCTCAAAATCCCTTTTGAGTTCTTGCAAGGCCTGGGACTGATTCATATTTTTCTTGGAGGCTTTGGGTGTAGGAGCTTTGGCTTTGTTGTCTTCTTCTGGTTGTATGTTTTGGTCTTCTTTGTCACCAAAGTAAGATAATATAGTCTGACTCTTTTTGCACTGCTTACTCATGATCCCGGCCAATTACTTGAGTTTCAAACTCTTTGTTAAGGTAACAGTCTGCTTCCAATGTGAAGAGTGTACTGTCCCAAGCATCGGGGGTTTGTACATCTGTCTTCAGAGATACTTCTAGGGACCTGAAAATTTTCAGTTCTTCCAAGGTGGTATGATAAGGGGCAAGGTGTTTCCCACTAACTTTCTAAGTTTTCTTTGGCATTCGAGGTTGAGAAGTCTGGAAACTGCCACAGCCGCCCATGATTCAGTCCTCTGAGGCCTGCTCCAGGGTCGCTGTGGCCTGTGCACCCACGCCTGCGCTCCTCTCCCTGCCCGGTGCGATATAACTTTTCCATCAACCATCCAGGCTGTCTTGGGCTGGAAATTTGTTTCACTCTGTCTTTTTGTGGGTTCTGCTGCTTTAGAATTTGTTTAGAGCCATTTTTTTAGGCATTTGGAGGGATTTGGGAGAGAGCTCAAGACAGTCACTGCTTTCCCTCCACCATCTTGGCTCTGCCCCGTAATCCTCCTTTTTAAAAATACAAATGTCTTGGGAGAGCATGACCTCTAATATCACTTTACAGGTTTCAGTCTCTAAGGCCAATTCTTTCTACACAGAGAAGATATAATTTGCTTAAGTTACCAGGTAAATGATGGTACTTGGGTATATTTCTAGATATTTATTGAGTCATTTTTCAGTCATATCCAACTCTTTGTGATCCCATTTGGGATTTTCTTGGCAAAGATATTGGAGTGGTTTATCATTTCCTTCTCCAGCCCATTTTACAGATGAGAAAACTGAGGCAAACAGGGTTAAATGACTTACCCAGGGTCTCACAGCTAGTGTCTGAGGTTAGATTTGAACTCATGAAGATGAGTCTTCCTAACTTCAGGGATAGCACTCTATCCACTCTGCCCCCTATCTGCCCAGATGGTTACATGTACCAAATATAATACTAACTGGCATTTATAGCTATCCCTTTCACAATGTGACTTTCCACATCGAAGTTTCAATATATTGCAGGTCAGCAAAAGAAATTAAATGGGAATCTGGGGGGAGTTTTGCAGAAGCCACAGACGACATGTAAAGGCCAGCAGAGAACACAGAGCCTGTGACCAAATACTTAACCCAAATTTTATGATAAGGTACCGTAAACACCCCATAAAAGAAAAAGAAAAGAATCAGACTGCGTCATGAAGGGAGGGCCAAAAAATTTTAGGCGGATTTTTCAGATCTTGGGGGTGCTGGGCCCCTAACCTCCTCCATGTGGAAGGGATAACTGCATATAGCACTTTAAGTCTTACAAAGAGCTTTATAAATAATGTACCATTCAGCATTCACAACAGCCTTGGGAGGAAGGCATAATTCTGATGGTCATTTTACAGATAAGGAAACTAAGTCACAGAGAGGTTAAATTAATTGCCCAGAGTCACAGACAGTAAACATTATAAGTAGGATCTGAACCCAAAATTCCCGTGCCAGTATTCAAACCATCATAGCTATGTTACCAACTGGCCAATCTTTCCCTAGTCATGAGTAACCAAGCAAACATTAGCACATAATCTCAGGATCTGTCTCTGCTATAAAAAATGTCACTTTTCCTTAGAATAATGAGATTATTAGTTGACCTCTAATTTGCATACAAATTTGAAAGACATAATTTAGAGAAAAAATTGCAAGAAACATAAACATTTAGATACAATGACAGCATAATGGAGTGGTTAGAGCCTTGGTCTGACTTGTCAAAATATTTCAAGTTTAGTCTTGGCTCTGCCGTTGACTACCTGGATGAATTTTGGCAAGTCCTATCACTTCTCTGTCTTTTAAAGTTCCCAAGGGCTGAAAAAAAATCTGATTGTAGGCACCTCTATCATTAAACTTCCACTTCTATAAACAATCACTTCTTCATCTAACTGGAGTTTTCTTTTCATTCTGCTTTAGAGAGAAATCTTTAGTCTTCTCCCTCTTGGGCTGTTTTGGGTTTTGGCTTGCCTGACCTGCCTCTGCCTCTCCTTGTCCTAATAAAAGAGCCTCATCCCAGGAAGAAAAAAAAAAAAACCTGTACTCTCTGCTCACTTGCCACCTCTTTGTACTGGGATGCAGCTGCTCATTCACTCTTGGTGACTTCCGTCCAACACTAATGATTATCACCGCCCTCCACTTCGTACCCTCTCAACATATACATACACAAGAGACATACATTTGACTTCCCTGACTCCACGTAAAAACCCAGTAATGTTCCCTTCCTGATCAGGAGAGTAATTTTTATCTACCAGACTCTACCCTTCCTCTCCAATATTTGACCTGTGATCTAAGTGGGATTGATTTCTTTAAGCTTGGCAGGTTTCCCGCTGTTCCCCAGACTGACTCTTGCCTTTGACAGACCTCTGGCACATGCAGCTTTTAAAAAGGCCAGGACTTTTTTTTTTCCTTCTGAATATTATAAAACATACAGACAGGCAATTTTTAGACAAGGATGCAATGGTTTCCTTGGGGTAACACATTGTTACTGATATCACAGAATGAATCCTTTGTTGGATTGCTTTCCCCACCCTACCCCACCCCCAGATGATGGAGATGAGGAGGGGACCGAGAAGAGCGGTCACAGCTGCCTTGTTTCGTTTTATCTTCATATCCCCAGCACGTAGCACGGTGCCTGGAATAGATCAGGGGCTCGATAAATGCTTATAAACTGAACGTGACTGAATTGAACAGAAAAGAGCATGAAAGAGGTACAGGAACCAGTAGGGGCAAACCTACCAACTTGAGCAATTATCAAGGGCCACGTTAGAAGCACCAGAATGGGGTGTTACTTACCCATCGCTGAAGCTAATCCCTAGAGAGAGCTTCATGGCGGTGGAGTACATAGCCAGCTGCTTTCTGTTGGGCTGGAAGGCCCGTAGTTCCAGACACGGTTCAGTGCAAGTAGTAGATCCAGTAAAGCCTTGGTGAATGAATGGAGTTTTCTTAGATTATTGCTGGTGAAGACGCAGATAACCTAGGGAAGTTTATTTCTTGTTTAAGAGCAACATAAAATCCAATTTGGGAACATTTGAAAGCACGAGACTGGCAATCAGGAGACCTGTCCTACACCTGGCTCTATGTCTGACTGGCTGGGTGATGTCTAAAGCAAATTAATTTTCCTCTCTGGGCTTCATTTTCCTCAACAACATGAGGGAATTGGGCTTGGATGACCTCTAAGGTCCATTGCAACTTTAGGATTATGTGTTTCTATGATTTCATGCACTTAAATAAGACACGGCAGATCAGAGAACAGGACCAAGTCAAGGGTAGAAAGATTATGAGGTCCAAGAGTCTTCTCACCACAGTGGATACCTTCCAATCAACACTGTTGTTTCTCCAATCACCAAAGAACCCTTATCTTCTACTTGTCACTACTATGTCACCATTAGTCACTGCTTTCCCAGCCCCCCAAACCTCCAACAATTCAACTTTTCAATGTACTGTGGTAAAAATGCAAAAATGAAAACAATAATAAGGAAGCAGTTTTGCAAAGACCATTTTTCAGTCATGTCTGATCCATCACAACCCCATTTGGAGTATTCTTGGCAAAGATACTGGAGTGGTTTGGCATTTTCTTCTCCAGCTCATTTTGCAGTTGAGGAAACTGAAACAAACAGGGTTAAGTGACTTACCTAAGGTCACATAGCTAGTAAGTGTCTGAGGCTGGATTTGAACTCAGGTCTTCCTGATTCCAGGCCCAGCTCTCTATCCACTGTGGCACCTAGTTACCCCTGACCCCACTACTATTTTGAATTTTGTTCAGCTTTACAGAGATTGAATTGCTTCTTGTCAATGTCAAATTAACATGTCAAAAATTATTATCATTGTGGAAATTTCAGAATTTATTCTTTTTAATTACCTTGGGTTGATTTAGGGAAATAGATGAACTCTGATGTCATTGTTCCTTGACAATGTTGTCCCCCACCTTACCTTCCTCGGTAACCTTCTCCTAGCTATTAAATTCCTGATGAGCTTATCTGAATATTCAGCAGAAAAAAATAGTGCAGGCAAACAGCAATAGATGGTGAAGTAACACCAATCTTAAGTAACAAAGGGAAAGAATTCTTTTTATATTGAATTTATAGAGAGCTCTCAAAAGATAGTGGAAAAGAGCCACCTAGGTGGCATAGTGGATAGATCACCAGCCCTGGAATCAGGAGGACCTGAATTCAAATTCAGACACTTACTAGCTGTGGTACCCTGGGCAAATCACTTACCCCCTTTGCTTCCCTCACTACCCCCCCACAAAAAAAAGTAGTGGAAAGAATGGTGGATTTTTGTAGTCAGAAAAACTGCCTTTGATTCACAGCGTGTAACTTAATGACTCTGTTGCTCTGGACAAGTCATTTTGCCTTTCTCAACCTCTGTTTCTCCACCTATAAAATGAGAGGGTTAGAAGAGATAATCTCTATGGTCCCTTCCACTCCAAATCTTCTTTCTTTTTTTTTTTGGCCCTCACTTAAGATTTCACCAATATAGTAAACTCTCAATGTGGACAATTCTTCTTCTTCTTTTTTTTTTTGGCTAGGCAATGAGGTTAAGTGACTTGCCTAGGGTCACACAGCTAGTAAGTGTTATGTGTCTGAGGCTGGGTTTGAACTCAGGTCCTCCTGACTCCAGGGCCGGTGCTCTATCCACTGCACCACCTAGCTGCTCCTGGACAATTCTTCTACCAATTCATGTCAGCAAGTCATCTCTAACTTACTGTCGTAGAGGGCTGATTGGTCACTGAGAAGTTAAGTGACTTGCCCATTGTCACACAGCTAGCATGTATCAAAGACAGAATTTGAACCCAGGTCTTCCTGACCTCAAGGTCAGCCCTTTATCCATTATGCTATATCTGCCTCTATCCAAAATCCAATGACTTTTTAAACATGGAACATCTAAGATCATAATTTTCTGTTACAAAACTTAAAATGAAAGAATTGGAGAAAAAAGCAAAAGGGAAAGGGTGGTAAAAGATCAGAACATGCTTAGAGAAAACTGGTTAGAAAATTCAAACCTTAAAGAGAGATAGTGTGATATGGTAGAAAATACAGAAAGTTAGGAGACCAAGATTTTTAGTTCTGAAATGATCTTTAATTCTTTGCCAGATAAAAATAATATAATAGTAATAACTAGCATTTTTATAGTGCTTACCATGTGCCAAGAACTTTACAATTATTATCTCATTTGATCCTCAAAACAACCCTGCAAGATAGGTGCTATTATTAACCCCACTTTACAGATAAGAAAATTGAGGCAAATAGCAGTTAAAAGACTTGCCCAGGGCCATACTACCTGTGTAACCTTAGCTAAGCCAATCAACGTCTTTGGGCTTAAAGTTCATTATATGTAAAATGAAAATATTAGGCTAGACAATATCTATGCTTCCTTTCAGCTTTTAACAATCTATATTATTCTGTAACTCCACGGACATGACATGTGCTTACTATTTGGTGACGATAAAAAATATTTTATTTGGAAGAACAAAAGTCTTCCTTAAAGGCCTTCTTCTAACAATATATCCCTTGTGTATATGTCAAACTCACAAAGGTTTCTTGAAAGATGTACCAAAAAGAATGGCCCTCTGACCTTCTGATAATTAATATCAAGTGAGGCATAAAACAGGGAGATATTTGCTCATCAAAGCTGTGTCCCGGGGGCAGCTAGGTGGCACAGTGGATCGAGTACCGGCCCTGAAGTCAGGAGGACCTGAGTCCTCCTCAGACCAAACATTTGATGCTTACTAGCTGTGTGACCCTGGGCAAGTCACTTAACCCCAATTGCCTTAAAAAAAAAAAAAGCTGTGTCCCACTGTCATGGAGCAGGTCCAGAAAAAAAAAGAATACCCTCTAGATGTTGGTCTGTCAGAGGCTCCTGTTGGCAGATCACACCATGACAACGTCATCCAGGCTCAGAACACTTAGGATAGCATTTTTCTGTTTGGTCAACCATGCACATCCTCCCTTCCCACCCATCCCAATTTCCAGTGGCTCCCTCCTCATCTCCAGGATAAATATAAACTCCTCAATCTAGCATTTAGGACTCCTATATTCTATCTTGTGCCTACTTTTCCCATCTTATTTTATGCTAGGTATGTGTCCCCTTCCCAAACACCCCCTTTTCCAATCAAACTCATCCAATAGCTATATCCCATCTCTCTCCACAACCATTTCTTTGCCAATTGTCCCCTACATCTGGAACACACTTCCTGCCTCCCAGAATCCCTTGTTTCCTTCCGAGCCCGGGTTCTGCCTCCTACAAGGGCCCTTTCCTGATGCCCTCTTGTTATTAACACTTCCTCTCTTTAGACAACACAATCCGTTGGAAAGGGAGCTGGCTTCAGAATCAAAGGACCTGGATTCAGATTCTGCCTCTGACACCTCCTGTGTACGACTTTGGGCAGGTCATGTAGGCCTTAGCTTCCTCATCTGCAGCAGTTCCTTCTATCTCTAGCTCTTGGATCTTATAAACTTACTCTGTAAAGCCTTTGTATTTACCTCCTCGTGTACATGTTTCCTTTCTCCAGCCAAGTTAAATAGGAGCATCTGAAAGGCAGAGACCATTTCTTTTTTATCTTTGTAACCTTAGCACATGTTGTTATTGTTGTTCATGACTCCATTTCAGGGTTTTCTTGGCAAAGATACTGAAGTGGTTTTGACATTTTCTTCACCAGCTCATTTTACAGATGAGGAAACTGAGACAAACAGGGTTAAGTGACTTACCCAGGCTTGTAAGTATCTGAAGGCCAGATATGAACTCAGGTCTTCCTGATGCCACGCCTGGCACTGTATCCACTGGGCCACCTTGCTGCTCCTGGCACATAGCTGCCATTTAGTAAGTATTCACTGAATTACATCTGATCAGCTGAGTACATATTCGTAAGAATATCAGAATGACCTGTGATTTGGTTGGCACAGGGACCCCCTTCCACCAGCACAGGTAAACACCAACTTAGCACAATGCTTATCAAAGCATGGTCTGTGGCCCCAGTGCACTTTTGGTGGTAGGGTACAAGGTCAAATCTATTTTCACAATAATATTAAGATGTTATTTGCCTTTTTCACTTACTCTCTGATGATGATACAGTGGAATTTTTCAGAGGCTGTGTAATTGGTGAATTAAAGATTTAGCTGCAAACATGAAGACTGAGTTAATATCTCATCTGCAGGATTGTATTTTTTCCTTACAAATGAATGAATTGACAGATGTGGCCAGACTTACGTTTTGACTGTATTTGGCCAACATCGGCACCAACTAATCATCAAAGAAGATCTTTTATACGAATGCTGTCAGCAAACATACTTGGTACTGAAATATTCAAGGGATTGAATAACTTTTTTAAATCTCACGGTCTCTCCTGGAAGAACTGTGCTGACATTTGCTGACATTGCCCTGATGTAGCAAAAGTCATGAGGGGTAAAATTTCTCAAGCCTTAGCGCAAATCAAGGTAACTGCACCATAACTCTAGTGATCGTCATTGTATTCTTCCACTCTGCACATTCACAGTAAAAAAACAAAAACAAAAACAAAAAAAACCCCCACAATTTTAAAGCTAGTTTTACTTTAAAATGTCCATGATGATATAATAAAAGTTATTAATTATGTTAAGTCTTGACCCTTGAGTGCTTATCTTTTTAATATTTTGTGCATCAAAATGGGAAGTGCACAAAGTTATCTCAAGGAAAAGCCCTCGTTCGTTTGTTTGAGTCTCCAGCTAACCTAGCCATTTTTTTTTTCATGGAACACCATTTTTACTTGAAAGAATGACTGACAGACAAATGATGGTATTCAGATTTGGGTAGCTGGCAGACGTGTTCTTGAAAATGAACAAAGTGGGCCTGTCGCTTCAAGGAAAACAACTGACAGTATTCGTTGCCAATGATAAAATTCAAGCTTTCAAGTGAAAATGAGAATTTAAGAAAACTCCTATCTGTGACTGTGAGCTTGACGGCTTCCTAAAGATTTTTCTGATGAGATCAGTAGTCATATTAATGAATGTAATTTTTGATATTGTATAATGAAATGTGTCAACATTTGGAAGATCTGAATAACTCTGAACAAATAGTTTCCAGATAAACATCATGCACGGGTAAATGATCCATTCAAAATGCAAGATAGACCAATGGATTATAATGTAACAGAGAAGGAAAAGGGATGGTTTCAGATTTCACATTGCAACTAACCTTTAGGAAATTATCATTTGTTGAGTTTTGATATAGTATTAAAAGAGAATATCTACATTTATCTGAAAAGACTATTACCATACTCCCCCCTTTTCCAACATTCAAAAAAAAACCATTTTTTTCATGTACTTCAACTAAAACAACATATTGCAACAGATTGAATGCAAAAGCAGATAAAAGAATACAGACCTTAGAGATTTGCAAAAATGTAAAACAATGTAACTCTTCTCACTAATTTTTTTTGTTTCATAAAATAGAGGGTTTGTAAAAACATAAAAATGTATTTTTTATATTGACATGTAATAGGTTTATTGTCATTTTAAGTGATCAAATATTTTAAATTTTTATTTCTAATACAATAATATCAATAGTATGATTCATATAAATGAAAGCTCTTTGGAATCCTTGATAATTTTTAAGAGTGAGGGGTCCTGAGGCCACAAAGTTTGAGAGCTGCCAATTTAATATATAGGCCCGGAGAAGTTAAACTAAATCTCACAGCCTAGGTGCCCTCCCTGACTCCTCACTGCCACTCACTGTATCCAATCTGTTGTCAAGACCTATTGATTTCACCCCTGTAACATCTCTCTCATGCACCCTCTCTGACACCACCACCACCCTAATGCAGTCCCTCTTCACTTTATACACAGATATTGTGGTATATGTTACATGGTCTATTTGTGCCCAACACATGGTAGAACCTTCCAGGCTCATATTGGCCCGATCAGCCACAGTCAAACACACTGTACCTTGAACCCAACATAGGAAAGTCATTTTGGTCCACTTTGAGAATGAAGGACAACACCCACCAGCCTGCTGGGTGGTCTGCCTGCCATGAGCATTTCTCCATTTCAGTCTATCCTCCATTGGCTGTCAAAGGGATGTTCCTAAAATGCATATCATCCCACTATTCAATAAATCCAGGGACTCTATCATTTCCTCTTACACCTTACCCCTTCACATATTCTAGGATCTAGCAACACCTCCTTACTGTTCCATAAGCAAGAAATTCCATATTCCGACTTAAATATTACTGTTTCACATGCCTGGAATGTTCTTCCTCTTCATCTCCACCTCCTGGCTTACCTGGCTTTCTTCAAATGCCAGTGCAAATCCCACAGGAAGCCTTTCCCAATCCCTCTTAATTCTAGTGCCTTCCCTCTGTTGATTATTTCTTTTTTATTTTATATATAACTTGTTTGTACATGTTCACTTGCATCTTGAACCCCTCAACAGATTGTGAGCTCCTGGAGGGCAGGTACTGTCTTTTGCCTTCTTGGAATCCTCAGCACTTAACACAGTGTGTGACATATACTAGGCTCTTAATAAATGCTTATTGACTGACTGACTGAGGGACACAGAGGTTAAATGACTTCTCAAAGGTCACACGAGCTAAGCCAACAAACACTTATTAAGTGCTCCCTATGGGCCAAGCACTGGGTTAAATATTGTGAATACAAATACAAGCCAAAAAAGTATCCACCCTCATGGAGCTTATATTATGATAGGCAAACACAAAATATAAAATAAACCTGAGAATTGAGTTGGTGGGAGAGGAGGTAAAGTGAAGTTATTTGTCTAAACAGCCCAGAGAGTCAGGAATGGAGCCCAAAGAGAAATTAGGAGCGAACATGGCTAGGCTGGGCATTTTCCTTATAAAGGAGGTTGATTCTGGGAGGAACTGGGGCTACAGGTGTGGAATAATAATCTTTTTTTTATTTTTTTGGCTAGGCAATGGGATTAAGTGACTTGCCCACAGTCACACAGCTAGTAAGTATTATGTGTCTGAGGCTGGATTTGAACTCAAGTCCTCCTGACTCCAGGGCCGGTGCTCTATCCACTGAGCCACCTAGCTGCCCTGGAATAATAATCTTCTAGGGTGAGAAAGCTGCTAGACTGTGGTGGAGAAAAAAGATTCAGCCGTGGAAACCAGAGAGGAAAGTTCCTCGAGTGTCAGAAGTGGGGATTTAACCCAGGTCTTCCTGACTCTTTTTTTTTAATTAATTTATTTATTTTTAGTTTTCAACATTCACTTCCACAAGATTTTGAGTTCCAAATTTTCTCCCCATCTCATCCCTCCCACACACCAGGATGGCATGCCTTCCTGACTCTTAAGCCCAACATTCCAGCCCCTATGACACGCTGCCTTCTGCATACTTTCATCCAAAGACAATAATAGGTAGGTCCTACTTTTCCAAAGGTATCTCAGTACGTTTGTTTCTTTTCTAAATATTCATTACAGATGGGGCAGCTAAGGTGGCACAGTGGATGGAGCACCAGCCCTGAAGTCAGGAAGACCTGAGTTCAAATCCGGCCTCAGACCAAACACTTGACACTTACTAGCTGTGTGACCCTGGGCAACTCACTTAACCCCAATTGCCTAAAAAAAACAAACAAAAAAAAATATTCATTACAGATTAAAGAGACAGCAAGATTTTAAGCAGCCCCTTCCCAGCTGCTGTTTTCAAGTACACTGAGATTTCCCTTTTTAAAATGTCAAGCTCATCTCTGCTGACCATAAAAATTTTCAAATGCAATTAAATTTGCTCAGAATTGACTGTGCATGCCATCAGAATAGTCAGTAAGTAGCCAAACACAAGCACGGTTCAATAACACTAAAAACACTCTTGCTCAGCTTAGAAAAAGAAAGAAAATCAGTCTTGGCCATTTGGGTGTGAACGAGTGAGAGCAGGCCAGGAAAACTCTTCTATTACAGCAAATAGAAGAATGGAAAAATTAAATGAGGTGGCATGGGCTTGGAGTTGAGTCAGAGTCAGGATTTGAATCCCAGTACAGCTCTTCAGAAGATATGACCTCTTTTTTGTCTTCATCAGCTTCCATCTAGTTTCCCAGAGACAACCACAATCTCATTTAATGTTATAAGATAAAGTTTGCCTCTTGCTATTTAGTCACATTCAACAAAGCAAGTAATATTCTTTCCCTGCCCCAAACCCCTCACTGAAGTGCCTTATCCACTGGTCCATTCTTTAAACCACTAGCCCTCCCCCTGAATCTCTGTCAAATATCATCTGGCCTATTTCTTATCCATTCCAGGGCCTTTCATGCTGGGAACCTTCCAAAGTGCCCAAGGAGTTGTTGTGATAAGGTTAAACTTATTATTAAATTGAGTATCTTAATGAATAAAGGCTAGTCTCTTGGCCTTCTCTCCCCTTCCAGACAGGGGGCCTGCACCCATGATTTTATTGGTACAGAGAATTCTTAGGAAAAGAAACTGTATTTACTAATGCAGGTTAGCATGTTCTCTGCAACTTTTAGTCTTAAAGATGTGCTTAGAGTATTGAAAGGTTAACCAACCTGCTCAGGGTTGCACGTCCTACATGTCAGAGGTTACACTCGAGCCCAGGTTTTTCTGGTTTCAAGGCCAGCTATATTCACTCTACTGTCCTTTTCTCCCCTTACAGATAACTTATATGATCTTTAACAGGGATCTTCTAGAGACAATGCCCCTGATTTTGTTGTCTAATCACAAAACCCATTTCTGTAGTGGGTTACAAAGCAATTTCCTCTCCACAACTCTGCAAAGATATCAAAGACTTGTTGGTGTGAGGACTAACTTATTTATAACTTATTGTAACTTAGAACTTAGATAAATCTTGTTTTGGGGGGGTCTCAGAGAAGTTAAATGATCTGTCAATAATGATATAACTAATAAATTGAAGAGGTAGGATTTGATCCCAGATCTTCTTGGCTCCAGGTCTTATACTCAACCTCCCAATTCCATGTTGTTTCTCAGGAGGCAAAAGAAGCATTATTTCCCTATTTTGCAGATAAGGAATTCAAAATATAAAAAGTTTAAATTTCTTGTACAAGTTCCTATTTCTAATGTAGCCTGAGCCCCCAAACCCAGTGGTATGGGACCTTTTCCTCATTGGTGGAGATCAATACCCCTAGCCTGCAGGAGGGAAAGGGTAGAGTTGACATGAACAGGAATGAAGAGAGATCCAGTCTCTTGAGTCTCTTTGGGTTCTTCTGACTTTCAGCTTGGAGAGAGAAGATGGACAATGCTACCTTTTCTTCAGGTCACCTAAGGGAGAAAAAGACTGTGAAAAGAAGCCAACAGATAAAACTTCAATCATGCCCTTCTTCTTAACTTGCTAAGTTAAAGATTTCATGGACTATTTTCCCTGGAGTGAGATCTAACATTCCTTTTAGTGGCTTGAACTAAGCTATCTTGCTTTGAATGGGAAAGCTTCATCGATCTTATTATCTGGTATATATTCTCATATAAGCATGCTTTCTCTGACTTTTGTTTTGCCATTGACTTGGATAAATGGGTTTCTTTGCTACTTGCTATGTTTGTTATAGAACTGGCATCTGATGGGAAAGAGGTCAAGCTTTGGATATAGAGCTTGGGGCTCTCCTTTCCCTGTTAAGAAATAATGATCAAGAGTTTATTTTGAACCTAAAAAATTACATTCTTTAGAAATAATATTTAAGGGAGCAGATGGATATAATTCTTGTCCAGTACCCCTCTCTCTGAGAAAAACACAGTGGTGTCCTTTGGCACCAACCTCTTGCTTCCCTACCCCACCCCTCAGCAGTAATTAAAATTTCCTTTGGAGAAGTGTGGCGATACTAGGGATGTAGCTATTCTTATCTCCCTTTGAACCACACACACAACACTCAACTTGTTACGGGTGGGAAACAGCCTGTTTACACTAGTGAGTGAAGAAGCTAAAACAACCTCAAGTCCTCTGATTCCTAGGACCTAAGGCTGAAAGACATCACCTTACAGATCACCTGGTACCACCTTCTCCTTTTACAGATCAGAAAATGAGGACTGAATAAATTAAGAAATTTGTCCAAGGTCACACAGATAACCAGACCAAATCCACTGTTCTTTGTTAGACATCATTATACCTCTCAGTGTCTCTAATTAAGTAATTTCAAGATGAATAGGAAGACAGGACAACACCTTGGTGGACTAGTGGAAGAGATATTTTGGGACATGTAGGACTCTATGTCACTCAGGTGCAACTCTAGCCTCGACTATTAAGCAAAAAAATTCCCTCCTCTTTTTAGAGTTCTCCCCACCACCACCACCACCTCTGGGCAACCAGTATAGTTATTTTGCCCCCTGATTACCTGGCTAAGCAACTAGGTAGCACAGTAAATAGAATATTGAGCCTTGAGTCAGGAAGACCCGAGTTCAAATCCTGATTCAAATATTTACTAGCTTTGTTATGCTAGGTAAGTCACTTTACCTTACCTAGCATCAACAATAAAACGGGGATAATGATAGTACCTTCCCCACAGGATTGTTGGAAGGATCAAATGAGTTTATATTTGTAAAACACTTAGCACAATGTCTGGCACATGGCAAGGGCTTAATAAATGCTTGTTCCCATTCAATCTCTCATCTACTCAGGCCTTGCTAAACTGAACTTGCAATCCCTGGAAAAACTAATTCATACTCAATTCTTAATGACTAATAATACATTAGTGTATTCTCCCTATCAGGAATATTTGAATTTTTAAAGAGAGTCTTAGATTTCTGAAGAAATAATTTCTAACTCCCCCCAAAATTAATCTATGATGGTAGAATTTCAGGAACCACCTAAAGTCATTAGAAGAGCTACTTAGGGCCAGAGAGGTCTTTCAGAGAGGCAACCCTTGCATTCTATTGTTTGGTTAACCAACTAATTTCTGCAGCAGAATGGCTGTTGCATACCCCTAACACAGAGTAAGTTATCTAGTTAGATACTAAATGAGCTCATATTCCAAGACACAGTGGTATAGCAGGGAGCACTGAACTCTGTATCTGTGGGAGAGTAGAAAGTAGTATGGTTCAAGAGTTCTAGTCCTGGTTGCTCCACCAGCTAGCACTATGACTTTGGACAACTCCACTTCACAGGACTACAATTTCCAACCTCCTGTTCTTAGAATCCCTGTATTCCTTTAAGACTCAGTTCAAGTATTTCCTCCTCCAGGAGACCTTTCCTGGTCCTCCCCACTACTAGGCCCATTCTTCCAAGGTTATCTTCCACCTCCTCTGTATATATCTTGTTTGTACTAATTTACATTTGTTGTCTTGTCCTCAATTAGAATATTAGCTCTTTGAGGGCTGGAACTGATTTCTGCTTTTCCTTTATATCTCAGCACTTAGCACAATGACTGACATATAATATCGTGCTCAATAAATGGTTTTTGAATGTGTGATCTATAAAATAAGGGAGCTGAGCTAGGTGACATTCTGTGGTCTTTGCTAGTTCAAAAATCTAGAAGAACGAAAGGTCAAGAATCTCAAAGAAAATGATGAAAACAAATTGGAGGGGGGAGAAACCTAGCAATACCAGATTTCAAACCATACTACAAAGCAGTTTATCATCAAGACCATTTGATACTAATAAAAAAAAGTTGACCAATGATACAAAGTGGGTATACAAAGTCCAGGAACAATTGAACACAGTAGCATAGAATTAAATAAACCCAAGAACTCTGACTACTGAGGTAAAGACTTACAATGTGACAAAACTATTCAGATATTTTTAAAGGAATTTAGAAGTTAGTCTTAGATCATTTCACTTATATATCACATGAAGTTCTAAATTAATATATGATCTAAATATAAGATGCTGTATCATAAACAAATTACAGAATAATGGAAGAAGATGTCTTTCACAACTATGGATAGGGAAAACATTTTGGTCAAACAAGAGACAGAAAGGCCTCTGGGAGATGTAATGAGCAATTCTGAGTATATAAAATTGAAGTTTTTGCACAAACAAAAGCAATGCAGTTAGGATCAGAAAGGAAACAGTTAACTAAGGGGTGAAATTTTGTTGTAAATTTCTCTAGTAAAGGTCCTATATCGTATATATTTACATATATGGAACTGATGCAAATATATAAGAACAAGAGCCATTCCCATAGAGTGATCAAAGGATATGAATAGGCAGTTCTCAAGGGAAAAATCCAAGCTTTCATTAATCAAATGAAGAATATACTCCAAATCACTAATAACTAGAGAAAACAAATTTAAACTCTGAGGTTCTATCTCATACCCATCATATTGGCAAAAATGACAAAAGAGAAAAATGATGATTCTTGCAGGGGTTTTTAGAAGACAGGCATACTAATATGTGGAATCATAAATTTATCCATTCTGGAAAGCAATTTGGAATTTTCCCCAAAGTTACTAAATTATACATGCCCTTTGACCCCATGATACTACTACTAGAGTTATACCCCCAAAAGATCAAAGATTGAAGGAAAAGATTCATGTACAAAAATATTTGTAGCAGCATTTTTTTGTTGTTGTAGCAAAGAATTGGACATCAAGGGGGTGTTCATCAACTGCAATGACTAGACAAAATGTATCATATGAAGGTAATGGAATACTACTGTGCTGTAAGAAATGGTGAGAGGAAAGAATTCAGAGAAACCTAAGAAGTTTTATATGAACTGATGCAAAGTAAAAGAAGAACCATTTGTACAATGACCACAGCATTTAAAGGAAAACATTTTTGAAAGATTTAATGATTCTAATCATGCAATGGCCAATCATGACTCCAGAAGACTGATGATGGAGCATGCCTTCCAAGAGGTAAGGAGATGAACTTTAGGTGCAGAATAAGACATACTTTTTTCAAACACAACCAATCCAATGCAATATTTGTTTGTTTTATTTTTGATAATAGAAAGGGCTTTAGTAGGAATGGGAGGAAGTAAGGGCAGTGATAGTTATTTTTTAAAAAGAGAGAGAAAGAGGTATCAATAAAAACGTGAAAATATACAGGAGAAAGCATAAGGAAGCTCAAAGGGGGCACAGATCAACAGAGTATTATTGGTACTGCTATATTGAATTTCAACAGCTAGGTGGCTCAGTGGATAAAGTGCTGGGCCTGGAGTCAGGAAGACTCATCTTTGTGAGTTCAAATCTGGCCTCAGATACTTACTGGCTGTGTGACCCTTGCCAAGTCACTTAACCTTGTTTACCTCAGTTCCTCATCAGTAAAATGAGCTAGAGAAGGAAATGGAAACCTACTTCAGTATCTTTGCCAAGAAAACCCCAAATGGGGTCACAGAGTCAGACCTACAGCTGAAAAATGACTAAACAACAATATTGAATTTTGCATGTACATTTTTGAAAGCTATATTTTCTGACCTTTGCATATAAAAATGGTTATGTTTGTTGACATTTTTCTAGCTCATAATTTTAAAAATTTCTAAAAAGAAAATGAGTCTGCTCTATTTAATTATAGGACTGATGATCACTTCCTCCAAACTACTCCCTCTAGAGTACTTGGGGGATGGAGCAGAAAGAAGATCTCTATTACAAGTAAGATGCGGTAGTGGCATAGTGGATAGACAGCTGACCTTAGAACCAGGAAAGGAAAGGAAGAGGAAAAGAAAACACATATATTAAGTGCCTACTAAGAGCCAGGCACTGTGCCAAGTGCTTTACAAATATTTTCTCATTTGATTCAAGAAGATCTGAGTCCAAGTCCTACCTTCGACACATGCCAATTTTGTGATCATGAAAACTTCCTATCCACATCCTCTGATCACTTTATGGGAATGGCTCTTGTTCTTATATATTTGCATCAATTCCATATATGTAAATATATATTAGATAGGATCTTTACTAGAAAAATTTGCAACAAAATTTCACCCCCAGTTAACTGTTTCCTTTCTAATTCTAACTGCATTGCTTTTGTTTGTGCAAAATCTTTCACTGTTCTAGAAACTCTCTAAGACTACAAATTACAGAAAAAGGTGCCAATCTCCACTGGTAGGGGGAGTCTCCTTACTCAGGAATTCCCTATACAAATAAAATCACTGGTCTAGTCCCTATGTCTATCATAAGCCAGCCAAGAGTTCTTATACATATAGACATGCACATACATCCCTCCTCTAAGGTCTTTCTCTGATGCCTCATTATGGTATAAAGGTGATCCTGAACTCTGGAAAGCTGAGTGCAAGCTCCAACAAGATGCAAAGATGCAAAGCACAGACTCAGCAATGAGTTGGCTCTCCAAGATCCAATTGAATTAAGTTCAGAGAGACTGTTCACCAAAAGACTGGCCAACAAGGGTTGATACTTTTAGCCACAGTAAGTCAAGAAAATGTCTACTTAGGTTCAAAGAGTTTACTATCAGTAGGAGGAGTGCACACACCAAAGATATCACAGATCTTGTTGAACATAAATCTACTTTCATATTTTGATGGCTCTGTGATACCATTGACATGGAATCTCTCTCCAACTGTGCATTTCCCCTCGTGGCCATGCCTTCTCTTTGGTCTGATGCTTCTCCATGTCTTCTTCTAAAAGAGTAGGCTGCCCAATGGGCTTCAAGCCTTCCACTTGATGTTGTGTGGATACCAATGGAAGACATGGGCTGTCTACTGTTTATACCTCTCTCTCACTAAAAGACCCACCTACTTCATTTTTCAGTCAAGTATTTCTAATGACCTACTTTACACAATCTGTTCAGCACCATCTTTAATTGTCAATATGTTGAAACCTATTCACACCTTCTATATGCTGCTCCATTGTCACATTAAACATATACAGTAAACATGTGTATATAAAAGTATACCCATATGTATACACATAGAATTTCATCAAATAGTGAAGAAGGCTGGGTTTTAGACATAATTACCTTTAAATTCTAACCCCAAGAGAGGTTGCCTAGGAAGATTAAAGGTAAAGCCAAGAAGAAGGTAGCATGTGGGAGGACAGAACAACCCAGACAATTCATCAGCCTCAGTGTTGGCTGGTAAAAAAAAAAAGAAAAAAAGAAAGAAAAAAAAAACACCCAAGTGCTGGCAAGCTGGAGCCCATCCAAATGGAGAGATTGTGCACAAAGAGAGTTGTAACACAGGCCAAGGAAACTTCCTTCCAAAACTGCCTCCCTAGATCTCTACTTGCTGGAGATATACTTACCCTCAGCAAGAAAAAAATGTCACTCTAAACATTTGGCCCTTATGCATGGTAATTAGCAAACACACTCAACCTAATCATTGCTTCTGGTGCCATCAGACTCACAGTGGGAAAAGATAAAGCAACAAAATAGGGAATGTCAGTGAGAAGCCAATGGATGGGGCTCTCTCAATACTCAGGTTCAATTTCAGGTACTCATTTATCACTGCTTGAACAGAGACATTTACTATCTGGCTGAGGAAGCAGGAACAGGTGAAAGGATATTCCTCACCACCCAGACTTTTTTAAAACAGACCTGCTCCTTTTTTTACTGCTTCAGAGAACCATGATTTCATAAGCTAGGTGTTCCCTCCCCCAAAGAAAATCACAGCTCTCTATAATTTGGCAGAGAGGTTTTAAGAATGCTAGAAAGAAAGAAGTCATCTTCCTGCGGCCAACCTCATGATGAGCCTTTCCAAACTTAGCTAGACTGAGTCCTCAGGCAATGGACAAATTGCCCATCACTGAGCCTGTTCCTCAAAATCTTTCCACTTTCATAGAGCCATCAGATCACTGTGCACCACTAGCAAGTCCCTGGTCACTGTCACATTGCAGTGAGGCATCAGAGTACTTTAGAGGGGAAAGATACTTCATGTTTCAATGTCTAGAGTTTTGGAATTGTATAATGACATTGTGATTATTGTTCATGGATAACAGAAAAAAAATTTAATTTGGTAGCCATGGTAAACACACTCCTCCAATGACATTTCCCCCATGCATCAGGATCCCCCATGCATTCAGAAGATTGTGAGGTAGCATGACATAGGGAGTAGGGCACTGGACTTAGAGTCAGAAAGATCTGGGTTCAAATCTGGACTCAGATGCTTACTAACTGTGTGACCCTAAGGAAATAATTTAACATCTCTGTGCCTCAGTTTCTTCATATCTGAAATGAAGAGGTCGGACTCAACAACCTAAAGGTCCCCTCTAGTTCAAAATTTTTAATTTTAGAAAGAGGTAACAACAGAAATAATTTTGCTCAACAACCCTTGTATTATTCAGCAAGAAATAAAATAGGGAGATATTTGATCACGAAAGATATTCACAGAAGATGTCCAACATAAAGTTTGGGTAAGGGGTTCATAAACTGTGGTCTATGAATTTGGGAGTTTTTTTTAAAGTTTTTCTTGATAACTGTATTTCAATAAGGGTGTCCCAAAAAGTATAGTTTTAAGCTTTAGTAGCTTAAAATTTAAAACTTTAAGGTTTAATGGTTGTGCTTTAATAGATTAAAACTAAATTAAGACTTTTGGAACTTCCTATATAATTGGTTTCCTTTGTAATCTCATATATTTTATTTTATGTCTTTAAAACAATATTCTAAGATGTGGTCGGTAGACTTTACCAGATTGCCAAAGGAGTCCATAACACAAAAAGGTTAAAAATCTTTAGTCTAGATAAAAGAACAATTCCCTATAAACTGTGAGATTCTCCAGAGCTTTCTATCTGTGGGTGATCTCGTGGTAGTTGTGTCAAGCCCTAGAATATTAAGAACCTTCTAAATGAAGTCCATAATCAAATGAATTTGGCCTAACTATCCACCTAGGACAAACCAAGTGGATGAAGAATTTGTGATTTCTAAATTATAGCATTCAGTTAGATGGGGCAGCTAGGTGGTGCAGTAGGTAGAGTACAGGGCCCAAAATCGGAAAGAATCTTGATGAGTTCAAATCCAGCCTCAGACACTTGCCAGCTGTGTGACCCTGGGCAAGTCACTTAACCCTGTTTTCCTCAGTTTCCTCATCTGTAAAATGAGCCAGAGAAGGAAATAATAAACCACTCCAGTATCTTTGCCAAGAAAACCCCAAATTGGGTCACAAAGAGTTGGACACGACTGAAATGACTCAACAAACTCAGTTAGATGGAAAACCAATAGAGCTCATTTCCACTCTATATATCTTAAATAGACCATGAATGATATAAATGGTAACTCAAAAGACGAAGAGGTGCATGATGAGTGTAAGCAGGCTACGATGGAGTAAGTAGAAGGGAAGATGTTAAAGATATCATCAGAAAGGTGGGTTTGTCACTTAAGTAAATGAAGGAAAACCCACAGACAATCTTTTGCTAAACTGTGACTCATCCAATGTCAAAAGACCTAAAGGAAGATCCCTGGTATACTGGATGAACCCTCCATGGTGGATTTGTGGGAGAATGTGGACAACTACACGACATGAGAAGGTACAAATGGGTTGTGACCTTTGGAGGGAATCAATGGTCACATTGATGAAATTGTAAACTTCATTAGTAAATATCAGTGTAATAGGATAAGCCCTAACCTAACTGCTACTTATGGCTTAGTCTTAACACTCTGTCAATGCTTATTTGTTGAAAGTGCTTATTTATTTTCTCGAATTGGAATTGAATCCTTTAATGTTTCCCCTTTTCTTCCTGAAGAAAGTTCAAATTCCTTTGTGTAGCCTTGAAGACCTTCTACAAACTAGCGTCACTTGACCTTTCAAGTCTTTTTTCATGCTACTCCCCTCAACCTCCTCTATCCTGTAGCCAAACCGTGTTCATCCTCCCACATACATGCCCCCTAGGTACACAACCTCTGTGTTTTTTCTCAAGGTGTTGCCTTTGAAAATCCTCCACTTCTGCCTATTGAATATCTATCTACCCATTCTCTAAAATCCAACTCAAATGTGACCTTCTTCAGGAAGTCTTCCCTGATATCCTTTATTGATAATGAACTCCACTGCCCCCTATATTTTGTCCTAATATAACACTTCCTATACATTTCCCTTTTGCATCTATTTTGTATTTTGATTATAGTTATATATATATATAGTATATATATGTAAATATATATATATATATTATATTCTCCTTTTAGACTATACATTCCATGAGAGGGGAGTCCATGTCTTAATTAAACTCCCTGTCTCCTATAGAAACTTAATAAACATTTATTCATTTGAAGAGAATTCTCAAATTGGGTTTTATGATATTCAGTTCTTTGTTTTTTCTTCATCCTGATAGCATAATGTTCCATGTAGTGGAAATTACACTGGACCTAACCACCTTGAGCCTCAGTTTCCCCATGTGTTAAAATTAGGTTGCTAGTATTTAAATTACAGAACAATGCAATAGCAGAAGTGTCAAGCTGGAAGGGACCTCTGGTCCAACCCAGAGTTAAAAGGAATCCTCATTATAACATCTGACACTGTAAGATCATGCAGTTTGTATGTAATGATCTCTACTGAGGGAATCTCCTCAGCTAGCCCACTCTAAAAAAAAATTCTTTTTTGTTTTATAAGCTTTTTATGTTTTTTATACTTTTTACATCACCATACATCACATACACCACAATAGAACACTCTCTTGCAACAAAGAAAAACTTAAGCAAAACAGACACATTTTTGACAGTGTATATACCATTCCACACCTGTAGTCCACCAGCTCTCTATCAAGAAGGAAGCAAAAATGTTTCATTGTCAGTCCTCTGGAATCGAAACCAGTTATTCGTTGCACTCGTCAGATTTCTGCCGTCTTTTAGCATTACTTTTTTTTTTGTATGACTGTGGGCATTGAGCAGATTGATCCCTAGAGTTCTCTGTGGTTCCCTTGGTTCTTCTTTATCTGCTCTGCATCACTTCGTAAGTCATTCCAAGTTTCTTTGAATTCCACAGTTGTTTCTTACAGCACAATATTCTGCCATTGCATTCATGTACCACAATTTGTTCAACCTTTCCCAATTGTAGGCACCTGCTGTGTTTCTGGGTTTTCTGCTAGAAAAAAAAAAGCAGCGCTATAAAGCAGCCAAGTGACTCAGTGGATAGATCACTGGGCCTGGAATCAGGAAAGCCTGAGTTCAAATCCTGCCTCAGGTACTTCCTAGCTGTGTGACCCTAGACAAGTCATTTAACATCTGCCTCAGTTTTCTCAAACGTAAAAGGGTGATAATAACAATAACTACCTCACAGGGTTGTTATGATGATCAAATGAGATATTTGTAAAGCACTTTACACAATGACTGGCACATAGTAGGTACTATATAAACACTTATTCTCTTCTCCCTTCCTCCATAAATATTTTGATAAATATCAAAGAACCTTTAATCAACATTTGGTGGACTTCTCCATTTGCTTTAGACCTACTTGGAGCATTTACCCAGTATTATCCAAAATATGAACAGTTTAGTGGCTTGTCTCAATTTCAAATTCCTTTCTACAACAATTGGATAATTCACAGCTCTACCATTTGTATACCTGTCTTCATTCCAACATTGACTATTTCCATCTTTTGTCATTTTTGTCTATTTTCAATCTTCATTGCCAATTTATGCTACTTCTTCCCGAGTTCGTGTGAAGTTCAATTAAGAAAATATGTTGAAGTGTCTTGTTACCTTGAAATACTCCTTAAATATTGTTGTAGTAGTGTCTAACCCTATGTGATCCCATGGCTTTGTCCATGGGGTTTTGTTGGCAAAGATACTAGAGTAGTTTGTTATTTCCTTTTCCAGTGTTTCTCACTTTCACAGATGAGGAGCACAGGCAAATAGGGGTTAAGTGACTTGCCTCAGGTCACACAGCTAGTAAGTGTCTGAGCCCAGATTTGAACTCAGATCTTCCTGATTCCAGGCCCAGTGCTCTATCCATTGTACCATCTATGTTTTTTTTTTCATTTTTATTATTCTAGGTAGATAATGAACACCTAAAAATCACCTACAAACGCCGAGGTTCTTGAAAAAAGGAACTGCCAAATGTAACTTTGTTTAGAATAGTGATTAAAATTTGAAGAAAAAAATAACAAAAACTCTAGTTTAATTCCACATGATACTATGAACAAAGATTTTATGAATCCAATATCCTCCTTTTGGAATACCCAAGTGTCTTCTCAGTCTGTAAATTAACATTTGTAAGAAGTTTTTTGCCAATATGAAAGTTGTTTGGGAAACATCCAATCCATCTGGAAAGCTGCATGTGTCTACATATTTTGCATTTACACAAAGTATTTATTTATTCCTGAGTACACTTATAACTAGAACCAGGGCGCCCTGGCAGCCAGACTGGCCTCTCCCTTTCCCTATTGCTCCAACTTTGTCAATTATGGTCACTGAGTCATTGTTGCAAAAAGAGGAGAGTTCTATCAGCCAGAGCAAATTCAGGGGAGCAATGTAATGAAACAAAGGCATAATGCACCTTGGCCAAATTTGGCTGTGTCCCCAAGTGCTGACATCCAAGGGGTATTCTTCCATTCTGCAGCACTTTACTTGTACCTTGCACTTGACTTCACTTTCCTTCACTGCCCTGAATTTCCACGTGGCATAGCTAGCCTTCCAGAGGTCTCATAGCACATTCTCCAAGCTCACTTCTACCCCCAGCCCCAGCCCAGAAGGGCTGAACCACTAAACCAACCACTGTCTCATGGTCAGACTGTCCTCCATACCACAGACAATCCCACTCTACCCCAAACTGTTTTAGCCTCAAGTGAAAAAAAAGTCTTTAATTGCTGCCCAAAGTTTAGTGTAAGAAAGCATGGAATTCAATTCTGGCTCTGCTACTTACTGGCTCTGTGATCTTGGGCAAGTCTCTGAAATTTGGGAAGCCTCAGTTTACTCATCTGTAAAACGATGGGGGCAGGGGACTAAGACTGATTGTTATGGCCCTGCCAGCTCTAAAACCTTAGGATCATAAGTGTCATGTTGATGTATTTTCCCTTCCTTCAGCATACTTTCTTTCCACTCCACAAATTCATAATTTGTTTTCCTCTCACTGGTATATTTGCTCCTGAAAATTTTAAATTCCAATTCAAACCTAATTCCTATAAATTCTGAATATAGAATTTGAAGATATTATATCCTTCACAGAAATGAATCTTTTTTAAAAAACAAAATCGATAATCTTCTTAAAGTATATCTGTATACTTTCCTGTCTTATGAGCATAGTTAGGCATCATAATTTAAGAGCATTTTTGCTTTACCCCAGAAGATAAAACTATAATCATAAATTAAGGACTCAAAGGGAATTTGGAGGCCATTAAATCCAACCCTTCCTTTTATAGATAAGGAAGCTAAGGCACTAAGAGAGGTTAAGCAACTTGGCCAGAGTCACCCGGCCAGTCTGAGGTGAAATTTGAGCCCAAATCTTCCTGACTGTAAGTCTAATACCCTATCTACTACACCTTGGGAAGCTACGAGGATCTCGAGTTTGATATAAGGAAGAGCTTTCCAACAGAAATATCTAATAATGAAATGGGCTGCCTTGGGAAGTGAATGAATTCCCCATTTCTGGACATCTTCAAGAAAAGATTTAATGATGAATTATCAGGAATATTATCACCAGGATTTCTGCCCAAATATGTGTTGGTCTAAATGACTTCTGAAATCCTTTCTAAGCTGTGAAATTGTGCAATGGGACCTAAATGATCTTCTTTTCCAACTCCAACATTTTACAGATGAGGCAACAAGCTAAGTACTGTGAATTCATTGGCCCAAGGATGCATAGCCAGCAAGCATCAAGCTTTTAATTCCAAGTCCACAAAGCTTTCTCCCTTGCACCATGTCGACAATCTACAATGTGTATGGTTTTCCTCGAGTCCACTCAAAGCAAGGTTCGCACATACAACTGAAATTAAGAGCTAATCCCAAAATCAGATACAAAGTAGCTGAAGCAACTAATCTGAATTTTACTTTTTCTACCTTCTTCTGCCTCTGATAAAGGATATATTTTCATTGTTCTCCATTGTACCACACGTATCTGAGTGTGTAAGATCTGAGGTACCAACAATCATTCTCATCTCTCTACTATTCCCCACATATACATACCATAATCCTGAATTCTGCTCCTGGAACCACTCAGGGCTCCAGTAGGTGACCTTAAGCCTTATCTTGCCCAGAACCAGGGCTCCATGTCACATTCTAGGTGCCATTTCCAAACCATAGTACTTGCACTGTGGCCATATTCCTCATTATTCCTAACTCCATCCCACTGGACTAAGACTGTGCCTCAGACTCTGATTGGTGAGCTTCTGCCTGATCTTGCTTGGAATCAGGCCCCCACTTCCTGGCCAGCATTTTCAAACCTTGCTGCCCACTCGTCCCTAACTCTCCTTTATGTATCTTGTCTTACCCCCCACTAGAATATAAGTTCCATGAAGGCAAAGGCTGCTCTGCATGTTTGTATATGTATTTGTGCTTAGCACAACGTCTGTGTTGTTCAGTCATTTCAGTTGTGTCTAACTCTTCATGATCCCATTTTGGGATTTTCTTAGCAAACATGCTGGAGTGGTTTGCCATTTCCTTCTCCAGCTCATTTTACAAATGAGGAAACTAAGATAAACAGGGTTAAGTGACTTGCCCAGGGTCACACAGCTAATAAATGTCTGAGGTCAGATTTGAACTAATGAAGATGATTCTTCCCATTTCCAAGCCCAGTGCTCTATCCACTGTACCACCTAGCTACCTTATCTTTCTGTCTGTCTATCTATCTATCTGGAATTTGAAGCCAGAAGACCTTGGTTTAAATCCAGTATCTGCTATATACTCCTTGTTTAACTTTGGGCCAGTCACCTTTCTGAGCCTGTTTATTCATCTTTAAAATAAAGGGCATTGATTAGATGATCTCCAAAGTCCTTTTCAGCTCTAATCTATGGGCCCATAATCCTAAAACCACGCAGACAAAAGAGTTCAAGACGGATTTTAGTTTTGAAATAATTGCTCATACTTCCATAGTTCTCTACCACTTATGGAGCCTTTTCCTCAAGACAACCCTGTGAGGGAGGTCATGTAAGTCTTCTTATCCCCATCTGTCAGATAAGGAAGCTAAGGATTGGAGAGACAACTGTACAGGTAGCTAATGCTCATACAACCAAGGCACGGCTAGGGTTTCAAATCCGGTCCTTCTCTTTCCAAGATCAGTTTTCTAGGATAACTCTCATGAACTGCTAAAAACCCAGAGGAATCAATCTCTAATGGTGCAATTTAGTTGAGGAGAGGTTTGAAAAAGAAGGGGTAGAGTCTCTGTCCAGAGTACCTCTAATCACAACAGGCTTGCAGCTACCATTTTGAAAAACTAGCCCTAGCTACTGTTTTAATAACATCAGTTTTAATGTTTGCTAAGAGGTAGTGAAACAAGGATAAATCCATGACATACTTAAATATTCACTTTTTCAGATGATAGCAAAGGTTAATTCACTACAGGGTTTCAGACAAAGGCTCATGCCATATGCTACTGAGATGTTTAGCTGGCAAATGAGTTGTATGGAAAGAAGAGATGCTAGCTGCTGTGTTTACAGGACTAAAATGATAGGGTCACCTATGAAATAGGCAATGTTTGTGCTTCTGTAGGCTAGATATATAATACAGAAGACTTCTACCACAGAGACACATTGAAACATGATTTTTTTAATGATGTTGGAGTCATGGATAGTTATGGTTATGGAGAATATGACCTAGTCTTTCTCTGCTAAAACAGCAATTGTGGCAATTTGGCAAAGGGCAGAGGAACAAAACAGTGAAATTTTAAGAAAACCAACAGGATAGTTAAATGTTCTATGTGTGGCAGCTAGTCTTTGGATGGGAAGATTTCTATAATTGCTTAGGCTGATTTTATTTAATCTCGATGCTCTCTCTTCTCACCTCTGTCTCAGTTTCTCTGCCTTCCTTTATGACTCAGATCAAATCCTACTTTCTGCAGAAGGCCTTTTCTGGTCTTTTGCCACACACCCCCCCTTCCACCACCCCCCAGCTGCTTGTGCCTTCCCCTCTCAGAGTGCCTTCCATATATTCTGTATACATCATGTATGTGCATATTTATTTGCATGCTGTCTCCCCAATTTGAATGTGAGTTCCTTGAAGGTAGGGATAATAGTTTTGCCTTTCTTTGTATCCCTAGTATTTAGAACCATACCTGGTACATAGTAGGTACTCAATAAATGCTTATTGACTGACTGACTGAGGTGCCAGCAAGAAAGAATATGAAGAGCATAGGGTTGGAAGTAAGAAAACAGGCTCAAGTTAGAGCTGCATTTGTGAACTGTTTGTTGCAGACAAGTTGCAATCTCATTGCCTCATCTATACAATGGGGTTAAGCATCCTTGAACAACCAGCCTCACAAGTTAGGGAGGAAAGTGCTATAAAAATGTGGGTAGAAAAAATTCTTCCCCCAGACTATAAGCTTCCTGAGGGCAGGCCCAGGTCTAAGGTAAGCCTTGTGTCTCTTCCAGAGAACCTCTGCTTGATGTTCACTGAAGTGAGTTAATGAATTGCAACAATGATTGACTACCCTATGTACAGAGCCTCTGCTAACATTTCTTAAGCCTCATCATGGAGTGGAGCCTGGATACTAGAAGGTTAAGCCAACAGTGTAAACTAGGAAATGTCTGGAAACCGAGGACTAGCTTTGCTAAGCATCACCATGCTCAACTCCAGAGGATCGAGGAATTTGGGTTGGCTGCCCAGTAGAGATAGAATGTTGGGCTTAGACTCAGGAAGACTTATATTTGAATCCTGCTACAGATAGCCATGTGACCCTAGGCAAATCACATAAACTCCCTCAGTCTCTCCTCATCTGTAAAATGGGGATAAGAATCATACCCATCTCACCTGTTTGTTCTAAGGATCCAAAGAGATCATGTAGGAAAAGCACTTGGCATACTTTAAAACCCTGTAGGAAAACTAGCTTTTATTATTAGTGGCACCTTGCAAAGGGCTGGGGGAATAAATACAAAGATAAATAAAAGTGAATCCCTGCCTTCAAGAGGCTTACCATTTTTTAAACTTTTCTTCTTGAAACTGTAGTGCCCAATAGTGGCCCCTTGACTGTTAAGTTAAGAAATGCATTTGAAAAATATACATTGGTATGAAGTATAATACAGTTATCCCTTCCACATTGTGACTTTCCCCCCTCACAGTTTGAATGTATTGTGATCAGCATAAGAAATTAAATGGGAACTTTTGAGGAGTTTTGTAGAAGCCTCAGACTACACACATAGACCAGCAAACAACAGAGCCTATGACAAAATACTTAACCCAAAGAGGTACTGTAAACATATATAATAGAAAAGTTAAAAATTCATTCTTCTCTACTATGAAAAGAAGACCAAAAATTTTTACACAGATTTTCCAGATCGTAGGGATGCCGTACCCCTAACCTCAGAGATGTAGAAGGGATAAGTGTATAGGAAATGGGGTTTAGGATTCAAATGAATGAGATGAGTTCTAATCCTGTGTCTGTCATTAACTAGCAAGTCCATTCTCCACTGCCAACCTTAGGCTTCTCAGCTATAAGTTAAAGGATTTGGGGTAGATAATGAGGCGAGTGCACGTGATATCTAAGGTTCCATCCACCTATGACATCCTATATTATATCTCTACCTTCGTGCTAAGTCAAGAGAATAGTTTCATTCATTTGCAGTTTACAAAACCATCTTGATGCCTGCCAGTTTCCCTGCTCCTTCTGTGTACAAATACAGGTTGCTTCAATGTTCTCAGATCAGTCTCTCTCTCTCTCTCTCTCTCTCTCTCTCTCTCTCTCTCTCTCTC
>NW_020951391.1:3642327-3697272 GCF_900497805.2 Vombatus ursinus | reverse complement strand
TAGGCAAATCACATAAACTCCCTCAGTCTCTCCTCATCTGTAAAATGGGGATAAGAATCATACCCATCTCACCTGTTTGTTCTAAGGATCCAAAGAGATCATGTAGGAAAAGCACTTGGCATACTTTAAAACCCTGTAGGAAAACTAGCTTTTATTATTAGTGGCACCTTGCAAAGGGCTGGGGGAATAAATACAAAGATAAATAAAAGTGAATCCCTGCCTTCAAGAGGCTTACCATTTTTTAAACTTTTCTTCTTGAAACTGTAGTGCCCAATAGTGGCCCCTTGACTGTTAAGTTAAGAAATGCATTTGAAAAATATACATTGGTATGAAGTATAATACAGTTATCCCTTCCACATTGTGACTTTCGCCCCTCACAGTTTGAATGTATTGTGGATCAGCATAAGAAATTAAATGGGAACTTTTGAGGAGTTTTGTAGAAGCCTCAGACTACACACATAGACCAGCAAACAACAGAGCCTATGACAAAATACTTAACCCAAAGAGGTACTGTAAACACATATAATAGAAAAGTTAAAAATTCATTCTTCTCTACTATGAAAAGAAGACCAAAAATTTTTACACAGATTTTCCAGATCGTAGGGATGCTGTACCCCTAACCTCAGAGATGTAGAAGGGATAAGTGTATAGGAAATGGGGTTTAGGATTCAAATGAATGAGATGAGTTCTAATCCTGTGTCTGTCATTAACTAGCAAGTCCATTCTCCACTGCCAACCTTAGGCTTCTCAGCTATAAGTTAAAGGATTTGGGGTAGATAATGAGGCGAGTGCACGTGATATCTAAGGTTCCATCCACCTATGACATCCTATATTATATCTCTACCTTCGTGCTAAGTCAAGAGAATAGTTTCATTCATTTGCAGTTTACAAAACCATCTTGATGCCTGCCAGTTTCCCTGCTCCTTCTGTGTACAAATACAGGTTGCTTCGATGTTCTCAGATCAGTCTCTCTCTCTCTCTCTCTCTCCCCAGAGCCCATGAGTCATCTTAACTTAGAAAAAACATGGACATCCTGAATAGTCACCTTCTCAATTAGGCCTGACCCAATTTACAAAAGAGAAAGGGAGGCATTTGGGCTTCACAACTCCCCTGGGGTACCTGGGCAAACCCTATTACCACACTCTTTGGCACCTAAGGAGGCACACATGGCCTATTTGATGTTACCGACAGTGGTACTCATCCACTCAAATGAAACTTTGAAAAGAATGATTGAATGCTAAATACTTGTTGTCACTTCTGGCATTTTAGAGCTCGAAATTATTTCCTTTCCCAACAAAATAATAAATAAATCCCCAAAGCAGTCTGATCTTGTTTGCTGAATTATGCCCACACAGGCAAACTGGTATAAATGAAAGAGAGCCGTGTCTGGAATTGCAGGACCTGGATTCAGATCTCAGCTTTGCCATCACTACCTATGTGACTTTGGGCAAATTACTTAATTCCTTTATTTTTCATCTGTAAAATGAGATTAACCTCAATGATATCTAAAGTCGCTTTCAGCTATAAATCTATCATGTCATATTTATGTTGGCAGTGACATATGGGTTAAATAACTTTTCTGGACATTTAAGAATATCTCCTCTGCCCCAACCTCCCCAGTCTCTCACTGACCAACCTTTCTAGCCCTATTTCAATATATCCTCTATATAGAGTCTATCCTCTAGTCAAGTGGAACTATCCATGGTACCCTGTATGCACCAAACACTTTTGAGAGTCTTCACAAAAGAAGGCAAGGAAAAGACATGGGGGTGGCCACTTCCACTTGGTTCTGAAGAAACACCTGTAGGCTGTAACATCTGCTAGGGCCCACTGAAAAAGAAAGATCAGCACATCAGGGAACCACATATACCAAAGGGGAACTCAGACCTCTTTGCTGATACCATGAGAATTATCATAGCCCAAACTACCTGTCTGATTTGAGGGACCTAGTCTCTAGAGCTTCTGCTCTAGACTCTTTCCCCTCCTCTTGTCTCCAACTTCCCCTCAACCTTTTCCTTCAATTTTCTGAATTCTTCTGTACCTAGAAATTTTCTGGTCCAGTGCTTATACAATGGGGCCTTACCAGTCTATCCCCCATGTCTCCCTTCCTGAGAAGAGAACTAACTAGCTACATATAGCAGCCTTTATCTGCAGGAAAATTGGCATCAAGATGACTTTACAAACTGCTCATCCCTATAATAATAACAACTCACATTTATTTAACACTTTCAGGTTTGCATATTATTGAATATTATTTCATTTAATCCTCGTAACAAACCTGTGAAATAAGTGTTACTATTATTCCTTACTTTTCAGATAAGCAAATTGAGTCAAAGAGTTTAAATTACTTGCCAGGGTCACACAACTAGTCAGTGTCTGAGGTATGGTTTAAACTCAAGTGTTTTTGATTGCAAGTCTAGTGCTCTATCTACTATAGTACTTAGCCTACTTACCTGTACCATTGAGTACCTAGTTGTATCCTATCCCTGTCCATGATGAGGAGACATTGCCTGCCATAGTGTATGGGCTGCCTCAGTTTGGAGGTTTGGGTGGCTGCCCCACTCAGGAGCAATCTCTCATTTGTGCTATGGAAATAGTGGTTGATACTCTGGTTTCAAGCTATCCATTGCTACTCTGGTTTGAAAGAGTTGAGAGTAACTGTGATGGGCAGGTGCCATCCAACTGCTCTATTGGTGCCCTGCCCTTTCTGCTCTGTCCCTATGTCCATGTCTCCAGCTTAAATGTGCCCTGATAAAGGTCTGTTTTGAGTGTTTATTGGCCATCTGCTTCTTTTTTTTGAAATCTCCTTTAAAGATACTCCTCAAAGATACTACAATGAATGTGGACAAAGACAAAGAAAGAGGAAAATCAACAAAGAAATGAACAAGATCTTCCAAACCAAGGTTACATGTATCTTGATACTTTGGTGGCTTAAACGTAAATATGACATAAACAAGCCTGGTGATACTTCTCTTTAAAATGTTATTGATATCTATTGTTTTTATATCACCTTTGTTTCCAAATATATTTCTCCTCCTGTCTTACCCAGAGAGCCATCACCGATAAGCATGTTCTAATAAATAGCTATCCATGAAGCCAGAAAGACCTAAGTTCAAATTCAACCTGTGACACATACTGGCTACATGACCATAGATAAGTCACTTAACCTCTCTATGCTCTCAGAAACTCTCTAAGACTTTAAGTTGCAATGTGCTGACCTACATTGGCAGATACTAAAAACCAGACTCTAAAAGTGCTGACCTGCATTGGCAAGAGAGAGTTCCCTCTCCCTGGAGCTCCCTATACCAATGAAATCACAACCTTATAACAAAGATTTCAAGGAGGGCAGAGGGGAAGTTACTCATCAAAATAAACCAACACATCAATTGAATCTGGCAGTCTGTACAATACTCTACACCCATAGTCTCTGTAGAGAGAAAGTGAGTGAATTTTCTCATCTCTTCTGCCCAACCCAAGTTTGGGAAATTGACAATATCTTAACAGACAGGAAATGACTATTGGATGACATGAGAATCGCTTCAGACTCAATGGTCTATGTATAGTATGTGATTGCTGAGCCACTATCAAAGGTCTTTGAAGGAAAAGTGTGTTAGAACCTAAAGGAGCCCAGATACCCACAAACACCCCCACTGAAAAGCTCTAAAAATGCACCAAAAAGAACAATATATAATACATATAAAGAAAAGCAAAAAAAAGTCCCTGACTTCAAGATGTTCACAATATAATGAAGGCAACAACATACAAACAACTATGTACATATGAGCTATCTACAGGGCAAATTGGAGGTCATTGGAAAGAGAAGGCATGGTGCCAAGTATATCAATCCCCTGTTCAGTGAGAATTACAACCACTCAAAAGAGATAAGTGTAACAAACCAAACAGGAAAACACAAATGAATGAAGAATGATCACTGTTCATATTATGAGATCCAGATGCACCTACAGTCCACTAACTTGGCTTGCCCATACATGCATATTGAGCAGGCCCTGCAGATAAAAGATGAAATGGGCCAGAATTAAACAGAAGGAAGAGAAAGGGTAGGATTACATTAGGAAATTGCACAAAATGTTCAACGATTCCAAACGGCTTTCTGAAACAAAAAGTCATGTCTCTAACATCTATATTCTTCATGGAACATGTCAATTTTCAAAGACTCAAAATTGTGGGTAAATCAAAAGACAATGGGAAGAGGCTCAGTGAGAACAGTTAGGTTGTAGCCTCATGCAGCCAATAATGACGTGTGTAAGAAGTGTCCTATGAGATGTCATTGAGGAAGTGTATTATTGGAAAAGAGGAGGTGGGCTAATATTCAGAGTGAGAGATTTAACATGAGCATTCTGAGCACCACACCAGTATCTATGAACTGATAATCTGCTAATAACTGAGAACCTACCCACTAAAATGGTATTAGAGGATATATGGGAAAACATGGACAAGAATCACACAGAAGGAGGATGTATGGATAGATTGCAATCTGCAGTGGTGGAGGGAGTTCCTATATTGGAAAGGCCACACATCTATGGAAATAATCAAAATTGCAACTCATCTTCCTGTTGAACTTTATATAAAGCATTCTCCATACACCATACTACAATGGGGGCATATGATTACATGTATTATTATCTCCAATTTAAAAATGAAAGAACAGATGCAGAGAAGTTAAGAGATTTTTCTCATGGTAACAGTAAATGGTGGAGCTAGGATTTGAACCCCAGTATTCTAACTCCTAATCCAATGTTATTTATGCTACAGCCCACTACTTCTTAAGGATGGATAGAGTTGGATTTTGCACAGTAGGAACATAATAAAATGTTTATTGAATAAATTACAGGCAGAGGGGTGCTAGGAGTTTATTCACAAAAATGTAATCAGAGATTAAAATATGAGACTTCAATGCTTTCTTTAAAATATATATCTGAAACAGAATAATGTTTCCTCCTTCAAATTTTACAAAATGCTGCCAAGTCAATATTTCATTCTCCCTGCACCAATCAATTTATTCTAGGCTTCAAAAAGGCATGTGGGGAATAAGACAGTCTAAGGTTAGAAGAGAATATTGAAATTGGCCCCATGTATCTATGAGCGAGTAGCATTCAAGTCAATGTTTCTTCTAAGAATGGATTCTTTTAATAGCTCAATATCACATCACAATCTTTGAGGCTGAGAAGATGATTTAACACATAAAAAAAAACATCATTCATTTTATGAGATGCTACTTCAGAGCAATGCTCCTGATTAAAATTTCATATAACAGGCTACCCTCAGTGAGTGTGCAGAATGAAGGTCAGAGAAATTCAATTGCAGTAGACTTAGAAATCTGGTCTCAAAATTCCCCAGTACCTCCCTTTAGAGACTATATGCAACTGAGACAAGAAAATATCAGGTTCTAAGTCAGTTTCATAAGAAGTATTTCTAAAATGACATTACTTTTTAAATGACTGTGTTTTTTTTTAATTTATTAGCATTTATTTTCTCTCTCTAACTCTCTCCTCTCATTGAGAAAAAAAGGAAGAAAAAAAAACCTTTGTAACAAATTTGAATAGTCAAGCAAAACAAATTCCTCCATCAGTTATGTCTGAAAAAGGAAATTCATTTTGCAAAAAATAAAAGCTACAGCATCCTGTTAATAATATGTGCTGTTTATATTCATAGATAATTGAACTCCTTACCATTGGAAAGCTTCTTCGGGGCAGGGATAATTTTGTTATTTTTTGTCTTTGCATACACAATACCTAACACCATACCTTGGTACGTAGTAGGGACCTAATAAGTACTTGTTGGATTGGACTGGAACTCAGTTTTATTTCAGCTGGACATTTCTATCCTATTTCTGCCAAATAAAATATATACCAATTCTTCATTAGTAAGTCTTTTGAACACAAAGTGAGACAGATCATGGTTTATTGAATCTCTTTGGTTTTTTAGAGGTCGTACAAACTTTATAGGATAATTTGGGCTAAGGTCCACAGAACACTTACATTCTTTGAAGAATTTAAGTTGAGGATCAACCAAAGGGAAAGGGGGAGGTGCACAATGGGTGCTAGTAAGCTGTGATGCATTATAAATGAGGAAATAACCATGAGAAATGGTGTAAAACAGTGGTGTCAAATTTAAATAGAAATGGGGGCCACTAATCTGTACATAAGGATCTGTGATGTCCCCATATTGACTGAGTTTTTAAATGTAAGGTTTAGCCATTTTTATTGTATTTTTATTTATTTTGTTAAACATTACCCAATTACATTTTAATCTGGTTCATTTGGAGTGTTGCTGGCCATGCATCTGACACATCTTCTGTAAAGGATGCCATCAGAAAGAAAAATGTACAATCGGGAAAAAAATTTGTTATGGGCCTGCCATATAACAAAAGGGACAACTGTTGGATGGCTAGCCCACATGTTCCACTGATATCTATGCAATATCAAAGAATAAGAGGAAGTATCTCAACACTGGGCAGAATCGTAGCAAGTATACAGCAGGTCATGGACAAGAATTGTACAAGAAGAGCAGGCATAAATGGGTTGCTCTTTGCATCACTGAAGAGAACAGCCACATCCGTGAGGTCACAAATCCTGGTTTACCTTATATAAGAATAAAGGATGACTGTGATCCTTCATTGTTCTTTTTAGAGGTAAAATAGAGGGAAGAAAGGAAGGTAGGAGGGAGACAGAGACGGAAGGAAGGAAGTAAGGAAGGAGGGAGACAGAGAGAGAGAGAGAGACGGAAGGAAGGAAGGAAGGAAGGAAGGAAGGAAGGGAAAAAGAGCGAGTTAGTGATTTTTTATTGTCTTCCTATTCTCCTTTAAATCCTGTTATTGACAATATCACATTTCACTGTTCACAGTAAGAAAAATTATAATACAGAAAATTATCACTTAGAAAAATACAATAAAGCAAAGAAAATAAAGCCCATTCCATTCAATTCACTTTTCTCATGTGTAAAAGGCTAGAATAGGACCAGACAGCCTTTAAAGTCATGCTGCTCTAAATCTTTACTCCCATGACCTCACATCAACACAAAGATCTGAGTATCTTGATGAGAATGGATGTTCTTCTGACTGACCAAGGTGTGAAATCCATTACTGCAACATGCAGAAGTGCTAGGTTAAAGCAAAGGAAAGAGGCAGAGAAGGGAGGAAGGGATAGAGGATTTCACTAAGGAAATATTAGCCCCTCAGGGTGAGCCCTGCAGGTTTTCCCCGGCTCAGTTTAATTTCCCAGAAACTCTATTGCCCTGTCGGGTAGCATTGCTCCACTATCTAGTACTTTATATGCAGCACAGGTCCTGCTGCTCAAAGGTAACATGGAGGAGGCATTACGTTTGCCGTTTCCTGTCCAGACTCCCTTCTGCTTGTTTCTATTCTGGCTCCCCACCCCTAAGCAATCAGGGGCGGCTTGCCAACAAGGCTCATCACCATTCTCCCAAAGGCCTGTGCTACAATTAAGCAGAGCAGCCAGATTGCTCCCAGTCAGGTTATTGGATGCTTTTCAATGCCAATATCTTTGGCAGGTTCAGGGTTATATATGGATCTGGTTCTAGTGGATAGATTGACCCCCAGTGTGCTCCCATCAAGCTTGGCCAAGAATTAGGGCAAAAGTCAAGAAATTTTCAATTAACCCTGACTCTGGAGATGCTGCTTAAGGAATTTTAGGGGTTAAAAGAAATTTAGGTCACTTTTATTAAGGTAAGAAGCAAGCAGCCTGGCACGGTGAATGGAGCGTTGGGCTTGGAGTCAGGAAGGCCTAGGTTCAAATCCTGACTCTGCTATTTAACCTCATTGTGCCATAGGAAACTTCCTAGGACTTTGACCTAAGTCAAAGATGGGTTGCAATCTGTATTGGTGGAAGGAATTACCACACAAGGATTTCCCCACAATGAAGAAATTATATATCTTCCCCATCTTCATTAAGATGATAGATCCAGCAGTGGACTGCATATCAATTGGGGTATATGGGTATTCAGGGGGACTAACACCTCTAGTGTGAGAGCTACCAAGGCCCTTTCAGGGCTGCACATCCACCTTTGGTGTCCACCTGCCACCCAGCTTTCACCTGTGGCTCCAAGAAGCTGTAGCATGTACAGAAGCCACACCCTGGTAAACCATTTCAGCAGATGGGCTATACCAGGTTGAGGGTAACCAATGGACCTCAAACCCAATAGTGAGTTGGGTGAGGTGTCTACCCCAAGAATGTGAAGACTTCCCCAGCAGAATAGGCAAATGCGAGCAATTTGTTCCAAATAGAGGCAGCAAAAGCAGGCACTGTGGAACACTTAGAGCTTGGTTAGACATTGAAGACACCAAGGTCATCCACTGCATCCCAGGCCATCGCCAGTCATCTTGACTTTTGTCTTGCCACTGGACTCCTGTGACTCTGGAAGAGAGCAAGGAGCCAAAGACTTTTTGCAACTCTATCTCACTTAAATCCAGTTTATGCATGAATCAAAACACATCACCCACACCATTTTACCACTTTAACCTACCTTGAAGTCCTGTGGCAACAGACAAGTGATGAAGCAGCAGGTGCGGATGCACTGGGAGTTGTAGTCACAATCTTGCCTACAGGAGGCCCAAGCTACGGGGTCATCTTCTCTGGAACGAAGCAGCAGTGGGATTTGGCAGCCTCCTAGGTGTCTGAAAGGAACCACATTGCTCACCTTCTGGTATGTCTATGACTGTGAGCTCTGGCTGATCCTAGCAAGCTGAAGAGGCTTTGAGTATGGCCTCAAGCCAGAACTAAAATAATACAAGTGGGGCTCTGTCTCTGGTACCAATGTAGGAGCAGGGCACATTTCCACATCCTCCCCATGGCAGTCACTTGTCCCTCCACTTTGTCTCCAAGTCCTTGGGTCACTTGGGTCACTTTGAGAGACAGACCTCTGTTCCAGTTAATGGGACTACACTATAGCCTGTTTAGCTCACTCCCAACTACATTGGCCACAGGCGTGGTTTCTCTGGTTATGACTCTGATAGACCCAGTGACCGAGAATATCTGTTGTCTAACCCCAGCCTAGATAAGTTCAAAGAGATTCATCACCTGACAAGTCTCTAAGCTCTTGCAAGACACATTCTGAGTCTCACTGGATTTCTTCACACAGCACTACCTGCAGGGGAGCACACAGTAATAGCAGCCCACATTTTTAGAATGCTTTAAGGTTTGCAAAGTGTTTTGTAGATTTAATCTGAGTTCCTACTCTTTGAAGTAGATGCTATTGTTACTGTTCAGTTGGGTCCGACTCTTTATGGTCCCATTTGGAGCTTATGTGGCAAATGGTTTACTGGAAAGGTTTGCCATTTCCTTCTCCAGCTCATTTTACACATGAGGAAACTGAGGCAAACAGGAGTAAGTGATTTACTTCCTTTACCAGGGTGACACAGCTAGTAAGTGTCTAAGATCAGATTTGAAGTCACGAAGATAAGTCTTCTTGACTCCAGGCCCAGCACTCTATCCATTGCACCACCTAGCTGCCAACATACTATCAGAATGAGCAATTTACATAGCTGGTTGGGGCAGTGCATAGAGTACTAGGCTGGGAGTTAGGAAGACCTGAGTTCAAATCCAGTTTCAGACACTGACTAGCTGTGTGATCTTGGGCAAGCCACTTGGCCTATGTCTGCCTCAGTTCCCTCAGCTGCGAAGTGGAGATCATAATAGCACCTACCTCACTGGGTTGGTGTAAGAGTAAACCAAGTCATTTGTAAAGTGCTTAGCACATTGCCTGGCACATTGTAGGTGATATATGTAGATAGATAAGCTAGGATTACTACTATAAGACACTGTTGTATATTGGCTGAGTGATGAAAGTTAAAAACATACATGGAAATGGCTCTTTTTTGCAGTAGTAGTTTCCAGAAGTTGACTGAACAGATCATAGCACCTCCATTTCCCGCATATTTTTCTATTTGAAAATGGGAATGCTCACTGATAGCAATGGTAACAAAAGGATTAAAGTGATTTATACATGTAAAGATCTTTCATTTGAATGCAGGGTGATTGGGCTAAAAAAAAGTTGAAAAGCACTGATTCAGCAGCCCTCTGAGTAAATAATATTAATTGTGCTTTACATACATCATCTCAATTGACCCTCCTAACAACTCATTGAGGGAGGCATTAGAGGCAATTGTTCCCATTTTACAGATGAGGAAAATAAAACTCTGAAAGATTAAGTGACTTGCCCCAACTGACATCATAGTCAGTAAGAGATGGAGTCAAAACTTGAACCCAGATCTTCCAACTCCAGTCATTGGTCCTTCTAATTATACCATGCTGCCTCTCAAAGTAGACACGGATTCTCCACCAAATAGCATTCAGAGTATTGCTAATGGCTAGCCCATTCATAGGAGCCCCGGAGCCAAGAGCTAGAAGGAACCTTATATAGTGCTCAACGCAGTACTTGACACATAGTAGATCCTTAATAAAAATGGTTATTGATGAACCAATTGATCTAGTCCAACTCACCCATTTTAGAGATGATGATGCTAAGGTCCAAGGACAAGAAGTGACTTGGCCAAGGTCCTATGCGTAGTAAGTAGCAAAGATAGGATTTGAACCTGGCTCTGTCAATTTCACTACACTGCCCCATTAGTCCGACCTTTGCTGATTACTATCTGTATGACCTTTGGGAAGACATTCTATCCCTTAAGGCCTCAGGTTCTCATATAAAAAATGAGAAGTTAGACTTGACGACTTCTCAGCTATCTACATTTCTGATCACTTGAAATCCAAAGAACTTGGTCCCGACTACAGAAAATGAAGGAACGTATAAGATAGAGTCTATAAGCCTGGTGTGGTGCTTCTGCAGACTTCTGAGATTCACTGCTCCAAATCTAGTATAAACATGACATCTGCATATGGAAGTACATCTCTCCTACAGAAGTAAGTCGTGCCATATGTGCCAGCTGTGGCAACAGAGTATGGCATATCACAGGAACAACCTAAATGGAACCTAGAAGTAGGCCTGAAATCATACCTACCATGCTGTCTATGGGCATGATGCTACAATCCTGGCATTGATCAAAGCGTGAGTCAATGGTAGACAGCTAGGTGGCACAATAGGTAGAGTGTCAGGCCTGGAGTCAGGAAGACTCATCTTCATGAGTTCTAATCTGGCTTCAGACACTTAGTAGCTATGTGACCCTGGGCAAGTCACTTAACCCTTTTTGCCTCAGTTTCCTCATCTATAAAAGGAGCTGGAAAAGGAAAAGGCAAACCATGCCAGTATCTTTGTCAAGAAAACCCCAAATGGGATCATGAAGAGTCAGATATGACTGAAACAACTAAACAACCACAACATGAGTTAATGGCAAGGGTTAGAAGATTCTCTCTCTCTCTCTCTCTCTCTCTCTCTCTCTCTCTCTCTCTCTCTCTCTCTCTCTCTTTCTCTCTCTCTCCTCCATCCCTGGGGTCAGGGATGCTCCCAAAAGGCCAGGTCTTATATTATATCAAATACTGGTAGTCCTCTACTTCTAAACAGGTTACATCTCCCAAATTCACAATGTATTCTCTAACAGCCAGCTAGCCAATAAGCATTTATTAAATGCTTACTGTGTTCCAGGCTCTGGGCTAAGTATTGGTGGGGGGGACAAAAAAAAGGCAAAACACTTCCTTACTTCAAAGAGCTTACATATTAGTGAGGGAGGCAACATGTAAATAAGTAAGTACAAAGAAGAAATAGAGTAGATGTGATGTCATCTGAGAGGGGGAGGCTCTAGCAGCAGGGGGAATTGGGAAAGGACACCTATGGAAAGTGGGATTTGAGCTGAGTCATGAAAACTCAAAGAAACTGCTGAGAAGGGAGAGCATTCCAGACATGGGAGACAGCTAAGGCAAAGGCCAACACTTCCTCTTTACTTACATAGCCACCTCCTTAGTTCAGGTACTCATCATCTCCACCCCAGATTAAAATAGCCTTCCTCCTTACTGGTTTTCCTGCCTCAAGTCTCTACCTACTCTAATCTACCTTCCAAATGTCTGCCACCAAATGATTTCTCTTAAGCACAGATGAACCATGTCATCCTCTACTCAATCTGCTCCAATGTTAATTAGAAACTGTTTAGATGATTAAAAAGATTAATCTAGATTTTTAAAAGTATTGATTATAAAAGCCAGTATATATAGATTTGTCAAGAACAGAATAGGCAAAACCATTCATTTTGTTTGTTCCTTTTTTTAGTCACAATTACTAAACTGATAGTTTATGGAATGCTCGAACAGTTTACCTAAATTTTAGTAAATCATTTGGTAAAGTATCTCCTATTATTCTTTCTGGAAAAAAGTGGAGAAATTTGGACTAGGAGATCATACAGTTATATGGATTCAAAACTGATTACATGGATAGACTGGTCAAAGTCACTAAAGACTCAATCTCAACTTGTCAGGGAGTTTCCAGAAGAGGGACTCCGAGATCTGAGTTTGGCCCTGTGCTGTTTAACATTTTTGTCAATAACTTGGATAAAGATATAGATGGTATACCCACAAGATTTGTAGATGACACAAAGCCAGAAGATAAATGAGATGTCACACTATGACAGAGGCTGGAACCAAAAAGGTCTTGACAGGTTGGAACACTGGGCTGAATCAAATAAGCTTGAATTTGGTAAAAATAACTATAAAGTCTTACAAGATTCAAAAAGTCATTTTCACAAGTAAGTGATGGGGAAGCATAGTTTAGATAGCAGTTTGTCTGAAAAAGACTTGGGAAGTTTAGTGGACCACAATGTCAATATGTGGCAAAAATAGACTAGAAAGAGAGAGAGGGAGGGAAGAAAAGGAGAGAGACAAGACAGGCAGAGAAAGAGACAAAGAAAGAGAGAGACAGAGACGGTACCTTGGTCAGACCACACTGGGAGTGTTCTATTCAGTTTGGGGCATTATCATTTAAGAAGGACATTGATAAGATGAAGAGTGTCCAGAGGTTCCATCCAGATCTTCAGATCTTATGATTCAGCGAAGGCAAGAGTCATTCCTTTAATGAGGCAATTATCTTTCTCACTTCTTGGGAAGAATTAATATAAAAATCTTTTTTTTGTGGGAGGGGCATAGTAATTTCCTTCCAAAACCTTTAAATAGTAAGTTTAAGGGACTTGTGGCCTCTGCCCTCTGAAATTCAGGACTCACATGGACTAGACTGGTTCTTAGGGGCACCTTCGAAGATCAGTATCTCTTTGGCTTGTTATTCTCACACACCCCTCTCCACCAGTGTTTACTCTAGGAAATCTCTAGACTTGGCATTCAATCCTAATTGGAAGTTTGCCCCTTTAGGTGAACTGAAGGGAACTGCTTCGTTTTCCTAGGTAGGCCTCAGTTCCTTCATCTTCAAACTGATGAGATTGAATTAGATGATTTCTAAGGTCCTTTCCAGAGCTAACTTTCTGGGATTCTGTAATTCTAAATTAAGTTGGGAATGGTTTTGTGCATCCTTTATTCAAAAGAAAAGTCACGCACACAATCAAATTCTCTATAAAGATCTGAAATAATTTTAAAACAAACGCATATTTTATTTTGCCACCAATATGATGGCCATTTAACCCTGCAAAAAGTAGGGGAAGAACTTGAAATAATAGAGCAATGTTAACCTGCTTGTCCAGTCTGGAATTTCAAGGAACAAAGGTACATCTGCACAGACCATTTAATTTAACTATGGGGCTTATTCACAGTACACAAACCAGTGGTAGTTAGCCTACACACACACACACACACACACACACACACACACACACACACACACGGAGGCATATTGTTAATCCTCTTTACCATCACCAGAATATCAGTGTTGGTTAAAGCTGTACACATAGTAATCTTCGGAAACAGGGCTGAATGGCCTAAGGGTTAGCAGGGATTGCCTCATGCTTTTCTATTCATTTCCCCAGCCCTTAGCACAGTGCTTCACACAGTCAGCATTTTTTGTTTCTTTTTCATTTCAGTTTTTTCATTCATCCACCCATCCTACCATCCACCCATTCAAACACAGCAATCCTAAGCAAGGTGGTCCCAGGTGCCTTTGGTTATCCCAGTACTGAGTTAACTAGAAAAAGAGGAACAAAAAGGTTCTTTGGCATTCCCAGGCAGTACCTAAAGACCCTTCCAACATTTTACCTTTTTCTTTCTACAGATCCTGCCCCTCTTCCCCCTCCACAGAAGAGGGGGCCTAGCCTGGCCATATTGCATCCATTGGTATGATCCTTCGCTTGTGAGATGTCTTTGCTCCTCATAAGCGCACCTCCCCAGCTAGAGCTAAAGGAATGTTTTATCAGGGCAGCTTGCACATTATATGCTGCATTTAATGCTCTTCAGCTGTGCAGCAGGACCGACAAATATGATCCTGTCCTCATCCTTATCTAATCATTCTATGGACCATTAAGCTGCCTTTACTAAACTCGCTGCCAGCTGTGATAACAGTCCAAAGGAAAGGGCACCACCTTCTGTGTATGTATGTTAAACCATATTCCAGGAACAGGAACCATGTCTCTGTGTGGATGTGGGGGTGTGCACATACATGCATATTTAATTGACAGTTTATATAATTTATCAGAAACTCGTCATATTCTTCCCTTAGCATGATGTTCAGCTCCTCCCACACACTTTTGGGACAGCTCCCTATTGAAGGTGGCAGCAGGGAGCAAATGCATGGAACAGTATCAGAGGGAGTTCAAGTCTCGCCACATAGCAACCCAAGAAGTGCCCACAGGCTCTCCTTGAAAGAGATTTTGCAAAGCATAACTTCAAAACCAAGTTTTCCTCATTTGCAAAAGGTAACAGGCGCACCAGCTTCCTTAAAATAATACTCATTGCACCTGTTTGGATGGTTCAGCTCCCTCTGTGGAAAGGAGCAGAACAGTTCTCCAGCAAGCGTGGGTCATTTTTAAACAAGGTTTTGTTCAAAGGAATTGTTATCGCTCGCCTCTATTCGTTTGCCTCCCTAAGACACACACACTTCTCTGCTCCTCGCATGTGTTCCTTCTCCGGCTTCTGCCAGCTGCTATCTAGTTCAGTAGGTGTTGAGCAGAAGAAGAATGTCTATTTGTATATTAAAGGAACCATGGTAACCAGAAACATCAACAGCATTGCAAGGACTCATCGGGACGTTCTCAACAGCCCAGCGTTAGCAAACATTGGAGAAGGAACTTTTTTTAAAACAGCTCATGTCCCATCAATGCACCGCCAGCCTGAAGGAAATGGTTTTGTCTGCTAGTCATTAGATTCCAGTCTCATACTTAGAGATATTGATATCTGTGCCTAGTGGAGAAGAGTAACTGAGCTATTTGAGCAGAACAAAGCAAACATATATTGTTAAGGCTCCAGTCTCAGACCCTTTACCCTTGACCTAGGGTGGGGCCAGGTCCAAGAAGAAAAGAATTCCAACAATTAAGCTAGCTAGGATCTGGAAAAATCAGCCTCCACTCTGCCCATGTATCTAGTAGTAGTAATAGTAATAATAGTAGTAGTTGTAGTAGTAGTAGTAGTAGTAGTCGTAGTAGTAGTAGTAATAGCAGCAGTAGCAGCAGTAGCAGCAGTAGTGGTAGCGGTAGTAGTGGTGGTGATGGTAGTAGTGATAGTATTAGTAGTAGTAGTAATAGCAGCAGTAGCAGCAAAAGTGGTAGTGGTAGTGGTAGTGGTAGTAGTGGTAGTGATGGTAATAGTGATAGCATTAGTAGTAGTGGTGATGGTGGTGGTGGTAGTAGTAGTAATAGTCATGGTGTTAGCAGCAGCAGCAGTAGTAGTAATAGTAGTAAAATAGCTGGCATTTGTTAGCACCTTCAGTTTCAGAAAGTGCTTTGCATCCTCGACTTCATTTGATTCTCACAGCAACTGTGTGAGATAAGTAGAAGAAATGCTATCACTCCCATTCTACAGCTGAGGAAATGGGCCCAGAGAAGGTAAGTGAACTTCCCAAGATCACACAGCTGGCAAGTCACAGAGCTGACATTGAAGGCTAGGTGGTGGTGTTGTTCTTGCTGTTATTCTTAAAACCTCATATTCAGCATTCTTACCACTGTATTCCACCTGCCTCTCATCAGGGATCCCAAACACACAGCTCAGCCCCCAGTGTACCAAATGGTTATCCCGCAGCCATCAGAAACAAAGTTCTGGAGCAAATGAGGCCACAGGCAACAACCTAGGACACCAGGCCCTATCCTACTAGAACACCAATAAGGTCTAGCAGGACAAAGGGCAGCCCCCCCCCCCCCCCCCCCCCCCGAATTAGCTCCTGGTGAGCCACGGGGTCCAAAGGGAGTTAATCCTGGTGCCATCTCAAATGCTGGTCCCAGATCCTGCCCTGTCTGTTACATTACCTTATTCACCAAGCCTTACTCTGTCTTGCCCACTGATCCTGTGTATGAGCAATCCTCCACCTGTCTCCTGATAGATCTTGTCATGACTCCCTTTCTATAATTAAAATTTTAGCTCAGGACCTGCCTGTGTTCTTGCCTTTTCGCAATCTCACTCTCTGTTCAACCATGCCATACATGAAATCCTTCTTGCTAGCACTATGCCCAACCTCAGCTCTAGTCCATGGATCCTTCTAGAATCTCCACTGACCAGTCCACGGCCACCTTAGCTACAACTGAGGACACATATAGCTGTACATCAGCATTCCTTTCATCATCTGGCTATCAATGTGGGAGGTGGAGAAAGAGATGCAACAGTTGGAGGATGGAAGAGCCCCCCTCCACTAATCCTGCCTCATCCTCCATCATCTAATCTCCATGTATCCCATACCTCTTACTTACCAGTGGATACTGTTGGTGTCTAGGACCATTGGCATCAGCTTTGTTTCTTAAGAAGGACGTTGGTTAGCTGGTTCAGATTCAAAGCAGAGTGAGCAGGATGGCATTGGACCTCACAATCATGCCACATTGGGATCAATTGAAGAGACGAGGGGTGATTATCCTGAGAAAGAGAAGGCTGAGGGAAGACGCTCCAGCTATCTCCGAGTATTTGAAAGGCCGTCCTGTGGAAGGCAGATTAGATTTGTTCTGCTTGGCCTGAGAGGATAGAATAAAGGGAATAACTAGAAATGGGAGAGAGGCAGATTTAGGCTCTATGTGAAGAATTCCCTAACTGGTGCTGCTGCTATGTGCTGGTGCTGTGTGCTGTGTGCTGCTGCTGCTGCTGCTGCTGCTGCTTCTGACTTGTGATCCCATTTGGAATTTTCTTGTTAAAGATACTGGAGTGGTTCACCATTTCCTTCCCCAGCTCATTTTACAGATGAGGAAACTGAGGCAAACAGACTTAAGTGACTTGCCCAGGTCACGTAGCTAGTAAGTGTCTGAGGCCATGAAGATGAGATTCCTGATTCCAAGCCCAGCACTCTATTCACTGTGCCACCTAGCTGTCCTTCCTCACTTTCAGAGCTTTACAAAAGTAGAATGAACAGTTCTGGAGGGTAGTGAGTTTTATCTCACTAGAATTTTTTTTAAAAAAGCTAAATGAGCATTTGGAAATGTTGTAAAGGGGATTCTCATTCAGGTTTTTAGGCCGGATCTTGATTTCATTGCTGTGGAGGCATTCCCAGTATGGAAACTCCCTCCATCAAAGCAAATAAGCAACTGTCCTGGAGAGTTACCAGGGGCACCAAACCAAGGGGGATGCATGGGGTGGGGGAATGAGAATTCTCAGGTAATATGGGAGTTCATAGACTTAGAGCTTGAAGAGACTTTAGAGGCCACTGAGTTCAAACCACCCACTTATTTTGCAGATGAGGCAACTGAGGCATAGAGAGGTTATGCAATTTATCAAAGGTCACACAATTAATAAACATCTAAGGCGGTATTTTAACTCAGTTCCTCTTGACTCCAAGTCCAGTGCCCTATTCACTATGACAGGCTGCCTTCCAAACTTCAGCCTTGGGAAATCCTTAGTTCAATACCAACATGTAAATACATCAGAACTCACACCAGAAGAACATCCTTAATAATAATCATAAAATTACAAAAACAATTATTCCTGAAATGATAAATGCTGGAGAAGATATGGGGAAATTGGAACACTAATGCATTGTTGGTGGAGTTGTGAACTGATCCAATCATTCTGTAGAGCAATTTGGAACTATGCCCAAAGGGCTATAAAACTGTGCATACTTTCGACCCACTTCTAGGTCTGTAACCCAAAGAGATCATACAAATGGGAAAAGGACCCACACATACAAAAACATTTGTAGCAGCTCTTTTTGTGGTGGCCAAGAATTGGAAATTGAGGGGATGCCCATCAATTAGGGAATGGCTGAACAAGTTGTGGTATACAAATGTGATGGAATACTATTGTGCTATAAGAAATGATGAGTAGACAGAAAAACCCAAAAAGACTTATATGAACTGATGCTGAGTGAAGTGAGCAGAACCAAGAGAACATTGTACACAGTAACAGCCACATTGTGTGACGACCAACTTTGATAGACTTAGCTCTTCTTAGCAATGCAAGAATCTAAGATAACTCCAAAAGATTCATGATGGAAAATGTTCTCCACATCCAGAGAAAGAACTATGGAGTCTGAATGCAGATTGAAGCATATTATTTGCTCTCTCACACTCTCTCTCTTTCTCTCTCTCTCTCTCTCTCTCTCTCTCTGCTTCTTCTTTCTCGTGATTTCTCCCATTGTTTCTAATTCTTCTTTACAACATGACTTATGTGAAAATAGGTTTAACATGAATGTATATGTAGAGTCTATATCAAATTACACATCTCAGAGTGGGGGAGGGGAGAGATGGGGAGAAAATTTGAAACTCAAAATCTTATGGAAGTGAATGTTGAAAACTAAAAACAAATAAATTAATTTAAAAAAGAAAAGAAAGCAATTATCCCTGAAAAGAGGATGGCCAGGGATTACTAGTCACTTGCTATCCCAGATCTGGCAGGATCTACCAGGAGGCCATAAAGGAAGAATGAAAGAAGAATGAAACCATGCCCCCTTTACTCATCAGGGAGGCAGAGAACATGGTCCATAGAGAGAGCGCTCTGTTTCCCTGGCCCATGGGAAGAGAACTAAGGCAGAACTGGGGGGGGGAGGTGGAGAAGGTAAGGGGGAGAGGGGGAGGGGAAGGTAGAGAGGGGCAGGGGGAAAGGGGGACGGAAAAGAGAGAGAGGGAGAGAGGGAGAGGTTTTACTCTCTGGCCTGTTGGGAGAAGGGCGGAGGAGGAAGAAGGGGCAAAGAGAGGATAGAGCATAAGAATAGAGCTTTTTCTGCTCTCCTTTGTCTGTTTAACCAGAAAGAAAAGAAAAACAACAGTAAAGAGGAAGAATATGGAAGCAGAGCTAAATCTGCTATTAGATCAACTAGAGTGAAAAGAGCAATATTGAGAAAAAGGTACAAGAAGGTCTTTCTAAAATCTTTGCCTAACAGGGCATCAGGGTGGCACAGTGGATAAAACGCTGGGCCTAGAGTCAGGAAGATTCATCTTCCTGAGTCCGAATCTGGCTTCAGACACTTAGTAGCTGTGTGATCTTGGACAAGTCACTTAACCCTGTCTGCCTCAGCTTCTTCATCTGTAAAATGATCTGGAGAAAGAAATGGCAAACCACTCCAATATCTTTGCCAAGAAAACCCCAAATAAGGTCACGGAGCGTAAGACACGACTAAACAACAACAATAGTTCTGGTCAAATCAAGTCCCATGCTCTGATCAAGGCCTGTAGCTCAGAACCTCCCCCAACAGTGAAGCAATAAGGTAAATTAATTTGGAATCTTACATTCCAAACTTTGCAGCTGTGAAGGTCAAGGGAGGTGGTTTCCCTTTTCCAAGGCAGGAGGGAGTGTTGAAATGAGTAATTCTTGCTCCATTAACATAAAAGCACCATCTCAAGTCAATCCTGATGATTCATATTGGGAGCCACCATTTTTAAACGGAGGGTTCCTGCTTGTGTTACTATTGAACAGAAAACAATCCCCTGAATTTGTTCTTCTTATGAAAATCACTCTTTTCTGAGGCTTACTGTCCTGTTTGTGGCTGAATGAGGAAGAAAATACCTTAATTTATAGCTCTTTGCATTATCAGTCACCCAGAAGGCAACCTGCTGGTAGTTCTTAACTTCCCGATGGCCAAGGTCAGTTGAACAGCTAGGCTCAGAGCACCACCAGTTGCAAAATAATCTATTACACGCCCCAATCTCATGCAAATGGATTTCACTTTCACGAAGCAGGTAGATGGCTCAATGAATAGAGCAGTGGATCTGGAGTCAGCAAGACCTGAGTTCAAATCCAATTTCAAATGTTGTCTAGCTGTATGACTCTGGGCAAGTCACTCAACCTCTGTTTTCTCATCTGAAAAACAAGGTTAGTAATAGCACCTGCCTCCCCAGGTTGTTATGAGGATAAAATGAGATAATATTTGTAAAGTACTTTGTTAACCTTAAAGCACTATGTAGATGTTAGTTATCATTGCTATTTTTAATTCTAATTTGATCAGATCTACAGCAAGCCTTTGATCCTAGCGTTAGAGATGGAAAGGACCTCAGATGCCATTGCGTCCAACCCCCACCATTTGCAGAGGAGGGGAGGAAAGCCCCGGGAGGCTGTCCTTTGCTCAAGGTCAGACACTTAGCAAGGACCAGAGGTCCTCCTTGACCGGTGCAGGCATTCCTTCCACTGCGTCCTGAGACCTTCTCCCCTGTAGGTCTCAGTCTTTTCATCCACCAAATGAAGGGTTCAACAAGACAATCTCCCCCAGCTACAAAACTAAGTGTCTATCAGTAAGTTGTCCTCAAATGTTCCCTTTAACATGAAAGGGACACAGATCTAACTAACAATGGAAAAGAGAGCACGTTTTCTGTGGCTGCAGGAGTTGCGGAGATTGGAAGCAATAAAGGCACGCTGTTCTTCTGGATCATTCAGAAAAGTAGTGTGGGTTAATAGAAAATTCACTAGACTTAGAAGTCAAAGACTTGAGTTCAAGCTCCTGAGGTCACACTGACTATGTGACTTCATACAAGTCTCTTAACCTCTCTTGGCCTCAGTTTCTACATCTTTAAAATGGGACTACTAAGTATCTTTATCACATATTTTGAATAGTTGTTGCAAGGATCAAATGAGAAAAGGGATGTGAATCACTTTGTAATTCCAGGAATAGGAAAATGTGGATTATTATTATTTCACCATGTAAGTCCTGAGATGGTATTGCATCATGGATAAGAGAGGCAGCCTTGGAGTCTCGGAGATCTTAGGCTAGGTCCTGCCTCTTCCCATCTGGCACTGGGAGGGTCATTTAACTTCTCATTACTCTCAAGCGAAGCTCTATGTTACAAATGAGACGCCAACTGGCAGCAGAGGAGAGAGTTTCCATACCAGGAATTCCTTTGATTGATGAAATCACAATTTTAGTTCCCTCCTACTTCTCCTCCCAACTCTCTTCTCCAAAAAGAGATATTTTATCAGGAATGCAATAATGACATTTTGTCAAGAAGAGACATTCATAGAATGACCTGGTAATTCTCCAGCCTCCTCTATACTATTCCCATTTTGCCAATATGGAAATCAAAGCCTTGTCTTGCCCGAATGTATACAGTCACCGTGAAACATGAATAGGGTTTCTCCACAGGTTTCTCCACGTGTCACCTTTTGTGCTGCAGCTATCCCAGGTTCCCTCCTCTCATTCATTCTCTAACGTTACTTGGCAGCTCAACTCCATCAGCTCTCTGTCTTAAGAAGAAAAATGGGTCGTTGCATTGAGACAAAAGGACATTCACTGAGAATACAGCAATTAAGAAAATTTCGAGCTCGAATAGCTTCAAATGCCCAGGGGAAGCTTGTACTCGTAGCCAGCGGGTGCCAGGAGCAGGCAGGCGGACAAAGGCACACAAATATGGCCACCAGGCTGCTGGGGAGAAGTTGGAGAACTAGGTTAAGACAGGCTGAAGTGGGCTGAGAGCCACCTTTGGAGGGGTCCATATGAGCTCTGAAGAAAGACTCTCTTCAGCATTGCTTGTATTTAGTTAAAATTCTCTGGAGCTTCATGTCCCAAAGCTTAGAAACCAGGAACCTCTGAAAAAGAGGCAACAGAAAGTCGTCCTTGACGAAATTTCATTTGTGCCCAAAGCAGGTTGATGAGGACATGGGCCCTGCTGCACAGAGGCAGATTCACAGAATTGTAAGAATTTGAGAATTATAAGGGACTTCAGTGGATATTTTAATCCAACTCATAGACAAAGGAATCTCCAGTGTAACAAGTGATAAGTAGTCATCCAGCCAGTGTTTGAAGATCGCGCCACTCCAGTACAGTTGATAGGGACAGAAAGTGCTGTTTCATCGAGTGCAGATTTGTCCTTGGTTCATAGAGCTGGAGGAGACTTCAGACATCTACAATAGGAATTCTTCACTTTCTTGTGTCCTGGTCCCATTTGACAGTCTACGGATCCCTTCTCAGAATAATGGTTTTAAATGCACAAAATATCCTACCTTTCATAAAGAATTTCCCTGGCTTTACCCTAGACCAGGGACCCCTTTGATAGGCTGGTGAAGCCTATGGACTCTTCCTCAGAATAATGTTTTTAAATAAAATAATAATAAATAAATAATTTTATTTAATTATACTATATGTTAAATTATTAAATTTATTTATTATTTAAATGTATTTCTTAATAAATAATTAAAATAATACAGTACATAAGATAATGAAGGAAATCAATTATATTGAAATACAGTTACCAAAATATTTAAGTTCACTGTGTCACCAATTAGAGAAAGAAATGGTTCATGTGTGCATTCTCTGCCTCTCAATGTAGTTACCAGACTCAGGATAAGGGTGGCCCTAGGGAATTTATATGAGAATAAAGGACTGTGAGTAATAAATTCAAGGGTATTGGAAGCCCAAGAAAAGAGGAGCCCTGTCCAAATGAGAAGGGGCTGCAGGCAAGTACAGTTGAAGCACTATTGCTCCTTCATTCTCTCTCCTCAGCACCATTTAGTGTATAGAGTATTAGTATCAGAGCCAAGAATATTTGGGTTGCTATCCTGTTTCTGCCACTCACTAGTTGTGTGACCCTGGGAAAATCACTGAACCTCTCTGAGCTCAATAGTGCATACTAGCTAGCTTATCTGTAAAAATGGGAATAATAATACCTAAAGTATTAAGAATCAATTCCTAGGTTTCAAGTCCTCAAGTATCACTTCCTGGGTTGTTTTGAGGCTCATTTGAGATAGTATCTGCAAAGCACACTGCAAACTTTGAAGCTGACTAAAATGATATAGTTAACAGTTACTCTTCTCACACCCCAAAAACAAAAATTGAAGGAGAAACCCCAGCAGAGGAAGTTTCTGAAGTCAAGATCAAGCATGGCCCCAGGTCCCTCTGACACTGCTACCATGGTGGGGCATTCATGTCTAAGTGCCAACATCTTGAATAGCTAAAGATTTGTTGCCTTAACAATTACTGCGCCAAAATTTTAGGAATGGGGACCAATTATTGTACCTAGACGGAGTCAGTCACTGTGTAAATTACCAGCATCCTGAATGAAAAAAAAAAAAAAAGAATCAACAAGCTCTCTATGTTCCTAGACATCATTTCCTCCTAGGCCAGTTATCTTGGCCCACTTTACAAAGATGGCCCATAAAGAACTAGTGAGATAACCTACCCAGTTTGCTGACTAAGCAGGAATTAAAAGAAGCACTTTATTGTGGAGAAATGGACGAAATGCTCCATCTCTCTCAAACCCAACAGCAAAAGGACAGAAAAGGCAAAAGATCTCCATCAGGCCAAATTATTCTTGGGATAACTTTCGGGGTGGGGGGGGGAATCACAAAGTGCTGGGCCAAGTCTTTTCTATACATTCTTTACCCCTCCATATGAATGGAGTAGGGGGAGGGGAAGAGCAATAAGCACGGATTGATCATAGATAGCGAAATGCCTTATCCATGGAGAGCATTGTTTTCCTCCATTTCCTCTCCTCCTTGACAGCTGGCATGAGGGAACTAAACTTAGCAAAAGCGAGGTGTAGGAAACCAGATAGCGCATTCTGCAGTTGGAGAGGAAATACAGGGCTCAATGTGTTTAAGGTTAAGATTAATTCCTGACTTCCTCTGGATCTATTTTAAAACAGGGTGATGGGGTGGCATGTGCTTTCCTCTCCCCAAATGACAGATGATCAAAGGAGGGACATGATCTGTATGTCAAGCATCCCTCCTACCCTCCTCGAGGACCTTTCCCTGAGGGATCAAGGAAAGAAGAATTTGATGGCAGGGGTTAAAATATGGCTGGCCGCCTGTTTCTACCAAAGAGCCAGAGAACTGACTGAAATCAGAAGGGAATGGTTGGTCAGCGGGCTAAGTTGGCACAAGCCTACAAAACAAAGGGAAAATCTACCGATGCTTATTGTCATTTGGGCCAGTAACCATTACAGTACCTACCTCATGAGATGTTGTGATGATTAAATGAAATGATACATGTAAAGTGCTTGGCAAATGATTTCCACATGTTGGCTGACAGAAGCATCATTATTAGGGAAGGAGAATGGATCTGTGATTTCATTGGCATGAGGAATTCCCAGGTGAGGAAACCCACACTACAGATTGGCAACTTCTCTGTAATTTGTAGTCTCAGAGAGTATCCTGAGAGAATAAGTAATTTGTCCAAGATCACACAGCCAGTGAGAGTCAGAGCCAGTATTTCAAACCAGATCTTCTTGGCATAGGAACTAGCTCTCCATCCACCACAGTCATAGTCATTTTAGTGGTAAAAACAGATAAAGGCCTGGGCATTCTTAAAGCAAGAGGGATGTTTTGTGCTCCGACGATGTTAGGGCCCGGCTGGTTTGGAGACAGCCAAAATCAGCCGATGGCAGTGGTATATCACTTGATGCAGTAACAATGATGACTTTGATTAATGCTGGCTTTTGATTGTATCCTGTGTTATGTAAATAAGAGCTCCTTTCAGGACTGCCTCACAGCAGGGCTGGTTTAATTAAATTTGAGAAGGGGGAAGGATGACGACTTTGAAAAGCTAAACACCATCTTCATTGGCAGTTGTGCCCTTGAAATGAACAGAACCTCTCAAGTGATTCATTGCATTTGCTGTATAAATAACCCCTTTTGAATTTCGTAACAGTTACTGGTTGTCGGGGAGCGTGGAGTAAGAATGATGTCAAGAAGCACTTTTTTTTTAATTCAAATAACAGTTTAGGAAACTTAGCATTCATTTTTCCTTGGTCTGCCCTTTGCTTTCCTCATTGGCAGCTTGTGTTTCCCCTGGGGCTTAGCACAATCCCAAGTGTGTGAATGGGACAGGCATGCATTTGTGGCCAGGCCAGGCTAGTTTCATGTTTTCTATGAAGTGTAATGATTACATGGGAATTTGCTCATGGGAACTGATAGCCCCATTTCAAAGGTCATTACTAACATTGCTGCCTCTGGGTAGCCAAATTGATCTCCAACTGTTGGATGACTTTGGGTTTTCTTTTCACAGTAAATAATTATCAATACCTTGGAACTCCATTAATGTCAATGATGCAGCTGCCAAAGAAAAATCCAAGGAAGGCATTTTTATGGTGCTTTGAAGTTTGCAAAGTTTGTACAGACATGATTTCACTTGAGCCTAAGGATAGCCTTGTTACTTCGAAGTAGTACTATGGTATTATCGTCTCCATTTTACCAATGAGGAAACTGAGGTTCAGAAAGATTATACAACCTCTCCATGGTCAGACGGGCAGTAACCATCAGAGTGAGAATTCAAAGCCATAGAAGTCAGCCTGCCTGCAATGCCAGTAATCTAGCCAGGATGCATGTTACCTTTTAATGGTCAGAAGATTCATAGACAGGTTCTACGAGGTGCCATAGTGCACAGAGCACTGGCCCTGGAATGAGGAAGATTCAAGTTCAAATCCGGCCTCAGACACTTAACTAGTTGTGTTACCGTAGGCAAGTCACTTAACTTCTGATTGCCTCAGTTTCCTTAAGTGTAAAATGAGGATAATAACAGCACCTGCCTCCCAAGGCTGTTATGAGAAGCAAATGAGATAACATTTGCAAAGTGTTTAGTACACAGTGTCTGGTACATGTGTTGTTGTTCAGGCATTTCAGCTGTGCCCAACTCTTCATGACCCCATTTGGGGTCCTCTTGGCAAAGATACTAGAGCAGTTCGCCATTTCCTCCTCCAGCTCATTTTACCAATGAAGAAACTGAGACGAACAAGGTTAAGTGACTTGCCCAGGGTCACACAGCTAGTCACTATCAGAGGCCAGATTTGAACTCGGGAAGACGAGTCTTCCTGACTCCAATCCCAGCACTCTATCCACTGCACCATCTAACTACCCTATTCCCAGCACAGGCCCTGACATATAAGAGGCACAGAACAAACACCTGCTGTTTGCTCGTTCATTGGACAAAGATCTCACATTTAGGGCACCAGTGGTGAAATTAATATTCACATGTATTTCAGTGTGATTCTTAGCATCCTCTACCCCTTTTTCTGACATTCTACCATCATCACTGTGAACTTCTTTAGGCTAGTTGAGGGGAAGGTAACCTCTGGCCTCGAGGCCAGAGTTCCCTCACTCCTGGTCCCTAAAATGAGGATAATTTAGCAACGGCCAGGTAGACAATGATAGGACTTATTCTCAAAAAACAAAGTCTTAGATAGCCTTAGATTTATATATAATATTTCTAAAAGCTTAATAAAAATGAATATCAAGCATTTATTAAACACCTACTACGTGCAAGGCACATAGGGTTAGGAACACAAATAAAGGCAAAAAAGAAAAACAGCCCTTTATCTCATGGAGCTGACACTCTAATGAGAAGACAACATGCATACAGCCAAGTACAAACAAGCTGTGTATACAGCATAAATCTGAAATAATCGCCAGAGGTAAAGCACTAAGGGGGCAGGGGTGGGGGAAGGCTTCTTGTGGAAGGTTGGCTTTTAACTGGGACTTGAAAGGACTTTCACTGGGACTTGAAGGAAGCCAGAGAATCCAGGGGACTCAGATGAGAAGGGAGAAAATTGAAGACATAAGGGACAACCCGCGACAATGCCCAGGATTGGGAGATAAAGAGCAGAAAAGCAAGGAGACCAGTGTTACTGGATCACCGAGTACAAAGAGGAAATAAGGTACAAGAAGACCTTTCTGGTCTTCTGGTCTGGCATTTTACATCTGGTCCTGGAAGTAACAGTGACACATTAGAGTTTAATGAGTAGGTGGTTGACATGGTCAGACTCCTTTAGGAAAATGAATTTCATAGCTGAGTGAAACAGGACCGAACTGGAGAGAGACTTGAGGCAAGGAGACCAACCAACAAGTATGTTCAGTAGCATCTACGGGAAAAATCTGATTTCAAAAACTAGAAATAAAGTGAATGACCAATTGGGGAATGGCTGAATGAATTGTGGCATATAAACACAATGGAATATTATTGAACCGTAAGAAAAAAAAATGACAGAGGAATTCAGAGAACCACTGGAAGAACTATGTGAACTGGTACAGAATAAAATAAGCAAAACCAGAATAATATGTACAATGACTATAATTATGTAAATGAAAACAACAATAAAATTAATTAAATGTAATAACCAATCATAGCTCCAGAGAACAGACAATGAAACACAATTTTCTCCTCTCAGCAGAGAGGTGGGTGGACTATGGATGTGAAAGTACCGGCCTTTATGCTACTAGTTTTATTGAATTTTTTTTATGTTACCAGGGATGATTTAATGAGGTGAGAAGTAGTCATTTGAGGACCAGGGGGGGAAAAAAGAATGATTGATTTTTTTCCCTACAATTCATTCCCTCGTAGTCTTCTTTCCAATTTTGTCATTATTCTGCAATAATACCTTTTCTATTATTTTGGGGATTCCAAAATGGAATTGTACACAAGGGTAGTGCCCTCTTACGCTCTGGATGTTTCTGTAGGCAGCATCAATGAAAGGAGGAGCAGGTAGATTATGAGAAGCAAGAACAGGAGTTGGGGAAATGGTGGAGGATGGGAGTCAAAGGAAACAGAGAACAAAAAGTGACAGAGAAAGCAGAGGGTGGAGATAAGTCCAGGAAATCAGCAAGCTGTCAGAGTTAAGGGATGTGGCAAACAGAGGGGGAAGTGGTTCTTGGCAAGAATCCAAGAAGGCACCAAGAGGTACAAGGTTAAGGCAACTGGAGAGAGTCTTGCCTAAATATATGATAGTGGTATTTTTTGTCCCCATCCCCCTTTTCTTTCCTTGTCCTGAAAATAAGGGCATGAGCACTCTTCAAGTGTGGAAGTTACAGGAGCAGACACCACAATTCAACTCAACCACCTTAGGTCAAAAGCTCAAAGGAAATTTGAGCAATATTAATTCAATATGATGTGAGAGCAACATTAAAAAAAAAAAAACAATGACACTCACATTGCTCATCCCAAACTAAGAGGCTGAAAGGAAGCAAATGCACTCTTTGGAAGTCAAGAACTTCTAGCTTGTATCTGGAATCTCTGCCTCATACCGGTAGCATAACCTAAAATAACAAAATGAAGATGAGGATACATTTTTCTAATTAATCAACTTGGACAAATTATAGAATCCTGGAGTTGGAAGGGACCTCATTAAATCATCTAGTCTAACGCCTTAACTGACCCCTTCCATAGCCAAACCCTAAGGGAAGAGGATGGTATAAGAATCTTAGACTCAGAAATTCAGTAAAGCTGAGCCTTGGACCCTGAACCAGCATCCTTTGTGCTGGGACCTTCGGACAACTTGCCCGTGGACAGATCAGATAACCCCCTCCAAAAAACACACTTGAGACACACCTTGCTCACTACTCTTTCCAGGATTGAGAGTGGGGGCAGGGAGGCATCCCAGCAGAGCACAGAGACATACTCAAAGGGGAAGGCACTGTGACTGCACCCACTCACTCTGTCCAAACTCCCATCTTGCTTCTTTTCACTCCTGCCATGTACTTGCTTGCTTTTGACAGAATCACGGGCCAGCTAAGGATCAATCAATTGCAATATCTGTTACGCTCCATAGTCACTAGATATCAGGTCATTTCGGCCACAGCCCGAATGGAAGCTCCATTATACTTCCTGCTGTAGCTGCACACCTGTTTTCCTCCTGCCCCGTACAGATAGGCCCTACTGCCTGCCTACGAAAATCTTCCAACCTCTGCATGAACATCTCCAGCAAAAGGGAGCTCACTAGAAAAATGTTAAATATTACTGACACAACATCAGAAAAGCCCGTATGCTATTCTTAAATGAAGGACTTAGCTGAATTCTATCTCACATTTTGTATATGCTCAGGTTAGCGGGTTTAATTGCATTGATGAGTAAAATGAACATGCAATTGGAAGATCACAGGAAAAAATTTTAAAAAATGTGGAATGCTAGCCCAGCTTCTCCCCTAGCTTGCTATCTGCCCCTCCCCCATCCAGCCCTCCTACCCCCCCAAACACACACAAACACACACACACACACAGCTCCATTCCCACTCTCAGTCCTAGCCTCCCTCTCAACCTCAGGGTTAGTCCTGTTCTTTCAAACTGGTCTCATATTGCATACCTTTGACTTCAATAGTAATAACAGTATTCAGTCAGTTAACAAGCATTTATTAAATACCTACTATGTTCCAGGCATTGCACTAAACACCAAGGATTACAAAGAAAAGCGAAAGAAAGTCATTGTTGTCGTCATTGTTTCATTTCAGTCGTGGCCAACACTTCATGACCCCATCTGGGGTTTTCATGGCAAAGGTACTGGAGTGGTTTGCCATTTCCTTCTCCAGCTTTTTACAGATGAAGAAACTGAGGTAAATGGGGTTAAGTGACTTGCCCAGAAGGTCACAATCTATTGCTAATACTTATAGAGAGCTAAAAGATTTTTTAAGTATTTTACAAATATTATTTCATTTGAATCCAATAATGAATACTAGGTGGGTACTACAGGAATTGTCATCCCCAATTTGGAGCGCATGGCTTTAGGGGAGGGAGGAAGGGAAGATAGGAAGGAAGGAAAGGAGGCAGAATTTATTAAACAGGAACTGTGTTAAGTGCATTGCAATTATTATCTTATTTGATCTTCACAACAACCCTGGGAATTAGGTACAATTATTATGCTCATTTTATAGTAGAGGAAACTGAGGCAAACAGAGGTTAAGTGACTTGCCCAGGGTCACACAGCTAGTTAAGTGTCTAAAGCCAAATTTGAATTCAGGTCTTCCTGATTCCAGGTCTAGTGCTCTATCCACTGTGCCATCTAGCTGTCTCTAGCCCAACTCCTTCATTTTACAAATAAAGAAACTAAGGCTCGGAAAGTTTAGATAATTAAGTCACACAGTAAGTGAAAGAGGCAAGATTTGAACTCAGGTCTTTCTCTAAAGAGAGTCTTCACTACAGGACTTCTGTTTCTGTCTACTTTTTACTTTCCTACCCATTTCCTGCCATCTATTCCTTAAGCCACTTATGAGGTATAAAACTAGGAGCAGGGAAGGGTTTGAGAGAGTAAAGGGAAGAGATATAATGCCTTAAATTTATCTCGTACTTTACACTTTAGGAAACATTTTCACACACCTTATTTAATTTGATCTTCACTACCAACTTTTGAGACAGGCAGAGCAGGTACTGTTATTCCCATTTTAAAGCTAAGGAGGACTGAAGTTCAGCAAGACTCAGTAATTTACCCATTCACTTCAAAATGGTGCCTAATATAGATCTCAGGTTTTCTGAGTATTCCTGGCCCTAGCACACACTCCAAGCAACTGATGTTGCCTCAGCCAGGAATGAAGCAGAAACAATTACTGATAGAGAATGAGACCCACTAGTCTATAGGGTCCCTTTCTACATCTCTTCCCTTCCTGATTGGGAAAAGGAAATTTACCTTTGCCTAATTGATTTCCAATCTTACTGCCTACCGATATACATTTACCTCTTTTTTTTCTAGAACCCTCCTTTTCATCTGGCCAATAGATTTCATCATTCATATTCTCACTTCCCTCCATCAGCCAATGAGTTATGCTATGCCACCAAATGTATTAATTCCCTAACAATGGAGAAGGCAAGACGAGATCATTATTTTTGAGCTGTAGTCTTATCAACAGAAGATTCTATTTACAATATGGGACCAATTGAGTAGAATCAGGAAGATTCAATTCAACTTGACAAACATTTAATAAGCTCCTACTATTTGCCAGGCCATATCATACATGCTGAGAATACAAGAATAAAGAATGGCACAATTTGCTGCTGCCTTCATAGAGTTTATAATCTAATAAAGAAGATATGACAACCATAAGTATACCTGATACAATGTAAAATTTGATAGGGACAAAGGAATGGTCTAGACAATACTATAGGAAAATTTGAAAAAGGAATGCTCAATCAATTAATAACCAACAAGCATTTATCAAGGGCTATAATATACCAAGCACTGTGCTGGGAAAACAAAGACTAAAGTGAAATGTCCCCTGCCCTCAAGGAACTTACATTCTAATAGAAATGACAGCAAGAAAAAAATGTGTGTGAGAGAAAAAGAGAGAGAGAGAGAGAGAGAGAGAGAGAGAGAGAGAGAGAGCTAGGTGGTTCAGTGGCTAGAGCCCTGGACTTAGAACCAGGAAAACTCATCTTTTGAGTTCAAATATGACCTCAGACACTTACTAGCTATGTGACCCTAGGCAAGTCACTTAACCCTGTTTGCCTCAGTTTCTCATAAGTAAAATGAGCTGGAGAAGGGAATGGCAAACCACTGCAGTATTCTTGCCAAGAAATATGGAAAGAGAGAGAGAGAGAGAGAATATAACGCATGCATACAGAATGAATATGAGATAATTTAGGGAGGAAGTGTACTAGTGAGAAGGAAGGGGATGGGTTCATGTAGAAAAAATTTGAAGAAGCAGAGATGAGAAAGAAACACATTCCAGGCATGGGAGAAAGACTCCAAGGTGGGAGCTGGAGAAATCATTCTCAGCTAAAGGGATCAAGGAAGATTTTGTAAGATGGCAAAAGACTAAACTTTAAGAATCCTAACTGCCAAGGTTGCTGTCTATGGCTGGTGGAGCTGAGCTCTCGGGCTCAGCAGTTCTCAGTTACAATAGGGCTCAGCCAATCAGGTGTCCATAGTAAGTCCAGAACCAAAATGGTGAACCACTGAGAATAGGTCACCAGGCTGCCTAAGGAGGGAAAAACTCCTATGCCAGTCCATAGTAGAATCAAGCCTATAACTAACCACTGTACTTGCACTCTGGGCAAGAAAGGGAGCCAGTTTCAAAAAAAAGAAAAGAAAAAAGAAAAATAAAGAGTACCAACAATTACATTAATGTTGATAAGTCTAAAAGCCACATGATAATAATAGCTAACATTTCTATAGTGCTTTAAGATTTACAGTGTTGTGTTACACAATACAAGAACCTTTTTATTATCATTGTCATTTTATAGATGAGAAAACTGATGCTGAAAGAAGTTGACTTGGGGCAGCTAGGTGGCACAGTGGATAGAGCACCAGCCCTGAAGTCAGGAGCACCTGAGTTCAAATCCGGCCTCAGATCAAACACTTGACAATTACTAGCTGTGTGACTCCGGGCAAGTCACTTAACCCCAATTGCCTAAAAACAAAAACAAAAACAAACGAAAGAAGTTGACTTGCCCAGAACCGTATAGTTAGTATCTGAAGTAGGATTTGAACTCAGGTCTTCCTGATTCCAACTCTAGTTCTCTATCCTCTATGCCATCTAAATGATTCTCAGCATCATCCCTACTACAGAAGAAGAGGGCCACCCAGAACTGAGAATTGTTTTGCATTTGTATGTTTTAAGAGCTAGTATTGTGAAACAAAACAACCACTACTAGATAGCCATGGTGTTGAGTCTCTTGACAGTTAGGATGGTCCTTGGACAACAAATATCCTCAAGGAGCAGAGCCATAACTGGTAATTCTTGAACCATCAGTGAGGAGAGGGAAAGGGTATAGCCCAGAGAACATTCTACCCTGGGTCAGTCATGCTGGGAAAGGGGGCAGCATATCCCTCAGATACTCTAGTCCACAACACTGCAGTACACATAGTTCTAGTACCCCATCTGCACCAAACACACGGTAGAAGGTACTTATAGTCCTAGATCCCCCAACCCATAGGAGGACTCAAGGGAAGGAGGCCTAAAGAAGGCAGACCCTGGGAGAGAGGTACCATTGATATAAGACCCTAACATGGCAGCCTGCAGTAGGGGAAGTCTAGAAGGTTGTGTGAAACAGTGGAAATCCAAGACATAAGAGAACATTGTACCTGAGGACTACCATGAAGTCCCCCCTACCTTATCAGCACTCTGGGATAAAACCTTAGTCACTCCAGCCTAGTTATAGCACTACTAGGGAATCATGAGAACATATATCTAGAACTGGAAGACGTTGTCTTCATTTAACAAATGTGGAAACTACAATGTAGAGGCTTTCCCAAGGTCACTTAGCCAGGTGGTTAAGTGCCAGGGCTGGAATCCTGACTGGGGTCCCAGAACTTCAAGCTCAGTAGGAAAGACCAGCAATCTCTCCACTGCACCACACTGTCTCCCTGAGACTGAGTGTTCTCCTTTCACCCTACTTTACTTATCTCCTATGAAGACACTAATATCCCTCGAAGCTCTAAAATTTATGATTCATTGACAATTAAAGTCAGCAAAGTTCAGCGTCTGCACTGTAATAGGTATGTGTTACCCTGGGAATCCAAGGCAGCAGCCCTGCCTCTAACACTACCCCCACCCTGATTTCTCAGCAAGACATTCGACCCCAGGCATCACAAGTTCTGACAGCGGCAAGGCAGACATAGTCCAAAGTAAACTTTCTTGGGTTGGGCAGAAGCAACAAGTATATATTTCCCATAGAAAGAAAAGAGCTTTTCTTCAGGCAGAGTACATAAGTGCAACTTCTGAGGATATTGGGAAAATTCTCCCCCCAGTGCCCACCAAGAGATGGATGTGATTTTGATATACTGATACGGGGGATTTTTATAGGAAGAAAATGTACAGCTTTAATTCTTTAACATTTATAGGACCTTAGAGGTAAAAACACACCAATTCCCTTAGCGTGGGTTTATCCAATTAGAAAGCTCTGATTATTATCCAGTTGGAAGGCTCTGAGGCCCACATCTACTGGCAAATGCCCACCTCCTCCCTGTTTTTCTACATTTCACTCAGTCCTAGGCTTGTCAGTTGGCATAATGGAGTCAACTTCCGACAGAAATAGATAGGCTTGCTTGGAAGCAAACTAGATAAGGGGAAGCTCAAAAAGGTCTGGATCAGACGATTATAGATTTAGAAAGGGAGGAGATCTTAAAGTTCATCTAGTCCAACCTAAATATGTTATAGATCAGGAAACTGAGGCCTGGGAATTTTAGTAATTCACCCAAAAGGCAATGATGACCTGTCCAAGATGAAAGACAAAAAATAAGAGGAAGGACTTGAACTCAGGTCCTTTTACTCCAAAGCTAATGGCCTTTTCTTTATTCCATACTTAGCCAATATGTTTTAAATTTTTCCTTTTTATTTTGAATTTAAGCATCATGAATAAACATAAACATTTTAATATAAAAGAAAAACAAAAAGAGGGTTGTAAATGAAACTATGAGTTTACATTAGATTTCTTTTAAGTTTTAAGTTTATATTTTTATTTATATATTTATATTTTTATCATTTATTTTATATATTTAGATTATTGTATTAGTGCATTTAATGTATTATATTGTATATAATAAAAACTTTTCATAGTAGAACTCAAAGTCAATTTGTCCATTCGGATTTGATACATTCTATAAATGATACATTTCTGACAAGGAAATAATAATAAATAACAACATATGTCATTAAATTGTAAGCTCCTTGAGGGTAGGAACTGTCTTTTGGCTTTTCTGTATCCCCAGTGCTTAGTACAGTGCCTGGTACATAGTAGGTATTAAATAAATTCTCACTGATTGTTCATTGATATTTTTAAAGTACAAACATTTATTAGAGCGTCTGTTGTATTCACATTACTGTGCTAGGCACTAGGAGAGAGAGCCCTCACAGACTAAGGATCTCGACCTCATGAAGCTTACAGTCTAGTGTAGCACAGGCTCCAAGCTCACTCCCTCAAACCCTATTCAGACTGGCTGGCCTAGTCCCCAAAAACCCACTACTCCTCTCAGCCCCCTAGGGATAGCCATGATGGGCTAAAGCTGGTTTTTATAGCATTGTATATGTTTACCACTAGTATACTTCACCCATTGATTATTAATCTATATCAATTAGCCAAGCAGAATTAATTAGCTTTTAGAAAGGGATATTTATGGAGATGGTCATAACCTCCCCAAAGTCTGGGACACTCTCCCACAAGTCCATACAGAGTACAGGGAAAAGTAGGCTCAAGATCAGAGCACACATATGGAAAGGGGGGCAACACACAACTTTTGGAAGTTCTTTTCTCCCCTTCCTGTGACTCTCATAAGGTCCACCTTAAGTATGGGGTAATTTTCTGCCGGGCTCCTGGTAGAATCCAGGAGCTGCCTTTTCTCAAGGTACAGAATTTGCCTTCATTTACTGATTCAGACACTTCCCCAAGCCATCATTGTTCTAAGGACACTGCTAGGATGCAGTTGAGGAGTCAAAATACTCTTACCCTAAGCAGTTCTCAAGGTCGACCTCTGACCAAGGATAAAGGAGGAAACAGAGGCTTTTCTTCTACCCCTCCCCCATCCCCAAGTGATTCCCTTTCAGGGGCCTTGGCCGGAACTGCTTTCTCCACCATGCTGGTCAGACACAGGAATGTTGCTTTCTAACCTGGTTTGCTATCTTATACAAGCCCCACGGGGTGTGATTGAGTCCTTTCAGCCAATGCCAATGCCCTTCCTAAATAGTATCATTTCACTTCATCCAATGGCTGGAAGCATTCATTCCTTACAAACTTAGTTAACTATATCATACTTAGTTCAATGTCCTTAGTTAATTGATTAAAGTATTTTCACCTGACAACAATATAAGGACTAGAGCATTTAGTTTGTTACTTTAAGTGACATAGGGAGATCAACTGATTGATTCAACCGATCCTGAGCCTTTTACTAGTATAAGTCAGACAAAATATAGCCAGTAGTATGCTTGTAAATGTTTAACTACCAGCTATCAAAAAATATTCACTGCATACTTTTAAATTTAATCATTACCATACATTTTCTCCATCACTTTCATAGGTTTAGACAATCAATAAAATAATAAATCATGTTATGATTTGAGGCATTTGCCCGTTTCCAAGTTATAAATATTCACACTGAAGATTTAACAGTTGACTCTCAGGATCCAGCTTGAGCTGGCTCCAGCACATCCTTGAATACTGTATACCATAAATAACACAGTGACCTTCGGTATGGGGGCAATAAACTAAGTTTTTCACTAAGTTAAAAAAAAATCCAGTTACCTTCCTAACCCAACTATGAGTGAAGTCTGGGAACCTTTTCATGAGGGGGCTGAATAAACAAGATCTTGATCACTTGCTTCAAAGTCAGGTGGGGTGAATTCACTGCTTTCACATCCTTTTCACTCCAGGATTTAGGCTGTGCGCTCATGCACACAGTTCAAAGCTCCCAGCAAGTCGTTGTGAACCTGCGATAAATATAAATAATAATCTTAAGTTGCCCTTTCAACTCCTATCATTCCCCAAGCAGCTGGCATCTGGACCGTACAAATTGCCTCAAAGCTTCCATAAGCTTCCATAAGCCAAATAGGCATTTAGTAGCACCCAAGGGCTAAGGCTGGAGAGTTCAACCATTGCTTTGCGTGGCTGACACCACAGTAAAGGTCTGTGATCCCTTTACAATGCAATATTACATAGGCATATCAGTGAGGTTTGTTTTTTTTTTTTAAAGAGAGCTTTGTGATATCTTACGGTACAATGGAAAGCATTCTGGATTTGGCGTCAAAAGACCCAAGTTTGATTCTTACTTTTGGCATTTACCATTTGGATGACTTGAGTGTATTACTTAATTTGGCCTCAGTTTCCACAACTGCAAAAAGAAGGAGTTGAACTAGATGAACTGCAAGGTCTTTTTCAATTCTGAATTAATAATCCTATGATCCCAAACTGTGACCTAGGAATGCTTCTTGGAGAAATAATATTTGAGTTTGACTTTAACAGATGGATTGAAATTAAAAAAAGGAAGGAGAACATTTCAGAAACAGGGATCAGCATGAATAAAGTAATAGAGACAGGGGAAGATGCATTCAGGAAAGACAGAAAGTTACACACTTTGGCAGAGATGTAAAGTAATTATAGGTTTAGAGAGAAATGTGAAATAAGACTAGAAAGATAGGATGGCTTCAGATGATGGAGAGCTTTGAATGCCTTCCCTTGACCCTTCTATCTCATGTGGTTACTGTCCCATCTCTCACTTCCTCTTTACTATTGAACATCTGGGATTGCTTATATTCAGTGGTTTCATTTCCTTACCATCTATAGTCTTTTCAGTCCCTTGTTATATGGCTTCTACCTCCACTCCCCATTGAAACTGCTCTCTCAAATCTAGTGGCCTTATTTTCCAACCTCTTCCTCCTTGATTTCAGCCACATTCAACGCTATTAACTACCACTCCCTACTGATTGTTCCAGCTTCCTTTGACTTCACAGACACCACTCGTTTCCTCATTCCCCTCCCATTTAACTATTCCTTCTCTATATTGTTGGCTAGTTCCTTACTCTTTCCACAAAAGTTTACCCTTGGTACTCTCCTCTATTTCTCCTGCCCATCTTATCTCTCTTCTCTCCTTTTGCTCTTCCCTTCTTTTCCTGTCCCCTTCCTTCCATATACACTCTCCCTCTGCAATTTCATTCTCTTGGTTATATGCTATATCCCTAAAACCATATCCCTAAAGACTCTTCTGGGTTTCAAAAATGTATCTTAAACTACTTATAAGAAATATGCCCCCAAATTTCTCTATGGTCACCTCGAAGAATCATAGAATTATAGAATCTAAGAATTGGGAGGGAGTTCAGCAGCCAATGACTGTCACCTTGACCTCACCAAGAACCCTTTCCTCAAGATGGCCAAGAAGTGGCCACCCAGTTCCTTTCTGAATGCCTTCAGTGAGGGGATCCAACTCAGCTCAATCTCTATAGGGATAACTCTTTTCCCGTGGCATCAAGCATAAATTTGTCATTCTAACTTCTGCCTATCGCTCATGGTTATACCATGGACAAATCACTCTTCCATACAATAGCCCTTTAAATGCTTCCTAGATGACTATTATGAAATCTCTAACTCTTCTTTTCCCCAAGCTGGGCATTTCCAGTCTTCCAAGGACCTGTCTCCTAAATCAAAGAAGTTGCTCACTACAGTAGTCACACAGTACTGAATTTTTTTTAACGTAGCAACTCTTGAAGATCATCAACTGAATCATAAAAAGAATAGAATATGTGTAGATGGAGTGAGTACCCATGTGACTAAAATCACCAGTCCTTGAAATATGGAAATATGGAAGTAAGTATAGTCCACACCTTCTGGTACTGGAAGAAACAAGCAGCTTTCAGATCTCAGCCTAGCAAAGTGGTGTAGTCAGTTTGGCTTTCTCCAGGACACTTGAAAGGCTGATTTGGGTGATGGAAGGCCCACTGGTGATGCAAGACTGTCCATTCTCATATGACATGTTCTCATCTGACATGTTTTCCAGTCCTCTCCCTGGCCTGGGCTGCCCTCTTCCAGATGCTCTCTAGCTTGTTTATTTGTTTCCTAAAAATATGGTGCTTGGTGACTTGCCCAGGGCAGAATACAATGAAACTAGTGCCTATTGAGTAAAGTTTAACTTCCTTAGAATGGCCTTTAAAATTTTCCTCACAACAATGCTTTAAACAGTAGTAGCCCAAGTATGATTATCACTATTTTATAATCTAATAGCTCCCATTTATATGGTACTTCAAAGGACTTTCCTCCACACAAAATCTCGTGCAGTCAGCAGAGTAAGTAGTATTATTCCCATTTTACAGATGAGGAAACTGAAGCTCAGCAAAATCCACTGACTTGTCCAGGGTAATAAATAGTAAGCTAGGATTCAAGCCCAGATATTCTGAGTCCTCAATCAGTACACTCTTACCTCCACCCCGTGTCTCCCATTCCCTCCTCCCATGCTAGATAGCCCTAGCTATCTAGAAATCATGAACAACCTCTCACTAGTTCATTTTGAAAATTCAAATCAAACATTTATAAACAGAAAGGCATGATGGTGAAAAGACCCAATACAAGTAGAAAAATTTTGACCATCTGTGACCTAAAATGACAAAAACTAATAAAGACTCTAATAGAGTAGATTCCATAATAATGTAAGAACCAACACTCGTGGAAATTGTCCATGAATGGGGGTTAAACAGAGACTTTGAGTAAAGTCTTATTTAGGATGCAAAGAACAAAATGGGCTTTGACATACCTTTGATAGAGCTTAGTAAAGGACTTAAATTGAGAAAAATGGGTCATTGAAAAATAACTCATTGTAATTTATGTCCTGAAGGGTTCTTCCTATGCAATGAGAAAGTCAATCTATGTGTGTGTGTATATAATATATGTATGTATGTATGTATATATATATGTGTGTGTGTGTGTATATATGTGTGTGTATATATATACATATATATATATATATCACTGTCTAAAGTGGGGGGGGCAAAACATGCAAAATGAGATATGCTTCTGTATATTTCTCATTAGCAATAAACCTTCCTCATTCAGACAACCCAAAGAGCTAGTAAACAGGACAGAATGTTAGTAGATTACTCAGGATACTAAACATCTCTTATGGGCTTGGCCCTGGATTAGTGTCAGAGGTCAGAAAACACTCTCAGTTCTGACATTGCTCTGCCTGGCTCTCTGCTTTCTGCAGAATGGATAGTTTTGCATCACCAGTAGGTCTTCCATCACTCAAACCAGACTTTCTGGAGAAACCCAAACTGACTGCACCAGCTATGCTTGGCTGAGATCTGATGGTTTCTTGCCTTTTTCTATTTCTAGAAGATGTGGACTATACTTATTTCCATAATTCAAGCTCTTGAGATTTTATCCATGTGGGTACTTACTCTATCTACACATATTCTGTTCTTTCTATGACTCAATCGATTGTCTTCATGATTTGCTATGATCAAAAAATTCAGTACTCTATGGCCACCCTGGTGAGCAACGTCTTTGATTTAGCTAGATATATCCTCGGATGACTGTCGTAGTATCCATCAATGGGCCTATCCTTGAAGTATTTCCTGCTTTCATGGACCCCATTGTCAAAACCTTAGAGAGCCCAGGTTCATCTCCACACCCTGGTAAGGCAGAGAGTATGTTCTACCCAAAGAATTAAATGTACATGTTGCCATTGGAAATAGGGGATTTTGCTGAATTTTAAATGTGCAAAATATACAGATCATTCCAAATGAAACCAATAAGGAAAGTCAAGAAGGGCAGAGAGAGCATGGCCATTAAAACAGACTTTAGTCAACTGTCATTCATATGATCAAGAGAGACCAGTAATCATTTGCAGATGTTACAAAAGACAGGAAGGGATTTATGATCTGTAGCACACTGAAATTTACTAGATCTTCTAAAGGGAAATCTTCTCCACTAAAAATGTGACATACAGGAACTTTGCCCCTCTCCACTCTTCAGCATCAACACCCCACCGCTACCACACCATAAGTGTTCTGCTGACATTCAGTGTTAGAAGAAATGTGCACAAATTCTCAGTTATGCAAAGGCAGGAGATAGAGCCTATTAGGAAAATAAAAAATTTAGGGAAAAAAGATGGCAATGGTCAGTTAAATAAAAGGTTATTTTGTGTTGCATTAATCTCAAGAGAGGAAGCATGGCATCATGGATAGAGAGCTGGCCTTGGATCCTGTACATCAAGGGATCAAGTCTTGCCTCTGACAGGTACTTGCTTTATGACCTCTCCTTGCTCTAGGCAATTTGTTAAGAAGGTTCTGAATTGCACTGGGAGAGAAAGTGACTCACCTACACCAGTGAAACAGAGGGTTCAGTCTCTATACCAAAAATCCATACCAAAGATGTCAACAATATTCCTGTTATTTTTTTAACTTTTTTTTTATTTTTAGGCAATTGGGGTTAAGTGACTTGCCCAGTCACACAGCTAGTAAGTGTCAAGTGTTTGGTCTGAGGCCAGATTTGAGCTCCTGACTCCAGGGCCCGTGCTCTATCTGCTGTGCCACCTAGCTGCCTCGATATTCCTCTGTTATGAGAACTGAGCTACAGTCTTCAATAAGTCTATTAGACAGTAGGTACTGAATACTCATTTTGAAAGTAGGTATTAAATACTCTATCTTTGGGTTCTGAGGCAGCCAGTTGACTAAGTTGATAGAGTGCTAGGCCAGGAGTCAGGAAGACCTGAATTCAAATGCACCTTGCTGTGTAACCCTGGGCAAGTCACTTAACTTCTGTTTGTACACAAACATTCCATTGGAGAAGGAAATGGCAATCCACTCTAGAATCTTTGCCAAGAAAACCCAAAAAATTGGGGTCATAAGTGTTAGACCCAACTGAATGACTGCACAACAGCAATCTTTGGGTTGTTCCTGAATATTGTTAATATGTCTCCATGAGATTAGGTCTGTGTCAGAGACAATAAATTGCTAAAAGAAGTCTATTCAATCGTTGCCAGTGTTGAATTCTCAATTTACAAAGTAGGAGATAGGTACAGGAGGTCTGCCAGCAGCCTAAAAGTCTCCCTTATATGCAAGAAGACATTTTGTCCCCACTGGCAATGAGAAGAGGAGGGAATCATCTGAAAAAACAAGAACAGTTTTTGTTCTTTGAGTGACAACACTTTTGTCATTTGCAAGTTTGGCGTTTGCCAATGTTCATGATGCCAAAAGTTCTTGGAGCTGGTTGAGAAGACTCCTAGGGATCTCTTTAACAGAATGAAGAACCCTAACATTAAGTGCACATGTGGGTATTAAGACAAATGAGGGCAAAATCCTTACTCCCCTTTGGAATGAAAGAGAGAGAGAGAGGGAGAGGGAAGGAGAGAGAGAGAGAGAGAAGCATCTTGGGTCTGGTTTCACCAAGTGTAAACCAACTAGTCATTTAATTTCACTGCATGGAAGTATTGATTTAGAGAATGGAGATGTTGGCAATATTTAAAAACAGGAATTACAATTTATTTTCTTCTTTTCGTGGGAACAGAAAGGAAAGGAAAATAAGGGAGAGAGAACGTGGTTACTGAAACAGAATTTGGATTACTGTCATTCATAAGCCCCGAGGAGAAGAATAATTGTTTACAGATGTTTTAAGTAGGGGAGAGAGACTTGACTGACTTCTTCATCACTATATTCTAATGGTTCCTTTTACTCTCTGACCAGGCCTTCTCTATCTCCTGCTCATTGTCCTCCTACATCTTAATCATGGCTGTCCCCGAGCACTGCATCCTTATCTCTCTTTTCTTACTTTTTTTTTTATATATATTTTCTTCCTTGATGACTCATCCATTCCCATGTCTTCAATTATCACCTCTATACAGATGATTCCAAATACATATATCTCCACCCACAAACTCTCCCCAGATAGCCAATCCCACATTTCCAACTTCCCAATGAGTATCTCCACCTCGTTATGGAGCCCGCACCTTAAATTTGGCATGTCCTTTACTGAATCTATCCAGCTTGGGATCCTCTATCATCGTCTTCCATCCCATTCATAGCCATGAGGTTGCCAGGTCCTACTAACTCTATCCTCGCATACTATACCTCATCTGTCTCCTTCACTTCATGACCACTTATTCAGTATGTTGCAGAGGGGACCTTTGATCTGGTAAAAGAGAACAAATGACCTCTGAGGTCTCTTTCAATTCAGAAATTCTGTGATTCTTCTATCACACTCACACACAACTACTACTACTTCCTTTATTCAGGCTTTATCACCTGGAGGCTATGTGATAGAGTGGAAAGAGCTCTGACTCTGGTGGAATGAAAGGACCTAGGTTCCACCTCTTACTTACATTTATTAGTTATGTGAAAGCATTCAAACAATCCCAAATAGGGAAAGACTAATATTAAAATTATGCCACAAGAGAAAGAGGTAAATGTGAAAGTGAGATCCAGGCAAAATCCTTTGAGAAACATGAAGAAAGAGGGGTCACTTTCATCTGCAGTGATAGGTTGTAGTATGGGGAGGAAGGTAAACAAGAGGAAGCATTCGTGGAAGAAGTAACATGTCTTGAAAGGAAGAATTTTAGTAGCTAGAGATGGAAAAGTAGAGAGAATCATAGTTTTAGAGCTGAAAAAGGCCAATTGAGTCCATCCCCCCATTTTACAGATAAAGAAACTGAGGCAAGAGAGAAACTAAGTTACTTACGAAGGTCACACAAATAGCAATTGTCTGAGGCAAGATTCAAACTCAGTTCTTTCTGTCTTGGAATCCAGCATCTTATCTACTCTGCTACCTAGGAATCCTTTCCAGAAATGGGGGATGGTATAAACAAAGGCCTTGGGGATGCAAGGTGAGGATGAGGACAGAGAGTAGTTTAGTTTGGCTATACCTATTGTCATTCATTCTTCATTCTGAAAGAAGACCAATGACATCACAAGGGTGATGTCTTGACTTGGGCATGAATTGGATTTAAGTGAGGCAGAGCTATGCAAAGCCATCAGCCTGATTCTCTCCTCAAGAGTCACCCAAGTCTAGTGGCAAGACAAAAGTTGAAATGACTATATGAAGGGAAGTACTATGAAATAAAACCGATCAGGTAGGTTAGAGTAATGTTGTACTTGAATGCCAGAGTCAGGCCTTTTATACTGTGTTCTTTGACAACGGAGAACCACTAAAGGCTTTTGAGAAGAAGGATATAATCAGCTATATATTGGGAAGGGAAAGGGGGAAAGCATTATTAAGCACCTACTACATGCCAGTAGTGCTGAGTTCAGTATCTTTGCCAGGAAAACCCCAAATGGGGTCACAAAGAGTTGGACATGACTGAAACAACTAAGCACAACATCCACTGTGCCTCCAAGCTGCCTCATAATTATTTTGATAACAATATGAGGAATAGATTGAAAGCAGGAAAAAAAAGAAAAGGCAACTATTACAATAGTCCTATTTGGAGGAAGAAAGAGAGATAAAGGTCTGAAGACAGTTGCAACTGGAGTAGAGAGAAGGAGCCAGATGTGAAACATCTTTTCAAGTAGAAATGATATGACTCAGCAACCAATTAGGTGTATGAGATTTGGAAGAGGGTGTCTAAGTTGGTTCCAGACTTACAAGCATAGTTTGGGTTCTCTGGGCATGTTTTGAGCATGCCCAGTTTGCCTAGCATGGAACCTGTGCATTCTCTACCATCTAGGTGGGGTAGCCTCATTTAATTGGCTACCCACACTAACTTCAGAGACTGAGCCATTCACTTTTTTTCACCATCTTTTTGGCCACTTTTTTTTGGGCCACTTTCTTTTGAGTAACTCCTATCTGCTGCACCCAGTGTGGGGGCCATGAACTAAACCAGTGAGAGGAGAAAAAAACACCCTTTCCCTGTTTTCCTTCTTTTACCCCAGCTCTGAGAAATAGGTCTGGGGTGTTTGTTTTTGTTCTGTGTTGTTTGTCCTCAGTTTTAGGTGCCAGAGTTGATCTCCACAGGACTGGGAGTTTTAACCATGGCAACCTTGGAGCCAGAATTGCAGGTAGAGTGGTGCACCCAGCCAGCCTAGCCCCGAGAAGCCGGGGTATTTGGGACTCCAACCTGAGTCTCTGAGAGGGATTTTGGATTTGGAACTGGTACTGTGTTCTATGGGAACTGAGCTAAGCTATGATCCCAATCCCCTTCCTGTTCCCCAGGAACTATGGGAGGAATATGATGCCTCCCACGTGTTGGGGGAAGTTTCTATATTTGCCTTTTGAAGTAAACATCCCTTTGTTAAAGGTCTAGTGTTACATAAGCAAGGAATATTTGGTGGTATCATTAAGAGAAATTGGAGGCAGGGAGGGAAGAGGACTAATTGGAAATGGGGCAAATGATGAGTTCAGTTCCAATCATGTTGAAATTGAGGGTAGCAAAACATCTGGGTCAAAATATGTACCAGGTGGTTGAAGACATGATCTTGGAGCCCAAAGAAGTGGTTGAGGGTAAAGAATCATTTCCATAGAGGTGATCATTAAAGACATCAGAATGACTGAGATCAGAAAAAAATTTAGAAAGTTATAAGAAGAGGCTCTAGTTCAGAGCATTGGGGAGGATCCATTTTAAGATGTAGAAAGAAAATGGGGATCTAGCAAAGAAAATAGAGTAAAGAAAATCAAAAGTAGTAAAAGAAACCTGAAAGTTCTATGTCAGGGAAGCCATGGAAGGAGAGGGTTTCAAGAAGGGGAGTGGGAGTGTGATCCACAATGCCAAATACTGTGGAGAGATAAAGGAAATGAAGGAGAGGAGAAAAGACCATTGGACCTGGAATTAAGTATGCCATTATTGACCTTGGAAAAGGCCATTTTAGTAGAGTGAGGAAAAGGAAACTAGACAACCAAGGATTGAAGTAAGTCACATGTAAAGAAGTGAAGACCTTAGTGTAGACTAGTCTTCTAAGACTTTAGCAATGAATGGAAGGGGAGAGAGAGGATGATAGCTTGAGGGTTAAAGGAAAAAAGTATTTAGGTAGATGGGGAGACTTGATCATCTTTGTGGGCTGAGTGGAAGGGACAGGGTAGATGGTCACTAAAGAGGTGGGAAGAGAGAAGATGAGAGATTAGTTTTAGGAAGGCTATCTCCTCCTCAAAGCCCATAGGGATGAAGGATTGAATAAGCAAAGACTTTGAGAGGGACGAAGGAGGGGATTTAAGGGAGTTTATATTGGATGAGTACAATTATCTCAGCATCTGATGAGAGTAAAATGGAGAGTTGGCCCAATTTAAAGATGTGAGGAGACAGGAGAAGGTTTCAAACAGATGTTATGAGGAATGTAAGAGGGTAAGCAAGAGGTGAGATTGTCAAGCAACAGGGAGAGCCCAGTTCAAGTTATCTTGCATAGTAGGCCTGGGATCAGCAGTCTCTCTCTCTCTCTCTCTTTCCCTCTCCCAGCCCCGAGTTGGCTAACTCACCCCAATTTGCATTTATACAGGAAGTTCTGGGGAGCAGGGGAGCCACGGCCAACATGCTCTTGGGATCATAGGGGCAATCTTGGTGTGAGAGAAATATACTGCTACTAGCTACTGACCCCCTCTGGTATGCTTCTCTATCTATCTTACATGTATAAGTCACAATTATACCATTAACTCTTTTTTTTTTAGGCAATTGGGGTTAAGTGACTCACCCAGGGTCACACAGCTAGTAAGTGTCCAAGTGTTTGGTCTGAGGCTGGATTTGAACTCAGGTCCTCCTGACTTCAGGGCCAGTGCTCTATCCACTGCGCCACCTAGCTGCCCCTTATACCATTAACTCTTAACTAAGAAACATTTACTGAAAAGTCAAAAGCTGTAATTATCATAAAATAACTTTATTTAATACCAAAAGCAGGACTAATCAAAACATAATGGTTTACCCATAAGCCTGGCCTATATTCTCTATCAATGTACATGGTATCCATAGTGGAAACTGGACAAACATAGAAAACTAGCAATGAGTCAAATGAGTTCAGAAACTGACCTGGGTTTCCCCTGTTCCTCTTCTGAGGAAAGTTGTTTCTCTGTTACTCTCAGGATGATAAAACAGAATCAGTCTCTTTTAGAGGATAGCAGCCTTAAGTATAAGATCTGCAGAGCTTTTGAAGTCTGCTTCTTTGACTAAATACCGAGGCATTGTGACACACTTTCAGCAAGAAAACTATAATCTACAAGGTTATTCATTTCTTTTCATTATAGGCTTTTTGTGGGGAGAGTCTCCTTGAGAGGGTAGTAAAAGACAATGTTAGCAAGACTTTGGGGGAATTAGTTCCCTTGCCCCAAGATGTAGATGTGGGCAGAGAGCAAGACAGCTCTCTCTTTCCCCAATCTGATCAGCCGTTAGCCTCCATTTCAATCGGCTTCCCAAATCAACCTCATCTTGCTATCTCTAGTTAGCTATGCTCAGTTCCCATTGCCTTCCTTTGGCTCATCTGCTCCCGACTTCTCAACTGAATTGGCTTCTGTAAGCCATTTTTCCCATCAGCTTCTGAGTCTTTCCGGCCGGTTTTTCAAGCTATTGCTTCTCATGAACTCTTCAGCCTAAAATCAAGACCATCTTGTGAGTAGGATCTCATCTGTATCTTAGGCTAAGAAATGCTAATTCATATTTCTGTCAGATATGCACAAATAGTCAACATATAATTATCCCCTAGTCCCAAAGCAATCCTTTGACTCAGAGTTTCCCCATCATTAAACTTTCTAATCCTAAAAATTCATACGTAAATCAGCTTCAGGAAACGATTCACTGCAGCCATTCTCTGACAGACGTGCTTTCACTCTAGTCCTCTCAGAAATTGATGTCTCTCCTCAAGCTCTTTTGTCTGAAGAACTTATCTCTTAGATTCTCTCAGCACTGTCTGTGTTTCTTCTCAAGCTGCTTCTCTCTCAAGTAAGTGATGTGTAAGTAAGTGAGACATTGAGTGTAGACTAGTCTTCTAAGATTTTGGCAATGATTAAAATGAGAAAATTTGAAGGTTTAGGGGAAAGTATTTAGGTAGATAAAGAGACTTGATCATGTTTGTGGGCTGAGTGGAAGAGAAAAGCTAGATAACTGATGGATCAAAGTCATTGAGGAGGTAGGTGGGAGGAAAAAAGATGAAGGGTACAGGAGGAGGGTTTAGTTTTAGGAAGACTACCTATTCCTCTAAATCTATAGGGATGAAAGATTGAGTAAGTAAAGACTCTGAGAGGACTGAAGAAAGGAAATTAAGGGAGTTTATATTGGATGGACACACATAATGTCCTTTTTCTGCTTCTTTCAGTAAATAAAATTTCCACCAGTACTTTATATTAGCATAAATTTGTAGCTGAACTAGGAAACACTGTTTTACTCTCTCTTTGTTCTCTCGCTCTTTACCTTGCCAAAATCCAACACTAGATTACTGCCACCATTTGCCTCATTCACTCCTGCCCACATGATCGTAAACAGACTTGGTGGAACTACACTGAATGAGCTGACTACAAATTTGTTATCCAATCTCAAGTGGGCCGTCACTGCTGCAAGGTAATCTTTCTATTCCCCCCCATCTATTCTCTGTCCCACTTACTACAATGGACATTTCACATTTTCTTTCTCTTTTTAGGTTATCCACAGTTCCCCATCTCATTCCCCACAGCTCTTAGCTGAGAAATTGACTTCATACTTCACTAACTAAATAAGGCCACTCACCAAGAGATTCCTCTTTTCGCTATCTCCTCATCTCACATCCCTCTGACATCATGCCACACCATCTCTTCCTTCACTCTAGTCTTTGAGTTGTCATAAACTTCCTATGTTTTCATATTGCTTCCTGTAAACAAGTCATTATTGACCACATGTTGTAACCTATTCATGCTCACCATAATTCTGTCCCTCACCCTTTTGGTCACCAACAACTCCAATTCTTCAAAGCATGTAGTGTTCATGAGTTGCCACCAGATAGTCTCACCAATATTGATATTAACAAAACATACACTACCTTCTTATACTTATCAGAGAGAAGGAGTGAGCTTGCTGCCTTATTTTTCCTACTTAGCTTTGCAAAATTCTTTATCTATTCTATCAATTTCCTAGGCAATGATGGTCCTCATTTCCACCTGATAGATCTCTTAGAAAAGGAGAAAAAGATCACGGCTTCCCTATCACATCTGTCTTCCCTAGAATTACCTTTTTTCCCCGAAATTAAGAAAGAATTTCTTTAGAAACTGTTTTTCCACTAGCTCAGTCACCCTTGTTACTAATCCCTAAAGATCTAAGCAGCTGTAAAAGTTATTTAGTATTGAATTCCTTAAAATTAGTCAACAACCAAACCAGCAACACCCAGCTCCTTCTTCTGAACCTTTGTTTTGTGTTTCCCCCTGCTCTGGCTTTCTGCCAGAGATTTCTTAAAGGAACTGAAACTTTTCCCCTCACCCCCTGGAAACAGTTTCAGTACTTTTGAACACATTAGAATAACCTTTAAACAGAATCATAGAGCAGTTTCTCACAGCGAGGGGAAGAGTCAAATACAATATGTCTCTCTACAAAGCATTACCCATCTTGTCTCTGAATTCTTCTGTCTGAACTACCTTCTGTCTCAGTTTAGACTGCAGTTCCTTTAAAAGGAGATTTTATTTCTTTGGATAAGCTGTGTATCACTAAGTCCATTGTGATAGCTGGAGATATTTCAAATAGCAATGATAGTTATTATTCCTGGCTGCAATGCCCACACAAGCTGTGACCTTGGATAAGTCACTTTAACATATCTCTGGTTCAGCTCTTCCACCTGCAATAATACTGACCTACTTACAAAAGGATCTTGTGTGGATTAACTCATTCTTAACTTTAAGTGTGCTGAAAGTGCCAAGCTCCATAGAAAGGTTACTAAAATATTAAGCTGGTTAGTTGTCCTTCATGCAAGAAAAGGACCAAAATTACATCACTCTATGGGTATGCGTTGTGGAGTAGAGTGGTTGAAGTCTTTTTACTCAAGTATAAATTGGTTTGAAGTGAGGCAGAGCTGTGGTAGGCTGTCAGCCTCACTCTCTCTTCCAGAATCATCAGGGTCCAGTGGCAAGACAAAAGTCAAGATACCTGGCAATGGCTGCGGATGCAGTGGATGACCTTGGCATCTTTAATGTCTGACCAAGCTCTAAGCACTCCATAGCATCTGCTTCAGCTGCCTTCATGGCCTTTGGAACAAATTATTCTTAGCCTCCCATTGTGCCATGAGAAGTCTTTACATGCTTGGGGTAGACACCCCACTGACTCACTGATGGGTTTGAGACCCCCTCAGTTGCCCTCAATCTGGTTTAGCCTGTCTGTTAAAACTGTTTACTGAGGTGTGACCACTGCACTTGCTACAGCTTCTTGGAACCACAGGTAAGAGTTAGGTGAATTAAGTGAACACCAAAGGTGGAAAGAAGCCCTGAAAAGGGCTCGGCAGCCCTCACACCAGAGGTATTAGTCTTCCCTGAACACCCCTATGCCCCGTTAAGCTATAAATTACACACATTGAGTTAATCTCTCATTTAAAAAGTACCTGAAAAATGGAATATCCTTCTTGGACATCTCTAACAAGAAATCTAGCTCTGCTAGGTGACATAGTGGATAGGAAGAAGAGCCTGGAGTCAGGAAGACCTGAGTTCAAATCCAGTCTCAAACCCTTCCTAACTGTATGACCCTAGGCATGTCACTTAACTGTTGTCTGCCTCAGTTTCCTCAACTGTAAAATGAAGATAATAACAGCACCTACTTCACAGAGCTATAAGGCTCAAATGGGATATTTGGAAAGTGCTTGTCACAATGCCTGGCACATAGTAAGTGCTTAACAAAGGAGAATTTCCTTCCTGTTTGCCCAAGTTAATTTGCTAGAAACAGATCAGGCTTTAATGGGCTTCAGAGTTTAAATGGTGTAGAATCCTAAAGAGTTGGAAGTGTTCTTGGAGGTCATCTTGCCCAAGCTCCCACACAATGCTGAAATTCCCTAAGGCACCAGACTCTGCCTGTCAGCCTAATAATCCCCTAGTAGGAGTGAAAATGTGGGACAACACGGCAAAGTGAAAAGAGACAGCTGTCTTTGAAGAGAGGACCTTAGATCTACCTCTGACAGCATACTGGCTGTGTGACCCTGGGCAGATCACTTACCTGGTAGGGCGCTACACAACTCTTTAAGACTATAAATTGCAAAGAAAGTGGTGACCTGTGTCAATAGAGTTTCCTTACTTGGGAGTTCCCTATAGTAATAAGGTCAGCTCAGTGGTACAGTGGATAGAGCACCGGGCCTAGAGTCAGGAAAATTTGAGTTCAAAACTAGCATCAGATGTTTACTAGCTGTGTGAGCCCCAGGCAAGTAACTTAACCCTGTTTGCCTCAGTTTCCTTATCTGTAAAATGAGCTGGAGAAGGAAATGGCAAACCTCTCCAGTATATCTGTCAACAAAACCCCCAAATGAAGTCACAAAGAGCTGGACACAATTGAAAAATGACTCAACAGCATACTAATAAAATCACAGGCCTAGACCATATCCCCAATAGTAACAATTTTTTGTTTCCTTAACTACACTAGCTAAATGCAGCTTCCACATGAACACAGTTTTGGGGATACCATCGTTCACCTGCTCCCCTCACTTCCCTTAGCTACCTACCAACCTCATGCAATCACAAAGCTAGCACCCTGTGCTAGGGAACCTCTACTTTTTTGATCTTGGTTCTGATTATAGAAGCTACACAGCAAATCACCCTTCCTTCTTCCACATAACAGCACTTCAAACACTTGGTGACAGCGATCATATCTTGATTTCAACAAATAAATATTTATTAAATGCCTGTTGTGCTCAAGGCACTGTGCTAAGTTCAGAGAGGAACCCAGACACTGCTCTCAAGAAGATCACAATGTAAAGGGGGGGAAGGTGCCCAAAGAAGTAACTATGATACAGGATGTCTCTCTTCAAGCAGAAGACCAAATAAAGTGACATAAGAAATTTGAGAAGGGAGTAAATCTTTTCACCTTATGTGGGATAATGGGTCAGCAAGAGACAGAGCTAAGAGAGAAACCATTGGGGGGGGGGTGTTTAACACAAAGCATAGGCAAATGGAGACCAGAGGCCCAGAAAACAGTCCTACTGCCTAGGCAATCAGAAAACAAACATTTATTAAGCACTTACTATGTGCTAGGCACTGTGCTAAGCACTAGGGATACAAAAAAGGCAAAAGACAGTCTCTGCCCTCAAAGAGCTTATAATCTAATGAGGGAGAGAGGAGATGTACCTTATTGGAGGCATGATGGAGAAATCCAGAGAAATTCAGCCAGATAGGAAATGAAGAGGTGGCTGACCTAGACACCGTCCTTAAATGGAGGTTGTGAGAGGAGCTCTTCACCCTCCAATCAGAGAGAGGGAGGGTTCCCGGGGCAGAGGGAACTGGCAGGTGTGAGTTCCACAGCTGAAGTGATCTTACAAGATGAGGAATTTTCTGGGGCATGGAAAAGTCCAGAGGAGTAAAGCCAAGTGAGGATAGCCAGTCTTTCAAGTAGTCTGGCCCTAGGGGAGGGGAATCATCAAAAGGACTTTGGGAGTGGCTGCCCAGGGAGATTATGCTGGCTGACAGACAACCTCAAGGTTAGGAGCAGGGATGGCAGTCATCAGGCAAAGGAAATATATGCCCTGTCCCCATATCAGAGTCCTGGAGCAAAGCCTTTTTGGCCCCACCTTGATTATAGATCTGATAGTCAGGTAAAATTTCAAAGAAAAGGTGCTATCTCAGTCTTCAAATCAAAAATATTCAGTCCCTCCAAAGATTTCCAGATCTTTTGCTATCCTGGTTATCCTCTTCTGGACTCATTCTCTTTTGTCAATATCCCTCCAAAAAAATAGCACTTGAAAATGAACATGGTGCTGTAGTTACTCTCCACGACTGGAGAGCATCCAGACATACCCTTCATGAAACTGCCCAGACAAACTATGATCAGGATTTGCTTCATTAAATAAATTATAATCAAAGCCCTGAGAGCTAGTATGACATAGTAGATGAAGAGTTGGTCTCAGAATCCAGAAAACCTGGGTTCAAATTCTGCCTCAGTCATATATTAGTTGGGTGACCTTGAGTAAGTTTCTCACTGTTGTCTGCCCAACCTTTCAGTGCCCTAGGCCTTCTAAGATGATACCCTTGTGTCTTTGCCTATATAATATTACAGCCCTAAGCCCTCCCACCATCTTCCATCCCCTCCATATGTCTTGAGACAACCTAGATGGTCCATCCCACCCTATACCCACCTTTGGCCCCACACCTGTCAGTCCCACCTTTCTTTCTCAAGTTTGCACTGTTCCAAGGTCTCCCAACTCTAACTTCACTGCACTCATTGCCTTCTCCTGCCACCCTGCTCCTACAACCTGTTGTCATCTAGTCATGCAATGTTCTTAGCCCACATCAGCTTTGATCAGCTGTAGTATTCCATAGATGGGCTCTGCTCCCTCAGGCTCTCTGCAACCCCCTCCCCCCCATGTGCCTAGAGTTTCACTGTCCTGCTAAACCTTGTTTCAAGGACACTGGCTGCTGAGAACACCTGAAGGTGGATCTGCTTGAACCAGGAGAGCATTGTACGCAGTAACAGCAACATTATGCAATAACCCACTTTGATAGACATAGCCCTTCTCCGCAATGCAATGATCTAAGACAATTCCAAAAGACTCATGAAGGAAAATGCTATCCACATCCGGAGAAAGAACTAAGGAGTCTGAATGCAGATCAAAGGATACTATTTTCTCTCTTTTTGTTTTTGTTTCTTCTTTATTGTGGTTTTTCCCTTTGGTTCTAATTCTTCTTTCAAAACATGACCAATGTGGAAATATGTTTAATATGATTGTACATGTATAGCCTATATCAGATTGCATGCCGTCTTGGGGTGGGGAGGGTAAGAGCAAAATTTAGGACTCAAAATCTTATAAAAGTAAATGTTGAAAACTAAAAATAAATAAATGTTTTAAAAATGGCTCTGCTTTACCCAGCTCCTCACCCTCCAAATCACTTCACCCCAACCCCCAGCCCCTCCACTCAGATGCTTACCACTTCAGGAACTCATCTCCTATTTACATCACTTTGTCCCATTTCACTTTGGGGCAGCTAGGTGGCGCAGTTCATAGAACCTGAGGCCTAGAGTCAGGAAGACCTGAGTTCAAATTTGACATTAGACACTTAGTAGCTATGTGACCCTGGGCAAGTCACTTAACCCTGTTAACCTCTGTTTCCTCACCTATAAAATGAGCTGGGGAAGAAAATGTAAAAGTATTCTAGTATCTTTGCCAAGAAAACCCCAAAAGGGGCCATGAAGAGTTGAAAATAACAGAAAAAAATGACTAAACAACTAATAAGTGCCTGTTGAATTAATGAATGAGTAAGAGCTATTATCATCGTTATTGTCTGAGAGGCAACAAAAAAACTTCTAACTTGGGAGTTGGGACACCTGGGTTGAAATCCCAGCTTTGACACTTACTAGTTTAGGACTAGAAGAAGCTAAAAATTAAGCTGATCAGTAAATACTTTATCACACAATATTTTATTGCTATTGTGTATTTTAATTGATTCTCTGTTAATAATAACATACTAGATGACGTTCCAAGCATGACTATCCATCACTCTGGGGAATCAACTCAATTATGCCAAGTTCATGTGATTCTTGAAATATAGCTCATTTGGTGAGACCCAAAGGTAAGGGCTCAAGAGCTATTCCAGTGGGTAAACCTACAATAATACAAATTCACACTCCCTTCCCCCCAGAGAGTGAGCCAGTACTGTTCTGAAGAATAAAAGGTTGTTCATTCTCTAAGAACTATAGAAAGCCTGCCAGTTCCTCAACACTTATACGCAGCAGGGTAGAATGCAAATTTCCAGAGTTTACCCTCATGTTGACTTCCAGTTCCTAATTCTTGCAGTTGTACAGAACCAGGTTAGTGGCTAGCAGTGCAGCCTGGTGGTTATGTCCCAGTGCCTTAGTAGGTGCTTAATGAATGTTTGCTGAATTTAAATATTGATCTGTATGTGAACCTTTTCTACTTATAGGGAGAATGATAAGGGCAGAGAGTTCCTCAAAGATAAGACATTTTCACTGACTCAATGAAAATTGAGGCAACTTTTTAAATTTCTTAAACATACAGTAGAGGGCAGGTACATCTGATTCCCTAATGTCCTCTGCACCTCTGTCAAGAAAAAGGAAGCATAATAATAACAAGAAGAGTAACAAAGCACTTTAAGATTGGCAAAATGTTTTTCTCACAATAATTTTGTGACATGTTGTATGTCATTGAAGTATTTATATTTTACAGAAAACAAAGGCTCAGAAACATTAAGTGATTTGACTGTGGTCACATCTTAGCTGAGATTGGAACCCAACATTTCCTGGACATCATCATCTTCTTCTCCTTCTTCTTCTTCTTCTTCTTCTTCTTCTTCTTCTTCTTCTTCT
>NW_020951391.1:3590812-3642317 GCF_900497805.2 Vombatus ursinus | reverse complement strand
TTTCTTCTTCTTCTTCTTCTTCTTCTTCTTCTTCTTCTTCTTCTTCTTCTTCTTCTACTTCTTCCTTCTCTTCTCCTTTTTTGATGGAAGAAACAAAAATAAGATGTCAATGCCTTACCACAAATGGGCTACTCATTCCTTCACTTACTTATCTCTTAGACACTTAATAAAAGAGGTGTGAGATAAATGATCTTTTAAGAGTAAAGGGTACCCCTTGATTATTTGTTGCTCCTACCACTATTGTCATGACATTAGAGGAAACCTCCTGTGGGAAGGATTAATGATCTGCCTACGTGGTGCAGTGGGAAAAGACTGCCATTGGAGTAAGGGGGTCAGGTTACTATCTTGGCTCTGCCACTTACCAACTTGGTGACACTGAACATGTTACTCTAACCCAAGGGCTTTAACCTCAGATCCATGAAACTTTTCTAAAAAATATTTTCACAACTATTTCAACATCCTTAGTTTCCCCTGTAATATTATGTATTGTATTTTATGCACTTAAAAATATTACTCTGAGAAGAGGTCCATAGGCTTTACCAGGTTGTCCAAGACATGCAAAAGACTATCTAAGGATCCTTGTAGTCTAACCACCCTGCCTCAGTTTCTTCATCTGTAAAATAATAGTCCTGGATTAGTTGATCTTTAAACCTATGAGAATTATGTTCTGCTAATTTACAGTTTCCATGGTACCACTTCCTACGTTTCACACACATACAGATTCTTTTTGGTAAAAAGCAATTGACTGGTCTATAAGCACATCAGGATTTTGTCTTATATAGTAAGATTTAGTGTCACATACATTCTCCTCCCTTATTCTTTTGTGGATTCCACATAAGAAAGTAATAGAATCACAGATCTAGAGAAGAAAGGCATTTTACAGATCATTTTAGGCCAACCCCTTTATATTACAGATGAAGAAAATGAGGCAGAGAGAGGTTGAGTGCTTTGCTCAAGGTCACGCAGCTAGGCAGTATCTGAAGTGGAATTCAAACTCAGGCTTTGCTGACTCCCAAGCCTGGACTTTTCCCACTAACCTAGCTCTTAAGTCTACACTGAATCTCTTCTCCAGGTTAAACATCCCCTGATGCTTTAACTGATATTCATATGGGCATGAGCTCAAGGTCCTTCATCATCCTGATTGCCCCTAAGCTCCCATTGAAGATTCGGCCATGGCCCTGCCTGCTTTTGATAGAATAGCAGTAGATCTTGTATCCTCAGACTGTTGCCCATGAACTTGGTTTGGTCCAGGAAGGGGCAGTGCTGGAACCAGCTCTAATTGGCTTGTGAGAGCCTTTGTTAACTTTTCAATGTAAGAATTTCTACCTCAGAAATCAGTGCTTGATTTATTGTTCAGTTGATTGTCTAGACTTAAGAAAGTGCTCATAATGCTGATTAAACTTGAAAGCATTTGTATATACATTCCTCATCTCACCCCTAGCCTGGTTGTTAAACATTTACCAGAACTTTTGTTATTGTGTTTCAGTTGTGTCCAACTCTTCATGACCTCATTTGGGGTTTTCTTGGCAAAGATACTGGAGTGGGCTGCCATTTCCTTCTCTAGCTCATTTGACATAGGAGGAAATTGAGGCAAACAGTTAAGTGACTGGCCCAGAGTCACACAGCTAGTAAGTGTCTGAGGCTAGATTTGAACTCAAGAAGATGAGTTTTCCTGATTTCAGGACCAGCACTCCATCCACTGCGCCACCCAGCTGAGCCATTTACCAGCGCACCTCCATTTTACTCTAGAAACATTGCTCGAGCTCATCAGGAGTGCAATAGAAGACTCAGGAAATTAAGTCATCACAGACTAGAGGTCTGGTGACTATAAGATAACAACAACAATAACAACTGACATTTCTGTAGCACTTTAAGGTTTGCAAAGTCCTTTACATCCATCATTTCATTTGAGCCTCACAACACCACTGTGGTACAATGGAAAAAACCCTGAAACGAGAGAGTCTGGCTTCAACCCCTGCCTCTTATGCTTACTACCTGCATAATATTAGGTAAGTTACAACCTCCCGGTCTTCATTTTCCTCCATTGTAAAATGGAAGGGTTGAACTACATAGCTTCTGAGGTCCCTTCCAGCTCTTAATCTGTGGTCCCATTAACGTATATTGAATCTGTAGAGGGATAAGAAGAAGGACAGGAACAGTATCTATCACACTTCTGGTCACCAGCTATCGAGTGAATCCAGTCACCCAGCAATACATGGCAACCAATTAAAACTGTAGCTATGTAAACTGATGCTGACTGATAGCTCTACCATCAAACTACGTTGGTAGGAAAAGGAAGAGGCTTTGGTCTCCAACATTTGGGTGTGCCAGGTAGGATTAAAACTCCCACATGTGGCTCTGAAGAGACCTCTCTGTAATCTACCACATGGTCAGACCTTCAGTTCCTCCTACCTTAGGAGTCACTCTGTTCATTCATAAGGTAGAAACAAAGTGAACTCTGTTTTATTTGGTGACTCAGCATTTAGGAAACAATTGTCCCAGGATACTGTCAACCAAGGTATTACAAAACAACCTTTGACATGATAGCTCTTGAAATAAGATTGTTTTTGTAAACACCATTATGCATTCCCGAGGGACTCCAGCCACCAGAAACCTAGCAGCATCTGACAAAGAGGCAACAATGAGAGTTGGGCATAAGAGACTTTTAAATATTCTACTCAAGACCCAGAATGGAACAGGAGTAAGAAAGTGAACTAGAGGGCACTTGGGAAATTTGCATAGTACTTTCAATGACCCCGAGGTTCTCCCTTGAGTAAAAGTCAACATTTTTAATATTGCTATTCTGTCTTTCTCATATATAAGTGATTCTTATAAAGACTTTGTTGGGATAAAAAAATGGACACGGGTCAACAGTTATTAATAGCCTCTTGATCACATTTTTATTCATTGTAATAATGCCCAAATTTTATATTAAAGCATTAAGCATTCTTCTCTCTTTCAGTTATCTTGAAAACCAGTCTATTAATAGAGTTGCCTCTAGCGTAGATATCTTCTGGGTTTACTCAGTCCAGTCCAGTTGCCCCTCACTTTTTGCTTTCTCTTAAACCCTTTTTATTTTCTCATTTAGCATACATTGGGAGTTCTGAATTTCAGAGTTAGAAGAGACATCAATTGCCATTTAAGCAATGGAATTTGTGTTCTAAACCAGTGTTGCCCTTGGAAATCCATTGTGTTCTAAACTGGTATTGCCATATGGAAAAAGAATCAATATTGCAACATCCCCAACAAATGGTGATCCAGACTTCATTAGAAACCTCCAGTAATGAGAAACCAACTACCTTCCAAGGTTTCCTTCTTTGAGATTATTCTAATTATTAGAAAGTTTTCCCTAATGTGAAGCCTAGATTTGTATTTTTACAATTTTCACTCATTGCTTCTAGGTCTCTCTGGGACAGAATAAGTTGAATCCATATTGCATATAATAACCCTTTAAATACTTGACAACAGCTATCACATCCTCCTGAAGTCTTCTCTTGTCCAGGCTAAATATCATCAGTTCCCTCCAACAATTCTCAGATGCCATTAACTAACGGGCTTTCACTATTCTGGTAGGGTCACACTCCTCTGGATGCTGTCAGAGTGTCCTTCTTGAACTGTGGCACCCTAAATTAAACAACATTGCAGATGTAGCCTAGTCAGGGCAAAGCTTAACAGAAGCCTCATCTCCATCTTTCCTTAGAGCTCTGCCTCTCAATGTAGCATAGGATCACACTAGTTTTTGGCTGCCTCATCAGACTCTTGACTCATATTCAGATTTCAACCAACTGATCACCACCTCCTCCATTCTCTATTTCAGACAACTCCTGCCTAATGATATCTCCTCCATCTTGTATTATGTGAGACTTTACATTTATCCCTGTTCAATTTTGTCTTATTAGATTGGCCCTAATGTTCTAGTTATGCATGACCTTTGAAATATCTCTAATTTATAATTCAGTGTTTCCAATGACCTTGTGCAAAGGTCACAGTATCTTCTGAAAATATTCCAAAGAATCCTAGAAAAAATTTTCTTTTTATTAGACTTCTTGTTTTTCTTTAATTTCTGCAAATAGGATGAATGGAGAATGTTTTTACCTGCCATTGTTGCAAATATGTTTCCCTTGGAATTAGTTTAAATTACAATAGGTATTATTCATTTCCTATCACCTGAAGTAACAAATTACATTATTATCACACCCCCAAATTCTCTCAGTCTGTTTTCTGACATATTGGTCTATTTTTGTAGAACTTTGGTAACAAACTATTACAATAAAGTCTCATACTTCTATGTTGTGTTTATGAAAGGTAGTAATTAAATTATAATAATAACTCACACTTAGGTGGAGCATTCTAGAGTGTCTACTCATTTGCAGGCACTTAAGAAAAGATACCCAAGTTTTAAGGTCCTCTTTGAGTCTACATCCACTCAAAACTACATCTCATAGGTCCCCAGTAATATGTTTACTTACGCTAGTAAGCCAGATGATGCAATTAATTCAAAGAAAAGGCATTTAATGAAATAACATTGTAAGTGAAATGACAATAGAACACCTCCCTCATAAATCTGGTGTACACTCTCCCACAAATACATACTCCATCAGTTGGAAGAATGGTCATTCCTTGGGATTATCCATGGGCAAAAAAACACATAGAAAACATGCATGATAAGAGCACACACAACTGGCATGTCTGACAACAGTGCTGCCAGTGTATCCTGTCCCTTCTGGGTGTCACATCTGTGCTGTTTCACATTAGTATCCCTCTCTTCAGGGCTGTTCTTGCTTCTACCCACTTCTAGGCTCCATCTCTCCAAGGCCACCTGCTGGCCATGTAGTTTCTTCTCTTCTAGAATGCAGTGACTAAAAAATCTCTGCCTGATAAGGACAGACTGACTACTTTTCAGTTATATCTATGAGTCATCATACTCAGCTAAAGGGTAGTGCCCCTACTTGCCCAAAAAAAGCCTGATATGGTGACTCCAGGCTTGGATTTTCTTTAATAAATATTTAATTAATTTAATTTTTAATTAAATTTAAATTAACATTTAATTAATTTAATAATTAATAAATAATAAATTCTTTAATAATTTTCTTTAATAAATATTTACCAATTGAATGTAAAAAAAATTTAACATGCATTTAAGATTTTGAGCTCCAAATTCTCTCCCTCCTTTCTTTAATATATATATATATATATATACATATATATAAAGTTAAAAAAAAAGTATGCTTCAATCTGCACTCAGAGTTCAGTTCTTTCTCTGGAGGTGAATAGCATTTTTCAGCATGGATCCTTTGGAACTGTCTTGATCAGAGCAGCTAAGTCTTCTACAGTTGATCATCCTTACAATATTATTGCTACTGTGTACAATGTTCTCCTAATTCTGCTCATTTCATTTTGCATCATCCCATGCAAGTCTTCCCAGATTTTCCTGAAACCATCCTTCTCATATTTTCTTATAGCACAATAGTATTCCATCACAATCATATACCACAACTTGTTCAGCCATTCCCCAGTTGATGAGCATCTCTTCAATTTCCAATTCTTTGCTACCACAAAAAAAAGCTGCTATAAATTTTTTTTAACATATAGGTCCTTTTCCTTTTTCATTGATCTCTTTGGGATACAGACCTAATGGTATTGCTAAGTCAAAAGGTGTGTTTAGTTTTATAGCCCTTTGAGCATAGTTCCAAATTGCTCTCCAGAATGGTTGAATCAGTTCATAACTCCACCAACAAGGCATTAGTGTCCCAATCTTTCCACATCCTCTCCAGCATTTGTAATTTTCCTTTTCTGTCATGTTAGCCAGTGTGATAGGTGTGAGGTGATATCTCAGAGTTGTTTTAATTTCATTTCTCTAATCAATATTGATTTGGAACATTTTTTTCACATGACTATTGATAGCTTTGATTTCTTCTTCTGAAAAGTGCCTATTCATATCCCTTGACCATTTATCAATTAGGGAATGGCTCCTATTTTTTATAATTTTGACTCAGTTCCTAATATATTTGAGAAATGAGGCCTTTATCAAAGAAACTTGCTGTAAAAAATCTCCCCAGTTTCCTATTTTATTTCTAATTTTGGCTACATTAGTTTTGTTTGTACAAAATTTTTTTAAATTTTGTGTAACCAACAATTTCCCTTTTATTTCCCATGAACTTCTCTATCTCTTGTGCTGTGTCTGGTACTGAACTCAAATTCATTTATCTGGCCACTTATTTCACTTGGGTCTAGAAATTAATTATAACTTCTATTTACCTACTTGTGGGGATCCTATGCCTGGAAAACTAAAGACTCTTCCAAAGAAGCTCCATAGAAGTCATATTGATGCTGAAGCTATAAATCCCACTTTGCTTTCAATATCTACTCAGTATTGACATGCATATGAATCTGAGGGAGTACAAAACTGAAGATGAGAAAACTAAGTCATCATTTTCTCCCAGTCTGACCCGAATTCCTGCCTCACATACAAATATGATTGGTAACAAATCTCTCACTCTCCATTTGTGCTGCTTCAAGGTCTATGAAGTACTCTCCTCCTAATTTATGAAGTGGCTAGGGCAAAAATTTTCAACCCCACTTTCCAGATGAGGAAACCAAAGATCAGAGATCAGAGAGGAAGAAGTGATTTCTCCATCAGCATAAAGTGGCAGAACCAGAACTCAGACTGAAGTTTTCTGATTGTAAGCCTAGAGCTCTTTCTATTACATCATGTAGGCGCTCACTCTGTAATCTGTTATAATAACGTCAATAATAAATGGCTTGATGTTTGATTGATGACACCCATTACATTGCAGGTGTTCAAAAATGCCTAAAAGCTATGACCACAACCTGGACCTCAATGGGAAGATCAATTACTGTTTGTTTGAAAATCCATTTTAATCAATTTCAACTTTCCATTTGATCTTAACATTAAGGATGTAATCCAGACACAAGTTTTCAATTGCTTTTTTATTCTGATAATAAATTGTAACATAATAGAATCATAACACATAAGAGCCAGAAAAGGCTTACATCATTTTGTCCAATTGATCCATTTTACAGATAAGGAAATTGAGTCCCAGAGAGTAGAAGGACTTGTCCAAGGACATTGTTAGTGTATTGATAGTTTATGTCCATCATTTTCTTATTTTTTTCCATTCCTGTTTTTAAAACTGATCTGTAGTAAAGGAGTAGGGTACAACAAACATCTCAATATGTATAACACATGATAGTATTTATCATGTTAAAAACAAAGGAGAGGTCTGTAATACCCTAGAATGTTTAAAGAAGGAAATCTTGGTTACTTCCAATCTGCTAAGTCTTGGGAGAATTGACAGCTACAGGTAGATGTATGAGGGTGTAAACAGAAGCAAGAAAAGGCAAGATGACATTGAGAGAAAAACTAGAGATTTTTGATTGGTGAATTAAACTGGAAAGTATAACACATGAATGAATGACTGAGTGAGTGTGTGATGAATGAATGAATAAATAGATGAAAGAGAGGCAGCTAGAGAGAGAGAGAAACAGAGAGAGATAAAGAGAGAGAGAGAGAGAGAGAGAGAGAGAGAGAGAGAGAGAGAGAGAGAGAGAAGCAGTAAGTACCTACAAGGTTCCAGGCACTATACTAAGTGCTAGGGGTACAAGTACAAGCATACTTTCCAGTAGAGGAGACAATATATTTAGCAAAATAGTGGCCCAGGAAAAAGAGCTTGGAACTGGGGAGTCATGAGGATGGTGAATTAATGTATGGAGTATTTAACTGACATACCATTTCCAGGAATAATGGCACTGCTGATTGCTTACTCTGCCCAAAGCAAAAGGTGGAAAGTATTTGGAGGAACACAATAAGCGACGCACTGTGAGGTAAACACCGGCAACTCATTCACTCACTAAGACAGTAACGGGATGTAATCTCATTGGTTAAGGGAGCATATGCATGAATGAATTCATGCCTTCTTCAAGTATAAAAATAAATGTGTATTTGGCGAGGTTGTGGATAAGGAGGTCTTATTTAATTAGTATGGTGAACTCTATATAGTTGGTTACATGAAGTTCACAAATGGAGGGATATCTAAAGTCCCAAAAAGATGAAGTAATTTGCTCAAGATCATATGTAGGACATGGAAGAGTGGGGTGAACTCAGGTTCCAAGGTTATAAGCTCAGCATTTTTTCCATTGAACTATGCTGTTCTAATTGCTTGAATTGCCTCCTAAAATTCATTCTGGTTTCTAAACAGGATAAATGCCTAATATGAGCTATAAATGGCATTAATCTAGCTACTAGTCACAAGCTCTTACAACTTCTAGGCAGGAGAAGGAAAAAGGGAAGGAAACAGCATTTTTAAGTGGCTACTATGGGCCACCACTTGGGCTCTTTCCAGAATGTTTTTTTAACTATCTTGGTTAACTACACCCCTTACCACCAATCTCCTCTACCCATCCCCCTCCACTCTCTTCTCATCTTTTTTTCCTTCTGTCTCTATTATAAACATTTAGGGGACACATCAGAGCTGGACTCTAGCACTTCCAAAGGAACTTTTTGTCCCTTTCACAATGGGAGGCTTAAAAAAAAAGAATGAGGCAACTCTTAACCATGGCAGCCAAGTACCACCAAAAAAAAAAAAAAGAATGAATTAATGATTTTGGCAATGTACCGGAATGTGAAAGAATAAGCTGTAGGGATGGTGGAGTGGGAGGAGACTTCCCTAGAAAACACATCTGTTCTTAGCAAAAAGAACCTGGTGCACATCACAAGAAGCAATTGACACAGCTTTTTGCTTAAGCAAATAACAAGACCCTAAGGTTGTGTCAACAAAATGACTCAAAGGAACTTGTTTGTATCAGAGCAAGATCACAGACATCAGGTTATCATCTGTATCAGTGCGGTTCATGGACAGAGCATTGTGGTTTAAAGTGAGAGAGGCATTTTAAGATCCATAAAGCATTTTTCTTGCAAGAGACAGCATGACTCAGGGAGAGAACATTGCATCTGGAGTTAGAAGACCTGAATTCAAATCCTGTTTATGTTTGTTACCTGTATGACTTTAGTTAAGTCACTGTATGTACCTCAGTTTCTTCATCTGTAATGTAAGGAGGTTGGACCAGATGGTCTTTAAGATCCCTTTTAACTCTAAATCTATGATACTATGAACTCCACAATGGAGAGTAGAGTAAAATATTGTCCATATTTTACAGTGAGGAGAGGGGTAATCTGGCATACTAACTAGAGTGCTGGGCTTGGAGTCAGGAAGACCCAGGTTCAAATACAGGTGATTTATTATTTGAGTGACCCTGGGCAAGTCACTTAGCTTCTAAGTGCCTCAAGGAAATTCTCTAGGAGCTGGATGGGAGGGAGTTCCCACACTGGAAGCTCCCCATGATGACAAAAATCGCAACTCTTTGGTGTATTTGTATATTTACAGCAAGGCTCAGAAATATTTAATGAGCTGTCCATTTTCACATAGCTAGAAAGTGACAGAACCAACATTTTACCAGGTCTTCTGACTCAAAGTCCAATGAGACAGAGACAGAAAGAAAGAGAGAAAGAGAGAGAGATAGAGTTGTTTCAATCGTATCCAACTCTTTATGACCCTATTTGGGGTTTTCTTGGCAAAGATACTGTAGTGGTTGGCCATTTCCTTCTCCAGCTAATTTTACAGATGAGGAAACTGAGGTAAACAGGGTTAAGTGACTTGCACGGGGTCACACAACTAATAAATATCAGAGGCCAGATTTGAACTCATGAAGGTGAGTCTTCTTGACTTGAGATCCTGTACTCTATACGTGGCATCACCTAGACAGATAGATAGCATCTCTATGTGTGTGTATACATGTATATATATGTATATATATATATATATACACATATATCCATATACACACATATATACACACTATACTGCACTAGATAAAAGAATTCAACAAGATTTCAAACAGACAAATTCTGAGCTACAAATTAAAATATGCAATTTAATATATATTAACGTAAAGCCTTATACTTAGTTTTTAAAAAATCAATTATTTAAGTACAAAATGAAGGAAACCTGGCTGGAAAGCAATTTATTCGAAAAACAGCCCTAAGGACTTTAGTTAGCAGCAAAATCAATAACTGGTGTGTTGATGTAGCTTCTAAAAAGGTACAATAATTTTAGGAGAGCAACTTGACCTATGATTACATTAGCATAGAGAACTCTCTGTACCTACCCAAGTTACCACTTTCTATGTAATATGTGATCTTAGAGCCTGGAATGCTCTCCCTCCTCCACTTTGCCTACTGACCTCCCTGGCTTCCTTGAAGTCCCAGCTAAAATCCCACCTCCTACAGGAAGCCTTCCCCAACCCCTCTGAATTCCAGTGCCTTCCCTCTGTTAATTATTTCCTATTTAGTCTGTATTAACTATATATATATATATATATATATACACACACACACACACACATATATATATATATATATATTTGTTTGTATGTCATTGATCTCCTCACTAGACTGTAAGTTCCTTGAGGGGAGGGACTATCTTCCTGTTTTTGTATCCCCAGTGCATAGCACAGTGCTTGGCATATAGTAGGTGCTTATTGCTAGGTGTTACTAGGTGGATAGAGTGTCGGGCCTAAAATAAGGAAGATTCCTCTTCCTGAGTTCAAATCCAGCTTCAGACACTTACTAGCTGTGTGACTCTGGGCAAGTCACTTTACCCTGTTTACCTCAGTTTCCTCATCTATAAAATGAGCTAGAGAAGGAAATGAAAAACCACTGCAGTGTCTTTATCAGGAAAGCCCCAAATGGGGTCACGAAAAATCAGACATGACTGAACAATGACAACAAATGTTTACTGAATTTAATTTATTGAATCAAAAGACTATGTAGGGCACTGAGAGGTTAAGTGACCTGTCCAGAGTCACATAGCCCATATGTATCAGAGGTAGGCGTTGAACCCAAGTCTTCCTAGTGGTAAGGCTGGCTCTCCATCCATACCCATGCTGCTTTTCAATGGATTTTCGGGTTCTGTTAATAGACGTAGAATGTACAAATCAAAATCTCTAAAAACTGTGGCTGTCTAGAAGTACAAGGTACTGCTTTGAAAGGTAACTGAAACTAAATGAGTATTGATTATGTATGTTGTTAAAAAGGATTGCTGTCTGGGTACAAGTTGGATTTAATGAGCTCTGGTCCCATTAGACTTATTCTGAGCTAGTCAAACCATATCAAGTTGTCTGCTTTCAGCAAAATGTAACTTCCCTGAGGGCAAGGATTATCTCATTTTCATCTTTATATTCCCAGTGTCTAACGTAGTCCCTGGCACATAGTAGTCACTTAAAAAATGTATTAAATTGCATCCTGGGCATCACATTGTAAGAGCAATATTGACAAACCAAAGGGCAAGCAGGGCATGAAGGGTCAGGAAAATGGGTCATATCTGAAAGGACTGAAGGATCTAAGGGTGCTAATCTGGAGATGAAAAGCCTAAGAGGAGAAAGAGGAAGGATAGCTGAGATGGCCATTCTAAAAATGTGAAGGAATTCCATTGTAGTTACTCTGTTTAACTCCCTGAAGCAACTAAGGAATGAAGATAGATTTTACAGTGAATAACACTTCAATTCAATTCAACACAAGCTGTCTGATGATTAGAGCTGTTAAAACTTGGAATGGGCAGCTTTATAAGGTGGTGAACTCCTTATCACAAGAAACGCTCAAATAGAGGCAAGAATGCCATCTGTCAGGGATTCCTAGATGGGGTGTAAAGTTATCGTTGTGTGGAGTCTCCATCCTCATGGACCCATTTGGGGGCCATAGATAGTAGAGTGGATTTCCATTTCCTTCTGCATCTCATTTTATAGATGGGGAAACTGAGGGAAACAAGGGTAAGTGACTCGCCCAGGGTCACACAGGTAGTAAGTATCTGAGAAAGATGGATCTTTCTAACTCCAGGACTGGTGTTCTATCCACTGACCCACCTAGCTACCCTAGGTGACTATTGGACTAGATGATTTCTAAGATTCCTTCTAACTCTCAGTCTACCAGTCTATTAATATCTACCATTTCTTCATGTGTGAAGCCTCTCTTGTTTTGATTTCAGTATTCCATTTTATTAATGATGAAAAGGAGATGTTACTTACTCTGTCAGTGAGCAAATATAAGCGATCTATGATGACTTCATCCCAATTTGTTATCTTCATAAGGTTATTTGTTCCCAAGATTTAGACAGTAAGAGGTTATCTTAATGGAAGGCCCTAAGCTATGCAGTTCTCTTCCCATAGAGATCAGGCCCAGGCCCAGCCTCAACGTTATTACTAATTGTGAGGTTTATTTTTATAAATGTGCCTACAGGCTATTAGCAGGATGTGTTCTTTCCTGTGTCCTAATTTTACCCTGTTTAAAATGAGAGTCAGATGCTTTCCAATCTCAGAGGATATTAAAGATCATGTAAGGAAAAGGGAAAGGATGGTTATCAAGTGTCAGGGTGCAGGAAGACTGGTGTAGGAATCTCTTTTGCCTCCATAGAAAAGAACTAGAGAAGATTAATGCATGAAAGCTCTCCATATTAAGAGAAAGGAGAACTGGAACTAGAACAGAAGTTCTCAACCTTTTTTTCTTCACAGCACAGTAATATTCTTTGACATGAGGAAAGTAGGGAGACCAGAGCACACAAGTCTAAGCCCCATATGATTTGAGACAGCCCAAGCCAGAACTCATGGCATACAGTTTGGAACCAATGACCTCATGCAATTTTTTATTGAAGTGATATATAAACAGTTCATGAATCCGGTGGAAGGTTAGATCTCACGTTGTCTAAAGTCTCTTTTAACTCTGAGTTACAGAATCACATAGCCGGAAAGGACCTCAGAACCTTTCTAGTCCAACCTATTCCCATGAACCTATTTACCATTCATGGAAAAGATTTCGGAAATACATAGGAGCAATTGATCAGGGTTGAAGGACCAAGGCCTCGAATAGGGATACATTATCTATTCAGGAAATTGCTGGAAGTCCAAACAAAACTGAAATTCTCTGCATGACAACCAACCTCTCAGACCCAGAAGTGTTCCAGGAATAAGAGTCTTAAGGTAAGGGTGCCAGTTCCTGAGGAATGAGTGCTGAATTTAGGTTTGAGTCTCAGCTCTAGCATTTACTATCTATATGAGTTGGACTCCACCTCCTTGGGCCTTTGGACTAGATGATGTCTGAGTTCTCACCTGAATCCATGATCCTATGAATTGATAGGTGGTTCCTTATATTGAAATTATTGATCAATACGTCTTTATTTTGTGTTTGTTTGTGACAGAACCCTCCCCACTCCTAATTCCAGAATTTAAGATCTGACAAATAAGTATCAAATCTATGGGAAGATTGGCTTGATTAGGGGAGAGAGAGCCATCCATTCAAAATAGGAATTACAAAGGTAAAAAAGTATCCTCCCAGACATAATCTTACTGACACACTTAGCTTTTAGTACAGAAAGATACCATTTTGCCTCCACCCTCTTAGAGCTGATGAGCAGGACACTAGTAAGAATACATAGAAATCTCTGTGAGAATCTCTTGTACTTGTGTCAAGAAAAAGGAAAATATAGGCTCCCACACACCCCCCATCACCACTACCAACCACCACTACCACAATTGTTTCTGGTACTATTAGGAATTTTCATTTTTACTGTTGCTTTGTCTCATAGCATGATTATAACTCCTGCTTTTTGGGGATTCACTTGATGCACTCCAAATTCTGTTCCAGTCACTCATTTTCATTCTCTATGTGTTTTTATTTTTTAGATCTGTTTCTTGTACACAAGACATAGTTGGGTTGTGTACAACCATTTTTATTAATTATCAAAAAAGAGGCTGAAAGAGTTTAATTGACTTGCCCAAGGTAACATAGTGAGAATCTGAGGTAGGATTTGAATTCAGGTCTTCATGACCTCAAGTCCAGTGTTCCAAGACTTTTAAGTCAGTACATCTCCCCCTGTGATTAGTTGAGCTTATATTATTCCCACAGGCTCTCCTTCTTTGTCCACTTCCGTTTGCCTACCCTATCCCCGGGTATTCATTTACTTCAGTCATTCATTTCTCTTTCTTTTATTTAATTATTTGTTTCTTCTCTTCTTTTGCCTCTTCTCTTGCCCAATTAAGTAATTAGGTCAGAAATCTCCCTCTCCTACAACCCTTAATTTATAATAATTTTTTTACTGTCTTTTCCCAAGAATTTTCTTTTGCTTTGTCCTTATTATCATTTCTCTTCCTTTCTCATCTATCCTGAATTTTATTTCATGATTCATTATTCTTGTTCTTTCTTTATTCTATGTCCCCTAGGGGATTGAAGAACAAGATTCCAAAGAACCATATTTGAGTTCTCTCATATCCAATTTCTACATTTTGTAGATGTTACTGCATTCTCTCTTTTCTCTGCTGTAACACTCTTGGAAATACCAATTCATGAAAAAAATAATGTCATATAGAAATTGAGCTACATGGCCATAGTCACCCTATGTCACAACATGAAGCTCAGCAGCACTGTCCACCCCCACCATTATCATCTCCATCTCAAAGGGCATGCCGGGGGCAGCGCGGTGGCACAGTGGATAGAGCACTGGCCCTGAAGACAGGAGGACCTGAGTTCAAATCCAGCCTCAGACCAAACACTTGACACTTACCAGCTGTGTGGCCTGGGCAAGTCACTTAACCCCAATTAACTAAAAATTCAAAAAAAAAAAAAAGGACATGCTGTCTCAACTTAGTTGAGTTCTAAGTGGCCCTCTCCATTTCAGGTGCCTGATGACTGTAGGGACTCACACATTCCCTCTCCTGAGGCAATGTGCTACCCATGGAAGTAATAACCTCAGAGAAGATGGCCTCCCAGAGCACAAATTGTCTCCAGATTAATCTCACAACAAAACTCCTTTTTTTCACCACAGATGCATCTTGTCCACCAAGGGAATGCTCTTCAGTAATACTCCATGCCTTTCCTCTGGGACAAGATGAACCCTATTCATCTCCTAGGCCCAGTCTCCCCCCTGCATCACTTGTTCCCCTACATTTCCCACTTCCTCTCTCTCCATGTATGCAATTGACCTTTATCCCATATAATACATTAATTCATCTCTAGGGGGCCAGGGAATATGGTATATGGTGTATCAATTCAACTCTTCCACCTTCACTTCTCTTGGCTAAGTTTTCCTTAAATCTTTTTAAGCCCATTTATTCCTTGATGAACCTCTTTATTCTTTCTTTTATTCCATTAACCAATCTATCCCTTCAAAATATGTTTATCTTTAAAATTTACTTAGATTTTTGCATGACCTTTCAAATTTTAATACTTCATGTAATTTCTATCTTTCTGTGTTTCATTTTCCTGACTCAAATGTTCTATTTTTACCTCTCTTTAACTTATATTCTTTTTTTCATCTTCTGAAAACAATCCTTCAATTCATGCACCCTATGAAGCAGGTAAGAACAAGTGATTTTATGTCAAATATTTACAGATGGGGAAACCGTGGCTCAAAAAATGGGAAGTCACTTCTTACTTGTAGATTCAATAGTGGAGCTGAGTCTAGAATGTAGTTTTAGAACAGAGACTGCTATTTAGACAGAGGGTCAGGATTTCTATTAGGATGCCAAGGAACTGTCATTTGTAATATTAGTATCTACAATTTAACTTCTTAAATGTAAAACTTTCAGGTACTATTAATGCTAAGAATATAATCTTTTGATAAAGGAATAGCATAGTTTCTGTAAGAAATTCTGTAAACAATCAACATTATGAAATATTATTTTAAATACCTTGCTTGTCATTGAGAGTCTGATTATTTAAAATAAATATCAATTATCTCATGCAATCTCTTGTTTTCAAGTAGTCCTTAACGAAAAAAGGCACGTAATAAATATTGATTAATATCCACTAAGTTGAATTGCAGTGATTTCCATCCATTTGAAATAGTCAGCAAAACATTGAAACTCATTCTGTAGTACACAGTTTGGGAATTTAAAATCAAACTGGTTCACTTTAAAAACCTCAGTGCAGGGTCTTTATTGAAGAAAATTCCTCCCTTCCAATAACAACAGTCAGAACAACAACTGCAGACCAGAAAAGCTTCATGAAGAGATCATCTATTGAAAACCATTCATCTAGCTTCCAAAATGTAGCCATAAAATGGAAATTGAACAAAAGCTCATATCTGGAGTAGTAGATGCGAAATGTATTTCACATAAGTATCTGTGTTTGGAGAGGAATTCAGAAGTGGCCTACATATATGTCCTTTCCTAGGGGGAAAAAAGAGATATCACTTAAATTACTTTTTGTTAATAAGTATTTTTGCATGAAATCAAATTGGCTAGAGTTTGGGCAGTTTCAGAGAATGACCTGGAATGGAATTGTTTTCACCACTTTAAAAATGGGGAAAAACTTTGAAATGAGCTAATTTGATTTAGGATACCAATGTTGCTCTGGAAACAGAGGATAACACTTCTGGAGCTTAAGCGCAAATCCAGAGTTTTTCAAAATAAATCAATTTACATCAATGATCTTATTGACATAGTACCATGTACAATAGCCAGATGGAGATCTCAAAATGTCCCAAGGGATATTACCACAAGAAATTGTCTCCTACATTGCAAAAATCAGACCAAATAAAAATAAATTTAGGATATAGTGGTTGATTCCAAGAGTATATTAGTGGCAGAACAGTTTGGCACAAACTAAGTGGGATTTAAAGCCAGAATTCAATTCTATGAACATTTCTTAAATGCTGACTATGTAATAATAATAGGACTGGCTGGTATTTAAATAGCTCTTTAAGATTTTCAAAGAACTTTACATGGTTTGTCTCAACAACTTTCTAAGATGAATATCCATTGCACATATGGAGAAACTGAGACTGAGAGAGTCCCAGGATCACACAGCCAAGTGTTTGAGGTAAGATTTGAATAGAGCACCAGGCCTGGAGTTGGGAAGATCTCAGTTCAAATCTGGCCTCAGACACTTACTCGCTGTGTGATCCTGGGCAAGTCACTTAACTCCTATTTGCCTCAGTTGGAGAAACAAATGGCAGTTCACTGGGGTCATGTAGAGCTAAGTCCATGTGTTCAGTCATTTTTCAGTCATGTCCAACTCCTCATGACCACATTTGGGGTTTTCTTGGCAATGATAATGGAGTGGTTTGCCTTTTCCTTCTACAGCTCATTTGACAGATGAGGAAACTGAGGCAAACAGGTTTAAGTGACTTGTGCAGGGTCACACAGCCAGTAAGTTTCTAAGGCCAGATTTGAAATGAGGAAAATGAGCCTTCCTGACTCCAAGCCCAGCACTCTATACACTGGGCAACCTAGCTGCTCAAGTCCATAGGTCTGTCCAATGTACCACCTGACTGTCCAGTGTCTACCATATAGTAGACATTATGCTAGGCACTAGGCATACAAAGACCAAAAAAATCTCTACCCTCAAGAAGCTTATATTCTACTAGGAGGATAAAACGTACATAAGTAAATAAATATTATATACAAGTAAATGATTATTAACCAATAACATACAAATTATATGTAAATAAATACAAAGTAATTTTGAGAGAGAGAGAGAGACTGCTAATAACCAAGAAGGTCAGGAAAGGTCTCATGGAGAAGGTGATGTCTGAGCTGTTTTGAAAGAAAGCTAGGGATTCTGTGAGTCAGAGGTAAGGAGAAAAAGCCTTCTAGCCCTGGGCCACCACTTATACAAAAGCAAGGAAGCTGAAACTAGAATGTCCCATTTAGACTATAGGCAGCAGGCCAGTCTGAGGGAGTGAGCCTGCCTAAAGGGGAGTAACCAATCAACAAGCATTTATTAAGTGCCTACATTATAGGCTGAGCCCTGTGCTAGGCACTGGGTGTAAAATGAACAAAACAAAACAGTCCCTGCCCTCATAGAGCTTCCATACTATTGGGGGGGGGGGGGGTGATATGGCCACTAGGGGAGGTGGGGTATGCACACAGATAAGTAAATACAAAATTGTACAACACAAAGATGAAATAATTTCGGGAGGATGGCATTAGCAACTGAGGACATCGGGCTAGGTCTCATGTAGGAGGTTCCACTTGAAATTTGAAGTTTGGGGGGTCTTTGAGGCAGAGGCAAAGAGTAAGTGGATGTTTTCCCTGCATGGGAGAGAGCCTGGGCAGAGGGACACAGATAGGAAATGGAATATCACCTAAGCCAGACTGGCTGAAAGATTGGGAAGGACTTTGAACACCAAACAGAGGAATTTGTATTTTATCCTGGAGGCAAGAGGGAGCCCCTGGATCTTCTGGAGCAGGGGCTGGGCTCTTATGGTTGTTGTTATTTGTCGTTTGTTCTTGAAGAGGACCATGACATCAGGAAGGTGATGCCACGACATACAAGTGAATTGGATTTAAGTGAGGCCGGGCAGTGCAAAGTCACCAACCTCACTTTCTCCTCTGGAGCCATCTGGGTCCAGTGCCAAAAGATACATCAGGATGACTGAAGATGGCCCCCAAAGGGACATCTAGAAATGTGTTCTAGAAATATCAGTTGTGCTCCTCTGTAGAGGAGAGATGGGGCAGCAAGGTGGCACAGTGGATAGAGCACCAGGCCTGGAGTTGGGAAGATCTCAGTTCAAATCTGGCCTCAGACACTAGCTGTGTGATCCTGGGCAAGTCACTTAACTCCTATTTGCCTCAGTTCCCCATCTGTAAAATGGGGACAGACTGGAGAAACAAATGGCAGTTCATTGGGGTCATGTAGAGTTAAGACATGACTGAACAACAAGAGGATAGATCAATGAGTAGGACAAAACAAAGCCAGAAGGCTGAGTGTTAGTGCCAGGCCCAAAGAATCATAGATTTAGGGCCAGAAGGAATCACAGAGACCATCCAGTCTAACCTCTTCATTTAACAGATGTTGAAACAGAAGAAAATAATGATAGCTAACATTTACATAGCATTTTACAAATGTTATTTCATTTTATCCTCACAACAGCCCCAAAAGATAGATAGATAGGTGGTACTAATATCTCATTTTACAGGTGAGGAAACTGAGACAGATTTTTTTTTAAGTGACTCACCCAGGGTCACAAAGCTAGAAAGTATCTGAGCTCAAGTTTGAACTCAGGTCTTCCTGACTCCAAGTCCAACTCACTACTCCCCTAGCTCCTACTAGAGAAAAAGACTAAAGCTAATCATTGATGTTCAGGTGTCATTCAGTCATTTTTTCAGTCGTGTCTGACTCTTCATGACCCCATTTGGGGTTTTCTTAGCAAAGATACTGGAGTGGTTTGCCATTTTCTTCTCCAGCTCATTTGACAGATGAGGAAACTGAGGCAAGTAGGGTTTTGTGACTTGCCCAGGGTCACACAGTTAGTAATCATGATAGCTTACTTCAGATATTTGAAAGGGAAATTATGTGCATAGTGAGTAGACTAGCTTTGTGTTGTGCTGGAGAAGTGAAATCTTGGGTGGAAGGCTGAGAAAGGAAATTTCTGTCGATTAAGAAGTTTCTCACTACTGAGCTATAACATAAAAGAATGTATGGCCCTATCAATTAGCAGACTCTCGTCCTCGAACATATGTAAGGGGACTCCGGACGACAATCTGCCAAAGACTTCCTCACCTTGATTTCATAGAACGCCTTCAAGGCTTAGTTCAGATGCTACTTCTTATGAGCCCTTTTCTGATCCCTGTCCTCTCCAGTAATTATCACTCTCTCCTTCTTCAAAGTACTTTTGCATTCACTTACTCTTCTATAGGATCTATCTCAGCACCCGTACAGAGTAAAGTCCTTGAGGGCAGGAACTCTTTCATTTTCATGTCTCCCAGTACAGTGCCTAGCAGCCCAGCAAAGGTATTTAATAAATGACTATTGAGTTGAATTGAAGTATACTGTGCAAGGAATTCTTAAAGTATTGGACTAGATGACCTTCAACATCCCTTCATTAAGATTCTATGATTCTCAATATTTTTGCCTCCATCTTTACACTGCTGTTGATAATTTCTTCATTTAAATTCATTCTGAATAATATGGTGCTCCATCTGCTTTTTTCTCAGGCCTTCTCAACCATGACTAAAACACTCTTCCTGACCAGTCTGAGCTGTCACCACCCTTTTCCATTGGCAATTTGGTCACCTCCTCTTTAATTCATGGTTAACTATATTACCCTTTATTTATGGTCCTTCAAACCATAATCATTAACAAGCCTATTTATATCCAATGGTTTGACCAAAACCAGTTGGAATTATTTTTTTCCAAAATAGACCCAGTGAAACTTATTAGCATTAATGAGCTGGGAGATGCCAAGGAAAAGTCAGTAGCAAAAACATGCTAAAAATAATACTCATGAGGTCAAACAAATACAAAAAAAACCTAAGGGATTTACATCAATAAGCTCTATTCTCTTTAAGTGGGACTTGTTTCAAGTTCTCATTCTGTAATATTTGTTTTCTAAATTTCTTTTTAAAATTCTGTATATCTCACAAATGTTAAATTTGGAACGTTTGGAAAGTACCTAAGACTAAACTTATCTGGGCTCGCATTGAATCTCAATTCTAGTTCCTCATCACAACTTCCCCATCCTTTTTCTTTTTTTTTCTCTTTTCCTTTATTTCTTTTTTTTATTCAAATCCATTCTCCAGACACAATTCCAGCAGAAGATTCGTAAGAACATAGAGATGAGTTGGAAGAAAAAGGAGACAGGAGACTCTTATTCACCCAATCAAAGATTTATCATTGAAAAGAAGGAACCTTGAAGGCCAGGTAGTCCAAATGCATTTTACAGATGAGGAAACAAGGCCCCCAAAAGGTTAAAGGACAAGTTCAGTATCACATAGTAAGTAACAGAACCTAAATTTGAACCTAAACCCTCTGATTTCCAAGTCTGTGGTCTTTCTATTGTCCTAAAGAGAAAAACACAAGTCAGGTTTTATTGAATCGCCATAACGTTGATGAATGTTAATTCATAGAGCTAGAAGGCCCCTAAGAGATCATCTGGTCAAACCTCTCATCTTACATAAGATGAAACCAAGGCCCAGAGGAGTTAAGTGACCTGCTAAAATTATGTAGTATTGACCAGTATATGGTTTATTTATTTGTCTGATTTCTGGAGCATTTTCCTCCATTAGTCAGTTAACAAGCATTTACTGAGTACTTACTATGTGCCAGTCACTGTGCTAAGAATTGGGGATTCAAAGAAAGGCAAAAATGTGGTCCCTGCCCTCAAGGAGCTCATTCTAATAATATAGACAAGATTAAAAAAATTATTTACATAGAAGATATATACAATATAAATGAGACGTAATTTCAGAGGGAAGGCACTAGCAGTAGGGGGACCTATAATGAGTATTGAATACTTCTTGAGCTATAAACTACTTAATGAAGGACCTGGGTCATGAAATAAAGGTTAAATTAAAAGGAATAATTAAGGGAAGAAAAACAGGAGGGATAGAAGAAACAGAGAGGGAATGATAGTCAGTGTACCCAATTCTTATCTAAGTTTCTACCATTAAAGGGAGTGTTAGTTACCTCTCCAGGCTTTGTCTCACCTGCAAATTGAAAAGCATACCATCTATATTGTCATTCAAGGAATTTGCAGAATTTCTCTACCTTTTCATCTGCTATTGGTGAAAAAACTACAAATATTTGGTGCCAGTCATTTTTGCAAATATTGAAGTTGTCCATCCTTCATTTTCTAAAAGGACTAATGATGAGTAATGTCTTGACTTGCTCGTGAATTGGATTTAAGTGAGACAGAGTTGCACAAAGTCCTCAGCCTCACTCTCTTTTTCTGAGTCATTGAAGTCCAGTGGCAGGACGAAAGCCAAGACCACTGGCAATGGCCCATATTGCAGTGGATGACCTTGAAATCTTTGATGCCCAACCAAGCTCTAAGCATTCCGAAGTTTCTTCTTCTGTCGCCTTCATGGCTGTTGGAACAAATTATTCTCCTCCTATAGGAGGATTCTGTAGGAGGAAGTCTTCACATGATTGAAGGAGAGATCCCCCTAACTCACCGACAGGGTTGAGGTCTGATGATTACCCTCAACCTGGACTAGCCCCTCCTGGGGTGGCCACTGCACATGCTACAGTTTCTTGGAGTCTCGAGTGAGAGTTGGGTGAGTCAGGTGGAGAACAAAGGTGGATGAGCAGCCCTGAAAAGGGTTTGACAAGCCTTATACCAAAGGTGCGAGTCCTCCCTAAACACATGCACTCATAGTGAGTATTGTAATGCCTGAGATGAATCAAACATCCCATGAAACAATGTTTCTTGTTGCTTTTGGGTACATGATGAAATCCTCCACTGGGCTCCTTTATTTGCTTCTCCACGGAGACTCTGTGAGCCATTCTTCCAATTAAATGCAACTTTTTTTTGGTCTTAATTTCATTTGTGGTAAGAATGTCAGTGTTTCTATCGTTGATCATAGGACAAAGCTCCTCTCATTTAGAGTGCCAATGGCTGAGTTGATATTCATATGTTGTCTAAAAGCTATGCAATTCTTAGCACCTTCTGTACCCTTTTCTGACATTTTGCTACTATCACTGTAAAAGTAAAAAGAATAGGGTTTAGTAGGCCCTTAATAAATATTTGTTGTATTTGTATTCTCCATCTTATTTTCTGTATCTGACACTCTCATAAATAATCAAATGTTTACTCCTAAGACAAAAACCTTATTCCCGATCAGTAGTCTTTTTACAGCTACAGAAATAGCCATTTTATTTTCCTATTCAGTTCTACCTCCTACCCCTGTGGGTTACTTACTGTTCCAAGAATCTACCTAAATAAACCTTCCTTACTCTAAAATCCCTCATTTACTTTTCCTGGAACTTGCCAAATAAATACCCCTGCAAAACAACCCAAGTCATTTCTTGCAAAAAAAAATCTCTGAATGAGGGAGGAATTTCTTGAAGGAAACTTTACTAAAACCAAAATAAATGCTAGTTTTATTTTTACCTTTGCTTTCAGCCCTTATACTCCCAAATGCAAATTGTGAATATAATTTGGAAAGCCTTTTAAGTGAATGAAAAATATTCACCATTGACACAAGAATGTCCCAAAACACCTTCCATGGCGCTTCTTTCCATCTCATAGGATTACAATATTTATCCTGTTGATCTACATTTCTGAAATGAGACTTGTTTCCATTTCAAAAAATGAAATTTTCGCTTGCAGTGTTATTTTTTTTAATCTTCATTTGTTTGTAAAGTCTGTGATTTCTTCATAGCAAAAAATTTTGCTTTACAAAAAAAAAAAAATCCTCTCCTGACACATAATCAAACACAAAAGAACTCCTTTGTCTCTTTCAGCCATGAAACAGACTGCCCTAAGTACTCTCCCAAATAACCTAATATTGGCATGGGCAGAGAATGCTGGCCCCAGGGCCCTGCAGTGCTTTTTCAGCTCATGAGAGAGGGAGAATGAGGCTGTAAGAAGCCATCTGGTATGGTACTGATGACGGCAATTGTCCGCAAACTGGGACAGGTCTGCCACCTACTGGACACACTGAAATTCACCGAGTAAAGGCTGTTGTTAATTGTGAGGACTGACTAATTACCATTCCCAGATCTACCAACTTCTCAAATATTACAACCTTCATTCTGACACACAGTGGACTCTGCTCAGAGAAGTGTTAAACATAGTCTGAGTCAGATTTTATCAAATTAACATAGGATTCTAAGACTGTTAACGTATAGGACTGCAAGGTACCTTAGAGAAATTCTACCTTGGAAAAAACCACACCCAGCAGAAACTGAGTCTTTTCCTCAAATGAAAATAAAGACAAGAATATATCCTGAAAATAAATAAATAAATAAACCCTATTTTGAAGTGCTTTATTTAAATAGGGAAGGATGTTTAGAGCACTGGACGTGGATTTAGGAGAGGTCTGGGTTCATATCCAACCTCAGATACTTACTCGCTATGTGACCCAATGCAAGTGAATGAACCTCTCTGGGCTCCAGTCCAAATCTCTAGTTCCAAATCCAAGTTCATTTCTCTACCCCCTAGACCATCAATCTCAAATAGGAAACAAAACAGGTTATCAGAAACATCGCTACATAGATACACACACTGTTATTAGGTGCCTGGCTCATAGGAAGCACTGAATACTTTTTCATTCATCCATTTAATATTAATCCAAAAAAATTAAACCAAAGTTATAAAATTAACAATCCCTTTTATTCATCATAGTTAAGTTTTGATCCTCATAACAACCCTGACAGATAAAGTCCCATGATTTTCCCCCTTTTTCAGAGGAGACTATGGAGTTTAAGTCATTTGTTTAGGGTCACACAGCTCCACATATATGACCTTATTTGATCTTCATGACAACCTTATGAAATAAGTGCTATTATTATCATCTCCATTTTTCATATGAGGCCATTATATTCATTGAGATTATCAACTTGCCTTAGGTCACGTAGAGGTGAAATTCAAACTCAGGTCTTCCTTACTCCAAATTGTCTCTCGGCCCCCAACATAAACTGACCATGTTGAGATTCGAAGACATGATAAAGAGTTTGATAATGACTCTTGGGAGCCTCCCAGTTAAGCTAATCTCTCCCTCCCAGTCTGAATTTTTCCTCTATTCCTCAACCATCCCATTCTCCCCACACCCAGCACCCTACTCCCAAATAAGTCAAGTTTCTAATCTATCACAGGCTGCCAGCTTTCTGGAGCTGTCACTATCATCGGCAAGCAGGCTGTGCTGGCTAAGCTTTGTGTACAATTGTTGTAGAACTTCAAACGAAGTCTTGGTGGCTTGAGATTCAGTAGGCAGAATGTGGTGACATTAAAAAGGGGTAAAAATGCAAGTAGATTTACACGCAATATAATCACGTGGATTAATAATCTCCTTTGTTGCATTGTATAGATAGCTGGTTACCATGAAGCACAATAGAAATAAATTCAAGAGTCCAGAGGACCAAGACAGAGGAGGGAACTGAATTCTTCCACTATGGAAATGGGAGAGAACTGGAGAATGTCATTAAATGTAGGATGCAGCCTGTCTTGTACACCCTCTCTGTGTCTGTAAATTTCAAGGCTTTTCTACCCACAAGATCAAACTCAGAATAAATGTAACTTACATTCATAGAATTCTTTAAAGTAGGGCAGGTACAGATGGGTTTTGATCTGCATCCTTGGAGGGCATACACACACCAATGAGATAAAACACCCATTAAGATTATAGAACACTTTACAAACATTGTCCCATTTGAGCCTCATGTCTATCTGGTGAAGGAGGTACCACGGGTACTATTATTCCCAGTTTATAGATGAGTAAACTGAGGCTCAGAGACATAATGTCACTTGCTTATGGTCATACAGCTTGTGTTAGCCGTGGGATTTGAATTCACAAGAGTATAGATCTAGAGTGAGAAGATACCTCAGAGGACATCAAGTCTAACCTCCTTATTTTACAGATGAGAAAACTGAAGCACAGAGAAATTATATGATTTGCCAAAGGTCCACATAGCTAGTAATGCCTGAGGCAGATTTTGATTCCAGGTCTTCCTGACTCAAGACCAGTACTTTATCTGCCTCTCAGAAGACTATAAGAGGATCATTTGAGTGAAGAAATGGGATATTTTACTCATTTTTAAAAATACTTTTTGTGTTAATGACCTTGAATCTGAATAAAAGTTTTGACTCTGTCCACCTAGTGTCCTATCTTCCCTGAGCCCAAGTAATCATGGGCCAAGAAAACAGGAGAAGAGGAGAGGACAGGACAGGAGAGGAGAGATTTTGTATTTACTTTATAAATATTTTGCATATACTCACATTTGTACATATTGTTTCCCCATTCAATGTAAGCTCCTTAAGGACAGGTCTGTTTCATTGTTTTTATTGTATCTCCATTGCCTGACATACAGTAGGTTGTTAATGAATGTTTATTGACTGATTGATTACCTATTGCACTGGGTTGTTGTAAGAAGATGAATGAAGTACCTGAAAACTGTGCAAATGTAAACTCAGGTGCTACCTCCTGGGAGTCTTTCCTCATCTTCCTCACATTTACTTACAACTGTGAAGATTCTCCCCTCCTTCAAATTACTGTGTGTTTACTTATCTATGTGTTGTATTGCCACAACACCATAATGTAAGCTCCTTGGGGGCAAGATTTGGTTCTTTTTTAGCTGTTCCCCAACACCTTTCCCAGTGTCATAAACAGTCGGCATGCTTCCATGCCTAGAATGTTTACCCTTCTCATCTTGTCCTCCTGTCTTCCTTGCCTTCCTCAAATCCCAGCAAAAATCCCACCCTCTACAGGAAGACTTTCTCAATCATCCCTTAATGCTAGTCCCTTCTCTTTGTTGATTTTCTCCAGTTTATCCTGTATATATCTTCCTTTGTCCTTGCTGGTGTATCATACTATTCATTTGCCCTTCTCCAATCTTATAGTACCTCTCCTCTTTTCCATGTTCATGTAAATATTACTGAGTGGTTACAGACACCTGAATATATCTTGTCTGTATATATTTGTTTGCATGTTGTCTCTCTCATTAGACTGTGAGTACCTTGAAAATAGAGGTTGGCTTTTGCCTTTCTTTGTATCCCCAGTACTTAGCACAGTGCCCTGCACTTAATAAATGCTTCTTTACTAAAAGTTAACTAGATAACTTTCTAAAGGTTACCATTGAGTTAACTATTACTATTAATGTCAATATTTTAATTTTTATATTCACATTTATACTAGTGTAATTAATAATAACCATTAGTAACATCGAGAGAAGGCATGAAAAATCATGGCTAGAAAGCCAGCCTGGGAGTCAGTAAAACCTGAGTACAGATTCTGACTCTCACATATGTTGGCTGTGTAACCCTGCATAACTGTAACCCTAGCATTCGAGTGCCCAAGCAATTCACAAAAACTAGTAACTGCAGAGCATGTGCCAATCTGCATTGAAAAGGGGCGTTTGCTCACTGGGAATTCTCTATGTCAAAGGAAAAAAAAAATTTATTCAGTTAGAGAGATTTTAAATCATTGCATTGTTGAATGTTTTTAAATGGCATATGTGTATGAGCATCACTTTGATAATTCTCTGGATGACTCTCTAACATTTTTTTAATTCCAAGTCAAGAATATTACTTATATCTTTCTTGATACAAGCTTCTGAATTCATCAGTGTGAGGAACTTCCCATGAAGAAATTTCCTTTAGTTATATTGACTGGCAATTTATCTGCAATTTTTAATCTCTAGAGAGTTTGGGGACAGAGGGAGGGTTCTTAGAGGTTAAAGGACTTGCCCATAATCATACTAATATGTGCAGGATTAAGGACTCGAACCCAGGTCTTCCTAGCTAAAACATATGGTTCTCTATTCTCGACATTCATTAGTCTTAGACTGTGAGCTCTTTGAGAGCAGGTCTTTTGCTGTCCTTTGTTTCACTAGAGCATAGCAAAAAGTTGGTGCTTAGTAAACGTTTATTGACTGACTGACATTCAAGCCAAAACTATCAAGCAAAAGGTGAGCAAGTCATGCCAGGGTATACCCACAATGTGGTTATTTTGGTGCTCTTCTGTCATGCTCTGTTCAAAAGGTCTACTGAATTTGGAAAAGCAAAATGGAAAAAGGTGTTTAAATCAGTTTAGATCCCAGGACTCTAATGTATTCTCTACAGGTGGAGAAAATCCTTCTGGTAGGTTCTGAATGAGACCTCCTTAAATACCATCTTCTTTCATTTTTGAGCAGTTCCAGGAAACAGTCTTCATTCCTATTCAGAAACCTCCTGGCAGGACCCTAATAATTGTTTAGGGTTATCATCCTAAGGTGACAAGAAAACCTTCCTAGAATATTATACTTTTTAATTTAGCATTTTGTTTTCCCCAGTTACATGTAAAAACAATTTTTAACATTCATTTTTAAAACTTTGAGTTCCAAATTCTCTCCCTTCTTCCCTCCCCATTCCCCTCATTGAGCAGGCAAGCAATTCGATATAGATTATACATGTGTGGTCTTGTAAAACATATTCATAATAGTCATGTTATAAAAGAAAACATAGACAAAAAAACTCAAGAAAAATAAAATTTTTAAAAAGTATGCTTAAAAAAGGTATTCAGACACCAACTGTTCTTTCTCTGGAGTTGGATAGCATTTTTCATCATAAGTCCTTCAGAGTTGTCTTGGATCTTTGTATTTCTGAAAATAGCTAAGTCATTCACAGCTGATCATTTTCCAATATTGCTGTTACTTTGTACACAGTACATTTCACTTTGCATCAGCCCATGTAAGTCTTTCCAGGTTTTTCTGAGAGCATCCTGCTCACAATTTCTTATAGTACAATAGTATTCCATCATAATCACATACCACAACCTGTTTAGCTATTCCTCAGTTGATGGGCATCGCCTTAATTTCTAATTCTTTGCCCCCAGAAAAGAGCTGCTATAAATAGCCCTGTACATATAGGTTCTTCTCCTCTTTGTTTTTTATCTCTTTTGGGATACAGACCCAGTATTGGTATTGCTAGGTCAAAGGGTAGGCATGGTTTTATAACCCTTTGGGTATAGTTCCAGATTTCTCTATAGAATGGTTGAATCATTTCACAACCCCAACAGCGCATTAATGTATCATTTTTCCCACATCCCCTCCAACATTTGTCATTTGCCTTTTCTTCCCTATTAGACAATCTAATAGGTATGAGATGATACCTCAGAATTGTTTTAATTTGCATTTCTCCAATAATGAGTTAGAATATTTTTTCATATGGCTATAGATAGCTTTGATTACTTCATCTCAAAACTGATCATATCTTTTGATGATTTATCAATTGGGGAATGGCTCTTATTTTTATAAATTTGACTCAGTTCTCTATATGTTTGAGAAATGAAGCCTTTATCAGAGAAACTTGCTTCAAAAATGTTTTCATAGTTACTATTGCTAACTGTATTTCCCCTCATCCTATTCTCCCCCTCCCATTTATTCTATTCTCTCTCCTTTCACCCTGTCCCTCCTCAAAAGTGTTTTGCTTCTGACTACCCCCTTCCCCAATCTACCCTTCCTTCTAATCACTCTTCTCCTTCTCTTATCTCCTTCTCCTCCTACTGTCCTGTACAGTAAGATAGATTTCTATACTCAATTGAGTGTGTGTGTTATTCCTCTTTGAGCCAATTCTGATGAAAGTAAAGTTCACCCACTCCCCCTCACCTCCCCCCTCTTCCCCTTCACTGTAAAAGTTTTTTCTTGCCTCTTTTATATGAGATAATTTACCTCATTCTACCTCTCCCTTTCTCCTTCTCCCAACACATTCCTCTCTCATTTCTTAATTTTATTTTTTAGATATCATCCTCCCATATTCAACTCACATTTGTACCCTCTGTCTATATACACTCCTTCTAACTACCCTAATAATGAGAAAGGTCTTATGAATTACAAATATCATCTTCCTGTGTAGGAATGTTAACAGTTTAACCTTATTAAGTCCCTTACGATTTCCCTTTCCAGTTTACCTTTTTATGTTTCTCTTGAGTCTTGTATTTAAAAATCATATTTTCTTTCAGTTCTAGTCTTTTCATCAAGAATGCTTGAAAGTTCTCTATCTCATTGAATATCCTCTATCTCATTGAATTTCCTCTGAAGGATTATACTCAGTTTTGCTGGGTAGACGATTCCTGGTAGTAATCCCTAGCCCCTTCGCCCTCTGGAATATCATATTCCAAGCCCTCCAATCCTTTAAGGTAGAAGTTGCTAAATCTTATGTTATCCTGACTGTGGTTCCATGATACTTGAATTGTTTCTTTCTGGCTTCTTGCAATATTTTCTCCTTAACTTGGAAACTCTGGAATTTGGAATCTGAGTATGGACAAAGCAACAGAGTCCTACCTCAGTGCTAGCAAAAAGACCCCTGTAATCTCCTTCTGACCAGTTGTTCGACCCATTTACCAAATATGGGCTGAGAGCTCCAGAAGCAGCCACTACTGCTGCTGATTCAGTCACTCCTGAGGCCTGCTCCTGGTTTGCTGGGGCCTGGACTACGTTGGTGTGACCTACGCTGGACTACACTCCACTCTCACCCATGTGAGACAGACCTTTCCTGCCAACTTTCTAAGTTGTCTTGGGCATCAAGTGGGCTACGAGGTCCAGAAACTGCCGCTGCTGCCAGTGATTAAGTTGCCCCAAGGCCTGCTTCCAGTTTGCTGGGGCCCAGACTGCACTGGCATGGCCTGTGCTGGACTGTGTTCCTCTCTCACCCTAGTGCAACAGACCTTTCCAACTGACCTTCGAAGTCGTCTTGGGCTGGAAATTTGTTTCCCTCCATCTTGTTGTGGGTTCTGCTGTTTTAGAATTTGCTTAGAGTCATTTTTAAAGGTATTTGGAGGGTTTGCAGGGAGAGCTCAGGTGAGTCCCTGCCTTTACTCTGTCATCTTGGGTCTACCTCCCTAGAATATTATAAAGAAGAAATATAGAGACTTTGAACACCCCCATAGCTAAAGTAAAGAATCGAAATAATTAGGAATGTATTCAGGGTAGAGGAGTTCATATTTTCTCTTGATTCACCCTATGCAATCCATTCCATTTAACTCTTACATGTTGGGCAAAAATGGACCACAGAATCAGTCAACAATTTTATTTACCCACTTCATCTCTAGTAGGGTCTCATTTACTTCTGAAAAAGTCTTAACCTGAAGTTTCATACTCCAATGGCCATTTTGCTTCCCCAAATAGCTCACCATTTCCAGTGGTTTAACCAATTCTTGCCTTCCCATTCATTACTTTTTGCCCTCAGCTATCTATCTAGAAACGCTTTCTAATTAACATCTGTATTTCACTTTGTGTAAAGGAGTAGGTTTCACTCCCCATTTCATTTCATGTGGTCACAGAGGGCCTATAATGTTATTACAACGCATAGAGTAGGTGTTAAGGAATTTCCTACAACCCTACAATGACAAGGTTTTCATATGGAAACAAGATACTGCACATGTACACGGGTGATTTCTTTATAAGGTTTGAATCTTTTGATTGGGTAAAGAAGGCAGCAGCATGATTGGGTAAAGCAAACAAGCTAGCCACATCTCTGAAGGTTCTAAATAGCTGGGTAAATTGTAGCAGTTTCAGTTTAGGTGTTAAGGAATCCAAGCATGAGATTGCTTTGAGGAAGCAGACTCCCTTGGGGGTAAAAAGAGGAGAGGACTTTCTTTCCCCATCTAGCCACGTCATCAGAGCTAGTAGACTGATATGAAGCAATGCATTTAGTTGAGAGAAGAGATGTACACATACCAGAAGACAGACATGGATACCCTCATGAGAGCAGGCAGCTTCAAAGAGTGCAACTCTTAAAACAGAGAAGAGTGCTGGATATGAACTCAAGACAGGATCAAGTCCCCCGAGCCTAGCTGGCTTACTCAAGCAGCAGAAAGTGGAACTTAAAAGGCTTGGTGTAAGGACTGTACAAAGAGAGGACTTTCATTACCAAAATTTGTGAGTTACCCTTTGCCATATACATGTATTAGAATGTATCTCACTATCATGGTACTCTAAATTTAAGCCCAGGCTTCCCATAAATGTTGTATGTACTATGGAACATTGTACCCCAAACTTTTTGGGGGGTAAGGGAGGAAAAATATTTTGTACCAGCTGTTCTTACTATATCATCTTAGTAATTTTTTTTCCTAAAAGCTAATTTGTCTACTGGCTGATTCTTAATAAGAAGCATATCTGTGGGGGTTTGTGAGCTACAGTGACAGGTATAGCCACCCACACAGTTATATCTAGAATCCCACGTAAAAGTGTGAGCTCAGGTTTGAGAAAGCAACCTAGAGAGAATGACTGTGTATCCTCTCTATTATACAATGTGATCTCATCTAACATCTTTCGATCATACCAATCATTTTCTTTAAACCATTCCAAATTCCAGAAAGGCAAAGAAAAATTATTTCTAATTATGTAGTTACCGTTTATAACATCATCATTAGCAGGAGTCCTCACACAGATCCATCGAAGTATGGAAGCATTAATATACCTTAGCATATTAGGTTTAGCTAAGTCACATTTGTAATGTAGTAGTATTGTATTTTTAACACATGCTGGATGCTTACATATTTTAGTGTGACTATAAAGTAATGAAAATTGTTTATTTTAAAATATCCCAAAACTTCTCCATAGATAGGAACCGCCGATGTCAGAGCCATGATTCAAACCTAACTCTAAGGCCAGAGCTCTCTGCGCTACCACACCCTGCCCCCTCTTACAATCATCAGGGCACCTATGGGCTTATTCACATATGTATAATTAATAAATATAGGGCATTTATGCTCATTTTATAGGACTTTTAATTTGTGGTTGCTCAGTGTTCCATTTAGGATAATGGGACATGAGGTTATGGTTATCTATTGAATGAATCTGGTTGGGGAATCTCTGGGGTTTTTTTTTTCCTTTTTTGAGATGGAAGCATGCTATAGTAGGTAAAAACACCAGAAATGATTCAAACCTTGGAAGACAGGAGACTTTGGTGTCTTGCTCTGTTATTGTCTGTGAAGTCTTGGACAAATCACCTCTCTGGCCAAATCACCTCATTTGTGAAGTGAGGTTGGATTAGATGAACTCAATATGAAGCAAAAATAGGATGTGACAGCTAGAAAAGTTCATAGGGTTTTAGGCTTAAATAATAGAAGCAAAATGTTCCAGACAAGGGTAGAGATAAGCCCACTGTACTCTGCTCTGACCTGAACATACCTAGTCTCGTGTTTAGCTCTGGTCATCTTCTATTAAAAAAGATAATAAACTGTAGCAGAGGGGTCAAACACAGGGTCAGGGACCACATGCACCCCCAACACTCCCTGAGGAGGGCCCAAACCACATTGAAATGAAATTGGGAAATATTTAACAGAATACATTAAAATACAATAAAACATAAATAATAACACATTTTAAAAATAAGCTAACATGTGGCCCTCAGAGATCCTTATGGATGGCATAGTGGCTCATTTCTATCTGAGTTTACACCACTGAGCTCTAGAATATTGGAGGAGAAGGTAAGGCTGGTGAAATTGCACAGCCCTCCCTCATTCAAATTCAATTAATTCACTTGCATGTCATGGCATAACCTCCCTGATGTCATGGTCCTCTTTAAGAACAAAGGACAAGGGGCAGCTACGTGGCACAGTGGATAGAGCACCGGCCCTGAAGTCAGGAGGACCTGAGTTCAAACCCGGCCTCAGACCAAACACTTGACACTTACTAGCTGTGTGACCCTGGGCAAGTCACTTAACCCCAATTGCCTAAAAAAAAAAACAAAGGACAAACAATAACAATTGGGCGTGGGAATTAGAAAGTGCCACATGTAGAAGGATAGAAGAAAGGAGGGATGTGTACCCTAGAGAAGACAAGACTTCAGGAGGGACATGATAACTCTCTTAAACTCTGGAAGGGCTTTCATGTGGAAGATATATTAGCCTTGCTTTGCTTGGCTCATAGCAGGACTAGAAGTGTGGGTAGAAGGAAAGATTGAATAAACTCTTGCCAAGGATACTATTGCGAAGGATGCCTGTTCAGGGACCTCTGAATTCCCTTCCACATCTGAGTTCAAGCGTTCTACTGTTTTTTTTAAATGTTTATGACTTAGACTCGTTAGATCTCTGTTTTTGTAACATGTTCCTGGTCACAATTTTTTGGTGTCTGTTCCTTAGTCAGGAATTTTTGTTCGGTCGTTACAGTCGTGTCTGACTCTTCATGACCCCATTCGGGGTGTCTTGGCAAAGATATTGGAGTAGTTTGCCATTTCCTTCTCCAGCTCATTTGACAGATGAGGAAACTGAAGCAAAAACGGTTAAATGACTTGTCCAGGTCAGACGGCTAGTAAATGTCTGAGACCAGGTTTAAAATCAGGAAGAAGGGTCCTCCTCACTCCAGGTCCAGCACTCTGTCTGCTGTGCCTCCTAGCTGCCTCTACTCAGGAATAACCCCAATTAAAACCATTGTTCCTATGGGGAAATGTAATCTGTTTTGCAATTATGGACTTTAGAACATATTTTCCAAAAATAAATTGTATTAAAAAATAAGGACTCCCTATATTTAAGGATATTTGATTAGGAAAGGGAGCAAAATGAAAAGATGACAGATAATTCCTATAAAGCAATAATTCCATTCACCTCCAACTGGGACTAGGGCGTAATGGAAACATTTGTTTATTCCATTCATTCATTTATTCAACAGCAGGGGGAGATAGAAATATAAACAAGAATCAGTTGTGCCCAGGAGGAATTTTGGAATAGCTTCTGCAAATACAAACATACTAAGCATTGTCATTTTAAGCCTCGGTTTACATAGCAGAAGGATGCTTTATCTACTTTTGCTTACCAATAGTCTAGGCCTTGCCAACAATTAAGGAAATTTAGAGGCAGAAGGGAAAGATTATTTCTGAAATAAACAATATCTAATATACCAATGGTTAGGACATTTCCACATAGTTCTCTATTGCCTCTAGGGTTCAGTATAAACTCCTTGTCTTGGCATTCAAAACTGTCTTTATAAGGTTCCAGACTTTTTCAGATTTATTGTGCATGGCTTCCCTTCATGTAATCATCTCAACCAAATTTGCTCTGATTTTAATTCTTGATGAAAAAAAAAATTAAACATCTTAAATTATGGTTTTAAGTTGATTTCCTCCTGGAAATATATATATATATACATACACATGTACACACATATGCATATACATATCCTGTCTTTAAAGTTGAGTTTCTTAATCTGGGGTCTGTGAACTTTTTTCCAAATGTCAATAATCATATTTCAATGTAATTGGTTCCCTTTGTAGTCTTCTGCATTTTAGTTTGTGAATTATAAAACATTTTTCTGAGAAGATTCTTAATCAGACTGCCAAAAAAGTACAATGCACACAAAAGGTTAAGAACCTCTGGTATTGAAATTAAAACACTTGAAATCAATAGCTATTGAAATTAAACATTTATGATGTATACGGGTGGCTTATTGAAGACCACACATATGCAATAAAGGCAGGAATTTGCATTGCACAGGATTGTCGTTGAGGGTGAAGCCTGGACAGAGCTCTAAGAGTTTTTGTCACTTACATTCCCCCTTTCTTATATTTTCATGAGAGACCAGAGGATCTTAGAGTTAATAAAGGCTCCAGAATCTGAAACACACATAATGACTCTTGTAGGATTTCAAAAACCCCCTCTCCCCAAATGGATTTGAGAAGAATAAAATCTACATAGGATCACATTTTTAAAACTGAAAGGGACCCTTAGAGGATGCTAAATTCAACCCATTCATTTTACAGATGAGGAAATGGAGAAACAGAGCAGTTAAGTGACTTGCCCAAGATAACACAGGTAGTAAGTGAGGAGTGTTTAATCTCTGCCATTGGCTCAAGCCTCCACTGACTGTTTTCACTCAATTTTGGAGGGGTCCAAGTACCCCAATTCCATTTAACCACTTATCAAATTAGCTTTTCCAAAGGAATATTCAGTTCAAAGGTATAACAAGAACAAATATACAAACGTTCTCCTCTCACCCCCAACACCAAATGGAAGTATAATCCCCCTTTATCTCCTTGGTCCCTGAGGGGAAAGAGGGTGAGGTTCACAGATTAGCTGAGCTCCCATATGGCCATCAGTCCCACCAAGTTCCAAGTCCAAAGCTTACTTCCCGGGACCCTCGCTTCACAGGGCTTTCCCGGTGGGTTGGCAGGAACATGTAACCTAGAAAGATCCCCACTGCTCAAGCTCCCAGACTCTATATCCCCTGTACCTAGAACTGGAAAATAAAATGAAACAGACCAAAACCTCAAGCCTATTTCTCAGGGCCAAAGGGCAAGGGAAGGAGGGGGCCCCTCCCCTTGCCCACTCATTTTAGAGCATGGTGACCATGCTGCAGGTAAAAAAAGATTTTCACTCCTGCCACCAGAAAGAGAGAGAGTGCACTGCATGACTGTACTTCTTTCAGGTAGATTTATAGAAGCTGCCAGCTACAGAGCCGATGGAAAGAAAATGTTCCTACCTGTGTGGTAGGAGAATGTAGAAAGTCTTTTCTCAGAAGTAGGTCCCTGGCATCTCTCATCTATATGCCTCCATCTGAGGTCATCTGAGCATGAGCCAAAGCACAGGGTTGGAGGGCGAGGAGAGAGAGACAGGCAGGCAGAGACACAGGGAGGGAGACGGAGACGGGGAGGCAGTTAGGAGAGAGGGAAGGAGGGAGAGGGAGGGAGGGAAAGAGAGAGAGAAAGAGAGAGAGAGAGAGAGGAAGAGAGACAGAAAGAGAGAAGAGAGAAGAAGAAGAAGAAAGAGAGAGAGAGAGAGAGAGAGAGAGAGAGAGAGATTTTCTGATTTTCCTTCAGAGGAAGAATGAAGTAAGGAGAGAGGAGTAGAAAAGAAGTTGGCTGATACACATATATTTAAACAAATGAAAAGATTTGTGATTGGGAGGCTCCATAATACAATGTAAAGACCAATAATTCTGAAATTAGGAGACCTGGGTTCAAATGCTGCCTCCGGTGTTTATATAATAGTCCTCTCAACTCCATGAAAATTCTGGGATTTTACTTTTGGCTCATTTCCTGGCCAAGGAAATATATTGCTTTTGGGGCTTTCTGTGGCTTTTGGCAAGCCACCAAGTTGGAGGGAATCAGAAAACAGGGAAGAGGCAGCAAAGGCCACCTCTCCTTCCCTCAGAGAGTAGCAGCTAAGACTGAAGAGAAGTGGTTAAGACCGAAATAGCATCAACACAGCCTTTCCCTTCGCAGGTCCTTGGGGAGAAGAAAGGACAGTGGTAGTTCCCAGAGATGTCGAGAGATTATTCTCATCCTGTCAGTTCACTCGTGTGGCTGATGCTCTGGTGAGGTTGCAGATGCCCGTCAGAGAACGTGGAGGATCAGTCTTCCCTCCTCCCTCCACTCGCTTGTTCAATAACAAATGTTTCTTGTGATTTATTTCTGTGTTGTGTGCTGAGCTTTTCCTTTACACTGATTTTTGGTCTTTCTCTCTTTTTGGTTCAGCCCAGATGTGTATTTATGTATATCCCCTTTGCTGGGATATGTGCAGGGCAGGATGTGTTTGGTCGAGTATCTCACAGTATATAAGATGGAAATTTGAACTGTGGTGTTGGGGAGGAGGTTAAAAATGATGCTACGTGCACTATAAATTTATATGTTCCCTGGGCTATTATTTAGCTTTATGAATGATTCTGTAACTCCCCCTACAAGAACCTTAAACCAGAAATGGGCTTCCATTTTCTTTTTCTCTCGACCAGTGAGCTTGATGAAACTACTTTCGTTTGAACAATGAATGAACTTGATAAAACTTGCCTGAGCGTGGGTCCTTTCTATTTCCCTTCCTAGCCTGACTTCCAAACCCTTGCTAATAGTGACACAGTGCCACCTAGTGGTTACAAATGGGTGCCGTGTGACTTCAGTCAAATCCTTTAATCTTCCTTGGCCTCAATTTCCTCATCTATAAAATGATGGGGTTGGACTGAATGGATTCTGATTCCTTCCAGCTCTCGTTCTATGATTCTTTGGTCCTGATGCCATGTCATTTGTTTATAAGAATAGCTAGCATTTATCAAACGCCCACTATGTGTCAGGTACCATGCTAAATGCATTACAAATATTAACAAAATTGATCCTCACGACCACCCTGGAAGATGGGTGCTATTATTACACCCATTTTACAAGAAAAGTTAAGTGACTGACCCAAAGTCACGTAGCTAGTGAGTGTATAAAGCTGGATTTAAACTCAGGTCTTCCCTACTCCAGACCAAGAATGCAATCCACTGTACCATCTAAGTTGCCTCAAATTTGTTCCTCCAGATGTCCAATTAGTGTTAGCTCCCAAGTGTCTCAGGGAGGACAGAAACTCCAATAGAAAGAAGTACCATCCCCATAGAGCTAGGAGAAAGCATTCTATATTACTAAATGTATATGGCCTATGATGAAATTTGATACGCATTTTCATAGCAACATTATGATGCATGTTATGAAGGATATTAAAGATAAAAGTGGCATGTGATCTCTCATCAGGTAGACAAACCACATGAGCCCATTAGACACAATTATAAAGAGAGTATAATCAACTGCTGATATACATGGCAAAGACAAGAAGTGATATGGGAGGTCCAAAAAGGGAGAGATGAACGTGAGCCCGAATAGTTGAGGATGATATCATGGATAGGAAAGAGAGTTCCAAAGTCCTCTTCCCAATGATGTGAAATCAGTTGGTCATTTCTAGGGCTAATGAAAGGGAAAGGGATTAGAGTTAGGATTTCATTGATATAGGGAACTCCCAGATGAGGAAATTCTCTCTACCGATGCAGATCAGCACCTTCTACGCAACTTATAAGTCTTAAACAGTTTCCTAGAGCACTGAAATGTTATATGACTTGAAGAAGGTCACACAGCCAATATGTCAAAGGCAGGGCTTGATCCCATGTCCTCCTGGCTCCAAGGCAGGAATGATAAATGTTTAACAACTGGGAAGAGGGAGAGAGGGATGTACTCACAACACACTTTTTTTTTTATCAGCATATTAATATTTTTCTCCATCACATTCTTAGGTCTACACAATCAACAAAACAATAAATCAAGCCCTGATTTGTAGTTTTCAACAATTAGAGTTAGGGTACCGTCAAGTTGGAGGGCAGCTAGGTGGTGCAGTGGATAGAGCTCAGGTCCTGGAGTCAAAAAGATCCGAGTTCAAATCCAGCCTCAGCTGTGTGACCCTAGGCAAGTCACTTAACCCATTTGCTTCAGTTTCTCATTTGTAAAATGGGGACACACTGGAGAAAGAAACGGCAAACCACTCCAATATCGCTGCCAAGAGAACTCTATGGACAAGTCCATGGGGTCACAAAGAGTCAGACACGACTGAACAACAACAACCAACCAAGAGGATTTAGGCATTTTCTCTGATTCCCACAACCTCTCAAACCTCACCAAAAAAGAAATTATGCACCCAAGACAAAGCAATTTCAGCTGTCTCCATGTCTAGGACACCCAGAATCTAGAAGAAGGTTAAAAAATGTGAACTGATGCCTACCCCAAGCTCTCTCAGCACTCTTTCCCCACACTTGAGGCTGCATTAGTCAAATCAAGGACCAGATACATGGTTTTACAACAAAATTCAAGGACCTGACATACAGGCTTGCAACAAAACAGCCCCTCATGCTGGTCTCCCACTCCCTCTCTCCAGTGCAGTGAAAATCCATGATCCAGCCTGGAGAAGTTTGCTCAGACTGTGACAGCACCATAGGGGCAGTATTCTTTTCTGAAAACTCTCTCTGCAGAAAAGCAGAGGAACAGAGAGAAAGGGTCAGGACATGGACTTGAAATAGAGCTCAGCCCTATACATCCCCTCCTCCCAGAGCCTCAGAGATCCAAATTACAGAAATCAACCCAATATAGCAGCTCTCTGAACTGCTGGTGCTGACAGGGTTGGAATCTGGGCCCCAGAAAGGAAAAATCCTGGACTTTCCCTATGGCCCCTGGCCATTACCCACCCTTGGTCCCACCTAGGCTCCATTTCCCACCCTTGGGAATTCTACACCCAATCTCCCCTCCACTGTCTTACCTCCCTATGGCCCCTGGCCATTTCCCATACTTAATCCTAGCTAGGCTCCATTGTCCAGGTCCCAGGAGCTCTGTTCACCCCAGCTTACTGGCCACTCCATCCAGATCTCCTTAGGCCCTTCCTCCCATCACCCCAAACTACTTGGCCACTCCTAGATCCTTCCCACTGTCTTTCTGTATATAAGGTCCATCTTGTCTCTATTAAGATGATCAGATTACTAAAATCTAGCCACTGCTCTGATTCTTAGAATCTAGCCAATAGCCCATAGATGCTCAGATTCCTTAAGAGTCTAGCTAATATGGCAAATCTTCGATAAACCTTGTTTTTGGCTGCAAGAAGGCTTGGGTCGAATTCTTCCAGGCAGGACCCAGGTACTGTGATTTTGGGGTGCCAGGACCCCTAACCTCTAGACTGCATCAGTGCTATGATAGAGAATTAAAGAACAGAGGGAATGTGACAGGACATTGTGTGTCGGGTTGGCTATGCAGCACTCCACTAACCTGAGGGAAAGAGCTCAGCATCTGGGTGGGGCCAATTCTGTCCACTCAAAAAGTCACTTGGGGCAGAGACCTAGGCTGATGAACCATGAATTGCTTGACATGGGAGGAGACTGAGACACTTGGACATCCAGTCCCCCCCCCCCAAAAAAATCACCATCAGATAGGAAAGAGTCAGGAAGTGAGCAATAGGGGAAAAATAAGAAAGGGGGGGGGGAGGACTAAAATTACCAAAACTCTCAGGAAGAAGAAAACTCAAAAGACTTTAAACATAAGCAGGGATGACACTAACAGCAAAAGGAGGTATGGTCTCCAGATCTAGTAAACAAGACCAGGCATCTTTGAATAAATACTTCGAAACAAAGGAAAATGATCCAACATTAGCCAAAGGATCTCGTGGAATTTGAGAAAAACATGGAACTACAATACACTGTTCCTACGTGGCTTAAAAGAGAAATGAGAATTATGAGAGTAAAATTGATGTCTTCACAGCAAAAATAATGGGCAAAATAGAAAAATCTGAATCTGTGATGGTAGTCTCACCAAAGAAACAAAAGAAAGAACAATAGCATGAGATTGAAAATACACAGAAGTGAAGGACAATCTAGAAGAACAGAAGCAAAGAAAAATAACATTTAGAAAATACATTCACCATCCAAGCAAAGCATCCTGATCTTGAAGACAGGGTGCATCCAAGTAACTTAAGACCATAGGTCTCCCAGAAGAACAAAACAAAACAAAAAGCCTTAACACTATAATGCAGGAAATTTAAAAAAAAAACTTGCCCAGGAACTTCTGAATAAAGTAAATACCAATTGAAAGAATGCAAAGATTGCCTGTAAGGGAAAAAAAAGAAACCCAACTCTACAAACTCCAAGACATACAGTAGTTAAATTTAACAGTTCAATCCAGAAAAAAGGTCTGCAAACAATCAGGAGAAAGACCTTCAAATACAAAGAAAAAGACATTTGAATAATTCAAGACTATTCTGCACCCTCCAGAAAACAGAGAAGGAAGTGGAATAGTTGTTGCTCAGTCACGTCCAACTCTTTGTGACCCCATGAACCATAGCACACCAGGCCCTTTTATCCTTCATTATGTCCTGAAAATTGTCCAAGCTCACATTTATTACTTCTATGACACTCTTTTCATATCATCCTCTGCCATCCCCTTTTCTTTTTCCCCCCCTCAATCTTTCCCAATATCAGAGTCTTTTCCAGTGAGTCCCGTCTTCTCATTATGTGGCCAAAGTATTTAAACTTCAGCTTCAGTATTTGACCTTCCAGTGAATAGTCTGAAATAATTTTATTCATTATTAACTGATTTGACCTCCTTGCTGTCCCAGGGATTCTCAAAAGTTTTCTCCAGCACAATTTGAAAGCATTGATTCTGCGGTGCTGAGCTTTCCTTATAGTCCAACTCTCACAGCAATGCATTGCTAATGGAAAAATCATAGCTTTGACTATATGAACCTTTGTCACAAGGTGATGTGTCTGCTTTTTAGTATGCTGTACAGATTTGCCATAGTTTTCCTTCCAAGGAGAGTCTTTTAATTTCATAGCTGCAGTCACCATCTGCAGTATCTTTGATCCAAGAATATAAAATCTGACACTTCTTCCATTTCTTTTCCCTGTATTTGTCAGGAAGTGATGTGAACAGTTGCCAAAATCTTAGGTTTTTTGTTGTTTTGGTTGGCTTTTTATATTAATCTTCAAGCCAGCTTTTACATTAACCTCTTTCACCCTAATCAAGAGGTTTCTTAATTCTTCATTTTCTGCCATCAGAGTGGTATCATCTACGTATCTGAAATTGTTGATATTTCTCTTAATTCCAGGTTTTGAATGGGATGTGTTCCAAAGAAAAATGGAGTTCAAGATGCAGCCCAAGGTGACCTACCCTGCAAATCCGAGCTTAACTATAAATTTTTAAAAGATGGACATTCAAAAACACAGCCTTTTGAAACATTCTTAGAAAGAAAACCACACCTGAAGAGATTATTTGCTCCCGAAACACCCCAGACAACAGATACGCAAGAGAAGTGAACAAAAGTAAGAGTCTAAGACAGCAACCAAGTAACCACAGAGAAAACACTAAGAGATTTTCTAATTATACACAAAGAGATGAGTAAAATTGGAAGTCAGGTGGAGATAACAGTGTGGAGTCAGGCCAGGGATATTATGGACAGAACTTGGTGACATCCCGCCTGTAGGTGAATCAATGTTTTGTGTGGGACCATATTACAAAATGGAAGAGTGAATGAAAAGGGGGAGAGGATTGGGGGTTGCATGTAATATGCCTGGATCAAATCAAGGGCTAGCAATAAGGAGAAGGGGACCCCTGTGGTCTCAGGAAGAGATAGCCTGTAGGGGAGTGGATTAGGAGGGTTATAAAGATAGATCAAGCATGATTTGAATGAAGAGACATAAGAGGACACACCCAACCCATCCCTTCGTGGAAGTGGAAGGTCCACAGCAGTTATACATTGCACATGTTTTCAGAATATTCAATGTATCAATAAGTTGTACAGATTTTTTCTCTTTAAAAAACACCTGTCTGTTATATGGGATGGCTCCCTGGGAGGGGGAAAGGGAGAGATACTGGGTTTAACTATGCTGATGTTAAAAAAAAAAAAAAAGACATCAATAAAAACTTTTTTTAAAAAAAGTTTAACAATTAGTTCTCCCAAGCCAGTCTAAGCTGGCTCTAGTACATCTCTGCTCCAAGGCTATCTACAACACCATAACTACCATTCAGTGCTAATGACAAAATGAGAAAGCAAAATACATATATATATATATGCAACAGGGAATATTTGTTTGAAAACAAAATTTTTTTGTTTCAACATAAATACATGGTCCAATGCCAGAAAGAGGCTATCTTAAAATTCCAGCTTTATGAAAGTAAACAGATGTTTTCAAGAGAGAAAGAGGAAGCACATATAAATCGCTTTCATTGCTTACACATTTCAAATAATCTCTGTAGAGGCAAATGGTGACAGCTGAGCAGTTGCCCCTTTTCAGCAACTAGACATACGTCAAAGTTAGCAAAATGATCAGTCCTCCTGAATAAAATAAAGACTGAAGTGTATATGTATCTTGCTGAGCTATTTAGGGCTTATTCCAAGGAACCAAGAAATCCCTGGAGGACACAACTGCATTCTACACTCGTATATATTTTAGACACGGAAATATTTGGCAGGAATAATTTTGTGTGAAAGCTACTTTTCAAATCAAACTTCCCTAACATCCAGTAGAGGTCCAATGCCTTGAATGCTCTCTTTGGTTCAAGAAAACACAGGAGGTAGATTAAGGAAAAGCAAACAGTAGTTACAAGCAGCACTTGCTTTTTCACACGTCTAGGTACTTTATTTCAACCACCAGCACCCAAAAAAAAGCCTCACTATCAGGAATCCTCAACCTTGTTATTTATAGTTTAGGGGGCTGAGTTATAAGCTCCTAACAAGTATTTCTAAATCTTATTCAACAAATTTCAGGGAGAAAAAAAAAAAACCTGCCCAGAAAAAAAATGCTTTGTGGCTTCAAATTCAGGTCAGTGGCGTTACAATACAGATATTTTATGCTCTGAAGTACTCTTCAAATCGGAAACATTTTGTAAATTGGTGCTTATAAATACCCAAATTAACTATAAAGGACATATGAAGAAAGACACTATCTGCATGCAGAGAAAGAACTGACAACTAGATGTATAGGATAATTTTACATATATATGTACTTATTTGTGTCTAATGGTAGGCATGGGGGGACGGGAGAGAGAAAAGAATTTGTATGATAATTTTGTATATTTGAAAGGAATAGCAAGTTGTGCATAGTAAGTTTGCAGTTTCATGCACAATCTTTTTTATTTTACAATGTTATGGAAATACTTGTATTTCCATAAATTCAAAATAAATTTAAAAAAAAAAACAAATTAGTACCTAGCTATTGGCTGCACATACAGTAAATAATTCAGGCCCTGAAGTCCATGCTGGAAATAGGAATTTTTCCTTTCTGGTAACGAATGACTTGGAGACAAAATGCAAGGAATTCTACACTAGGTCCCAGAGCACAGATGTGGGCTGCTGTTAGAGCAACTCCAGGGTTTCTCTCTGTATTATCCACATTCCACTGAAATGTACCTGAAATTGGAATCACCTGCCAAGAACACCTGGCACTTCTGACACATGGATAATTTTACTTGGCACACAGAAAACTACCTTAGGTTTATTTCTGGGGAGGCAGTGGCGGGTAGTGAAAAGAACCCTCCTTTTACTTTTTTACTTTCTATCTATACTGTACATACCTTATACAATATCTATTTATACATCACCTCTCCTGTAGAATGTATGCTGTTTGAGGATAAGAAGTTTTTGCCTCTTTTATTGTATCCCCAGAGCTTAACAGTGCCTAGTCCTTGACCGAGTGACTGACTGACTGACTGGCATCAGATAGCCTGGATGGAGTTTCAGCTCTACCATTTATTACCTCTGTTCCTTTGGGCAAATTGCTTCACTTCTATCAAATGGAGACAATGAGACTTATACTCTAGATATTAACAAGGTAGCAGCAACAAAACACTAATAAACCTTGAAGAACTATGGAAAAATACACTGTTGTTTCCTCACTTAAACTGGGCAAGTTGAGAGGAGTAACAGCAAAGAAACTGAATGAAGGGGAAATGATTCTATTCCAGAAAATTACTGAGAAGTAGAATTTAAGATTTCAAAGGCTGTTCCCCACTGAGCTCTTCCTTCATTATCAAACTAATTTGTTCATACTGGTGATTTCCTTTCCAAATTGAGTAATAAGAACCAAAATGAACTATTAAATGAAACCAAAAAGGTACGCAGTGAAATTAGCATCATTTCATCACTCTTCCGCACATCATAACGATAAGAAATGGAGGTATTCTCACACTTTGACAACTCTCCCCTTGTGTTTTTATTTTGCTTAAAGAAAAAGAACTCTACTTGCTTAGTTATTGTAAACTAGCTTAAATGCACTCTTGGTTGTTTTTTTTCTTTCTAACAGCTGCAAAAGATGTTCAAAATATACAAAAACATGTAAAACCTAGCAGGTAAAAAAAATTTTAAGGCATTTAAATACAAAAGATAACATAAATTGATCTAGCTGACTAAAAAGTGAATGTCTGAAAAGTACTCTTGGAAATAAGTTTCTTTTCAATTGTGTTTCAAGCTAATTGAATGATTGTTTTAGATGTGGCCTCAGGAGCCAAGGGGCCGACAAGAGGAAAGGCAAGTAGAGCTCTGCGAATTTCATGAATATCAAATGTTTTTAACATATAAAGAACTTAACAAAAGTATAATTTCATCTTTAAATTTTCACACATATAAAATTAAGGTAAGATGCCTGACGTGCTATTTGATATGTTTCTCCCACTGAGGCCATGATGCATCTCTTCTCAAAGATCTTTGGTGACTTTAAGGGGCGAGAGACACAGATACTGTCATGCTTTCGGATAATCAGCCTCGTGCCAGGAGTTCACCCTTCAGTTTGGGGCTACTTTCAAGCTTTCCTTCATTTTCTCATATACAACATAGCTGATGCTCACTGCAGGCAGCACTTTCATGAAGTTAGGCGTGATGCCCCTGTAAAGTCCAAAGATTCCTTCTCGGGAAACTATTCTCTTGAAGAGGCCAATCATATTCAACTGGGGTGCTCCTTCCACCATGGCTAGAAAGGAAAGGAAAAAATAAAAGGTGCATGTGATATTCATTTTAGTAGCCTGTGATGAAATCAAATGAGAATACCAAGTACCACAAAAGAATCAATTTTTTTTTTTTTACAAGAGGCCTCAAGGACATATGCCGCATAGCTCACTGTAACACCTAAGTATTAGGCATCTATGCCAAAATGGTGGGAGGGTGGGGGGTAGTAAGTAAAGAAGTATTATCTTGCCCCTGTTCTACAGGGAACCTCCTTATTTCAGTCCCCTCAAAAGAGCCAGCATTTATTAGAGGAGACCCATGACTACTGAACAGTTCTCCAAAGAAGAAACCAAAGGGGATGATTTTAAAACCATGAAACACTGTTATTTCTTACCATGGTTATTCTTTCAGCAAAAACTCACCTTGAGCTTGCATGCGAGTCCTGATTAGAGACAGGGGGTAGCTGGCCAATTGGCCACACGTACTGGACAAGGTACCACATCCCAGCAGCACCAGTACCCCAGGGTTTACAGAGTTTTCTACATAATGCTCTAGCCAATAATTCTTCAACAGCTGCCAAAGAACACAAAAGTAATACGCTGTCACCACCACACAAGTCAAGGCAGAGTAAAATGAGTCACTGTCTTTTTTTCTTCCATTCCCATACATAACCCAGCATAACCAACTATAGTCTTCTACTTGCCCCATTCAATCACTGCAAAAGACATGAGATAATTCTTTGGAGATGCAGGCAATGCAAATACTCAGCTATGAGGTTACAGACTGTAGTTCAAAGCACAGCCAAAGACACTTGCATTGTTCATCGGCTGCCCATTTGCTTCTAAGTATAATTCAGGAACCAAATAATGTTGGCCCAAATTATCTTATGGATCCTTCCTCATTGTTCATTCTCCTAATTAACATTAACCAGGGTTCTCCAGCTCCAGACCACAAGAGTTTTATAGCTGAAGGGCCCTTAGCATCTGAGGCAGACTTAAGTTTCCTGACTTTTAGGAAACATCTTATCAAAGCTCTCTTCCTTTAGGAGAGGGTAAGTGTCAGTGGTTTTCAAATTCTGGGTTTAAAAACAACTTTTTTAATATCTAAAGATTTATACTTCTTCAGCAGTGTTCTGAGGTGATCACTATAAAAGGTGTAGTTTGACAGAATTGAAATAATAAATGATTACATTTCAAAAGTCTGCTTATATTCAGTGTTCCCTTGTTGCCATGATACAACAAAGACAGATGCCAGGGTGTGTGTCAATGATGTCTGGAGGCCAAATACTTTGAACTACAGAGATAAAAGGGCAGAAACAGTTCAAAAGAAACAGCCATCATCCCATTTACACTAGACCAAAACAGCAAAAAAGAAATCAAGAAAAAAGGCACTCTTAAAATCATTTATCACATCACAATTCTATAGAAATCTGAATGCACTTCGTAAAACTCATAACCCAGACGTACTCTTGTTTGCAGAGAAGATGGCAATGGCATGTCTGGGGGAATGTGTCCCTGGCCATGGCTATTAAGTTGTGCCAATCAAATCATACTCCTTTACCTCCTGACCACTAGCATGATCCCTTGAAATTCAATTACCTTTCACAGCTAGGGACACATCTAACAGCAGAGTGTGGCAGGGGAGAGTCCTAGCTCTGGCACCACAGAACCTGGGTTCAAACTCTGGTTCTAGTACTTACATCTGTGTGACCCCACAAGTCATATCTCTAGGTCTCGGTTTCTTCATCAATAAAATGAGAGACTGATCTAGATTAGGGATGGGCAAACTACAGCCTCAAAAATAAATTCAGGGGCAGCGAGGTGGCACAGTGGATAGAGCCCAGGCTTTGGAGTCAGCAGGACCTGAGTTCAAATCCAGCCTCACATGCTTGACACTTACTAGCTGTGTGACCCTGGGCAAGTCACTTAACCCCAATTGCCTCATCAAAAAAGTAAAAATAAATAAATAAAAATTCTTCTTAGCTTTTGGGGCATAAAAAAAAACAGATGGTAAGATCTGGCCCACGGGCCATATTTTGCCGACCCCTACTCTCGATGATCTCTGAGGTCCTTTCCAGCACTGACTTTATATAAACTAATTATTCCAAATGGAGATGGAATCAGAGATCTTGGCCTGAGCAATACCATATCCTAATTAGCCATAGGAGATATCCCCTACAATTTACCATTCCATTGTCCTCTCTTCTCGTCCCCTTCTTCAAGATTAGAAGGGTTCAAATTTCCAATATTTCTCTTCTTTAAAAAGTAATATAAAGGGCAGCTAAGTGGTACAATAGATAGAGCACTGACCTTGGAGTCAGGAGGACCCAAGTTCAAATCTGGCCTGAGATACATACTAGCTGTGTGACCCTGGACAACTCACTGAACCCCAATTGCTTCAAAAAAAAAAAAAGGTAATATAAGATTAGGTTTTAATGAGCAGGAAGCAACACATCCTACAAATTTATCAGATTTACCCTGGGAACAAACTTACTTCATAAACAGTCAGATCTATTCCTGCATAGGGGATGACACCAAGGAAGTTTGGGATGTAGCCTTTGTAAAAGGCTTTCACGCCTTCATACTTCAAGATCTTCTTGGCACAGTCGTACATTCCGGAATATTGCCCAGTTTTGGCTACAGCCAACCTGGTCTTTAGAACCTGAAGGTGAAAAGACAGGGATGTATTTAATTGGTCAGAAATGTCCTAAACTACTCAGTATTCGCATGAATTGGATGATGCCATGTATCTTGCTAATATCAAATTTAAAGTTCAAGGCTCTCTTACACTTAAAAAGAAAAGTTATTGCTGTTAAATTCTAATGGTTTCTATCTTGGAATCACAAGTAGAACAAGAAAAACCTAAGGAGACCATAGGAGTACCTGCCAGGGAGAGAAAGCCAAGAGGTAAGAGACTCAGGCAGCAAGAAGTAGACTGCTGCTGGAATATAAGGGAAGACTGCTGTGCAAAGAAGGTGAACAACAGCAGGGTGGGCAAGCAACTAGGGGATCCCCAAACTCTTCTACTGAGCCATGGGGCCCCTCTTTTTTGTCTATTTTTATTTTTAACCCCTTTCAAAAAAATAAATCATACCTTGTCTTTGTATCTCCAGAATACCTAGCAAAATTCCTTGCACAATACATAATATTTGTCGAATTGATTTTCCTTGAACCTATAAAATCAGGTGATTGGACTACAGAGCACTGGACTTAGAGCCCGACGACTCTCTCTCTGCATTTGGTATCTGTCTGACTTCAGGAAAGTCCTAACTTGTCAGAGCTTCAGTTTCTTCATCTGTAAAATGAAAGGTTGGCCCAGATGACCTCAAAGCACCCTGCAGTTCTAAACCTCTGACCCTAGATGACCTCTAGATTGTCTGCCAGCACTAAATCTCATCAGCCTATCGATTGTCCTCATGTCAGAATTCGGCATAAGGGGAACAGATGTTAAATCGCTAAAATACTTATGCATAAGGCAGTGTGACAGCACGGCCCCAAAGCAGAGACTCCAGCGGACCACAGAAACACAAATCATGAAATCTCATTCCACCACATCCAGGCCTAACTTATTTAATGCTACTGGTGTTTACGTCTTCCTCTTCTGCCTGCTGAATTTCCATTGACTGAAAAAAGAATTCCCTCCATGTCTGGAGAATTAACACACACCTTCCACCACCCCAAGCCATTGCAGTTCTTCCAAAGAGAAAATGACTAATATGAGTAGCCCCCAACTTTATGTCTTGATCAGCGTTTTTTGGCGTAGGCCTCTTAGATACATTGCAATCAGTGGGAAGACCTTTATTTTAGCAACAAAAATGGCAGTTCAGGTGAAATGTTTGAGGATAGCTACAAAGTGGTTTTTGTCCTAAAGGAGGGCTCTTTGTTTGGGAGCCAATTACCACCTGGTAATAGAAGTAGCTAGGTAGTACTGTGGATAGAGGCTGGGCCTTGCGTCAGGAAGACCTGAGTTCAAATCTGGCCATAGACATTAACTAGCTCTGTGACCTTGAGCAAGTCACAACCTCCGTTTGCTTCAGTTTTCCCATCTGTAAAATGGAGATGATGATAATAACAGCATCAACCTCCCAGGGATGTTGTAAGGATCAAATGAGATAGTATTTGTAAAATGCTTAGCACAGTGCCTAGTATATAGTAAGCACCATATAAATGCTATTATTATTACTATAAAATATTTTACCTCCAATGTTAAATTTCTGCTACTAAGACCTGAGATAGGGCTCATATGAAAGAAATATAAGAGAGAACAACAGACTTTTCACAACAGCACTTACCTCCATGGGGTAGATGAACGTCTGTGCTGTTATTCCTGCCGCAGAACCAGAAATAAATCTCTCAACGGTCCCTAATTTGGCACCATCACTGGTCAACCACTTCTTATACTGTGTGGAAAGAAGTGTTTGAATACACATGAATACAAGATTAGAAGAGTTACAAACTGAAGGAACAGACCGGAAGTGTAAAAAAGGCTCAGTTATCTCAACATACCTGATTCCCATATCTATTAAATAGTCCCAGCCCTTGTCTCACTCTGAAATCCCTGCCTGCAGCACCACCAATAGCCTATCAGATATTGTCCCATGGAAAATCAAACTGACAAGTCCAAAACACAATTGATTGCCTTTCCTTCCTCTCCTTCCCTTCCCTTCTCCCTAATTTCCTTGTTTCTGTTGAGGGTGCCACCATATTTCCATTCACCCGGGGCATCCTCTCTCTCAAGCCCCATATCCAATCAGTGGTCAGGTCTCATGCAATCTATCTCCACAACATCTCTCACAGCTACCTTCCAAACTCAGGCAGCCACTGCCTTCCCCACTTCCTGCCTGGATTACTGTAAAAGTCTCTTCACCGTTCTCCCTATCTCCATTCTCTCTTCAGTACAATCTATCCTCCACACAGATGCCAAATTGAGGATATTCTTAATATCCTGAACAAGTCATTCCCCTGCTAGAGATCTCAGGTGGCTCCAGCATGCCTCCCAGATAAAATATAATATCTTTTCTTTGGTACTTAAAGCCCTTCTGGTTCCGGCATATATTTATTTCTAGCCTTGTTAAACATGACTCCCCTTCACACAATGCATATTCCAGCCAACCTGGACTACTGACTCTCCCTGTACCCAGTGTTTGATTTCTCCTCTCCATGCCTTCACACAGACTTGTTCCCTTTACCTAGAATGTCCTCTCTTCTCATTTCTATCTCATAGCATTCCTAGGTTCCTGCAAGGCTCAGCCCAAGTACCATCTTCTACATCAGCATGAAGCCTGTCTTGATCCTATCCCCACTCCCCAGTGCTAAGGTTCTGCCCTCCTGTAGTTAATTTGTATAAGAACAGGGACTAGTCCTATGATTTTATTAGTATAAGGAACTCCCAAGTAAATAAACTCCCTTTACCCATGTAGGCCGACACCTGTTCTAAAGCCTGTAGTCTTGAGAGTTGCCTAAAGTGCTGGAAGTGGCGTGGCTTACAGCTTTAAAAATAGCCACTGTTCATCAGAGGGAAGAATTGAATCCAGCTCTTTGTGACTTCTTGTGACTCAGCCCTCTGGACATCAGCTCTCTCCAGCTCTCTGTGTGTCATGCTATCTTTCTTATTTACTTTGCATGCACTCTGTATGTATGTACATGCTGCTTTCCCCTCAAAAAAAGATAAGCTCCCTGAACACAAGGAGTGCTTCAGTATCTCCTAAAGTGCCTGGCACATGGCAATCAATAAACATTTCTGAAGCACCTACTATGTTCCAGAAACTGTGCTAAGCTCTGGCAGCAACATGATGAATGCTTGGCCAAGGAACAAATAGTTTCAATAAGCAAACACACACACACACACACACACACACACACACACACACACACACACA